>NW_021941230.1:1664124-2006912 GCF_902148845.1 Salarias fasciatus | reverse complement strand
GTGAATCCACCTGCACAGCCTTCCAGCTGGACTGGATTTATAAAGGGAAAGAGCTGCATGGTTTATAAATCAGATGCTGTTTCTGCTCTTGGTGCTGGTAGACTTTTAGTGTGGATCCTCCACAGTGTGTGATCAATGAGGCCCCTGGCCTGCAGAGTCCAACATCTGGTTCTTCCTCCTTTGAGTGAGCAGCATGGAGCCGGAACTCCTTCAGCAGCTGTGTCACGTTGGTAAAGCCAGGTGTGGCTTCGTTCAGCAGTCTGAACCTGCGCTGAAGCTACGGGGTTTCCCTCCACGTCACTGGGGGCCGGTCGCTCCTCCACCAACCAGATCATCACTCTGAATCTGAGGAGGGTTTCCACACTCGTTACCCTCACTTTTAACTGGAATATATCAAAGTAATCACATTATTTTCCTCCGGTGGCCAGACTTTGTCTAAACAAACCTGAAAACCATTTGTAGGAGAGATCAATGACGACTGAAGGGCTCGTCTGGGAATTGAACCCGGGACCTCTCACACCCTAAGTGAGAATCATACTCCTAGACCAACGAGCCCACATACTGAAGAAGCAAAAACACTCAACTGATTGTCATGAATTAGGCAGGTGATCCAGACTCCTGACAGCCTGGACAGTCCAGTCCAGTCCAGTTATTTATAAAGCACTACTAAAAACAAAAGTGTTGACCAAAGTGCTGTACAGACACAAAAAACAATAGAAATAGACATGAAAATATTAATCAGACAACACAGACAACTTTTCAGTAAAATACAGTCTCACACTAGTTAAAAGCCAAAGAAAATAAGAGAGTCTTAAGACGGGACTTAAAAATAGGAAGAGAATCTGATTGCTTTATGTGCAGAGGTAAATCATTCCACAGTTTTGGACCAGCGGTAGAAAATGCTCGATAACCCCTACATTTGAGATTTGTATCAGGAACCGCAAGGTGAGCCTTGTTTGCTGATCTGAGATGACGTCCTGGCACATAAGGTACCAGCAGTTCAGACAAATATGGTGGGGCAAGACCATTTAAAGATTTGAAAACAAATAAAGAACTTTAAAATCGATCCGGTAGCAGACAGGAAGCCAATGAAGAGACGACAACACTGGTGATATGTGGTCGTATTTTCGTGTGCCAGTTAAAAGGCGAACTGCAGCATTTTGGACGAGCTGCAGACGCTTCAGTAAACTCTTCTCAATGCCGGCGTAAAGAGCATTACAATAGTCCAGCCGAGTTGAAACAAAAGCATGAATCAATATTTCAAAATTGTGTTTTGAGAGGAAAGATTTTACCTTAGTGATCTGTCTCAGATGGAAAAAATTTGACTTCACAACAGCACTAACCTGCTTATCAAGGTTGAGTTCATGGTCCATTTTAACACCCAGGTTGGTAACAGTGGGCTTAACAAACTGACTCAAAGGCCCCAAGTTAACTTGTTTACTGCTGGCCTTACTATGGACCAACCAGAAGAACCTCAGTTCTGCTATCAGTGAGACACAGAAAATTTTCTAACATCCAGTCCTTAGTCGTGTTAATGCAGTCCAGAAGTTGGGCAGCACTGAATGAATCTTCACACTTCAGAGGTACATAGATTTGACAGTCATCGGCATAAAGATGGAAGGACACACGAAACCTCCGTAGAACAGATCCCAGCGGAAGCAGATATAAAGAATAAAGAAGTGGCCCAAGGATTGAGCCCTGTGGCACGCCGCACGACAGAGGAGCTGAGGAGGACACAAAATCACCAATTTTGACGCAAAAACTTCTGTCTTTCAAGTAGGAGCGAAACCACTCTAAAGCGGATCCCTTAATCCCAACCAGATTTTCAAGGCGGGACAGGAGGATTTCATGATCCACTGTATCGAACGCTGCAGTCAAGTCCAATAAAACTAAAGGAACCATCTGTCCAGAGTCAGCAAACATAAAAATGTCATTAAAAACTCTCAACAGAGCTGTCTCAGTACTGTGGAGATTTTTAAAACCCGACTGAAAAACCTCTGGGATCTGTTGCTCATCTAAAAAAGCTTTCAACTGATTAAAAACACTTTTTCCAAGATTTTAGACAGAAATGGAAGTTTGGAAATCGGACGTGAGTTTGCAGGATCTTTAGGATCAAGGCCAGACTTTTTTAACAATGGCTGAACAACAGCATGTTTAAACTTTTGTTGACCACTCCATTTGCCAAGCTTCCATTAACATAATGTAAAACAAAAGTTGCAATAGAAGGAAACACTTCTTTGAACAGACGTGGAGGAGTAGGATCATTTGGGGAACCAGCAGGCTTCATTTTACAAACCACTTTTTCTAAGCAAGAGAGTGTTACTGGCTCAAACGTATGGAGCAGAGCTGAGCAAGAGGCAGAAACAGGTGAACTGACAGCTGGAGGGCTGATAAGGGCCCTTGTAGACACAATCATATTCACAAAAAAGTTCAGGAAATTCTCACAGACCTCAGGTGAGGCTTCCAGGCCATCCGACTGAGGAACGTTCAGAGCTCTGTTCACCGTATTAAAAAGAACTCGTGGTTTTTGCCTATTGGCTGTCACAATATCAGCAAAATATTTAGCTTTAGCTGCTTTTACACACTTCTGATACCTTTGCAGACATTTCTGTAAAATTTCAAGAGACACTTGCAGCCTATCTACACTCACGTCTGATGGCACGAGTGGACTCATTTAGCCAAGGCTCAGCTTCAGGTTTTGGTCGTCTCACTTTAAGAGGAGAAACACTGTCTAAAACTGACTGGCAGGTTGATTCAAAATGTTGGAAAAACGTTTGAATATCAACATCGAAAAAGAAATATCAGCAGCCAACACTGAGTTTTCAAAGGAAACAGAGAACTGAGCAGCAGTGGCAGAGTTAATGATGCGACAGTGTCGTGCAGGAACACAAGATTTAACCATGTCATGTGGACCGGGAACATCAAAAACAATTGGACAATGGTCTGAAAATACAGGGTCACAGACTTCAACATTACACACTGAAATGCCATGGGATAGCATGAAGTCCAGCGTGTGTCCATACCGATGCATTGCTCCAGAAACAGACTGCACGAGGTTAAATGTATCAATAAGGTCCAGGAACTCTCTTGTCATAGGTTTACCTGGGCAGCATACTGCGTGAATATTAAAATCACCCAAAATCAACAAGCGGTCGAACCTTGACATAACATCAGCTAAGAAGCTGGAAAAGTCATTGATAAAGTACTTATTATATCCAGGTCGCCGGTACACAACAGCGCACAGAATGGGTGAATCAGAAGACAAAACAAAAATATTGATCTCAAAACTCCAAGGCGCAGCCAAGGCGAGCTGTGCACACTTGTAAACACTGTTAAACACAGTCGCTACGCCACCACCATGACAGTTTCTTGGTGTCGAGAAATAGCTGAAACCAGGGGGCAAAAGTTCAGAAAAAGCACTCGACTCACCAGCTCCGGTCTTACTTTCAGTAATGAAGAGAAAATCTCAATAAAATCCTTTAGGATAAATGTCTTGTTCACCAATGAGTTGGCGTTTGTTAGCGCCATCCGGATAGGAGCCGCGGTGTTAGCCTGAGTGTTAGCCCTGCTATACACCCGCTGTAGAGGCCGAAGATTACGCAGGTCCACTCCTCTCCACTGCTGACGAGGGAAGGGAGGGTGACGAGTCCTCTCATCGTCCAAACCAACCACGGGAACGAGGCAACGAGTCCTATTGGGAACATGACACGTAAAAAAAGTGCTGCGCCCGAGCAACAGATGAGCCTTTAGCATCACCAGCCTCCCGCTTCGCTTCCCCCAGCGTCTGCGGCGGGCCCTGCGTGGAGGTGGAGCCGGGACACGGCAGAGGTGAGCCGGTATCCCAGCCAGGAAAGGTGGATGAGGATTCCCCTGTCCTTCACACTTATAATCCACCAAGTATTAAGCCGTGGGTCGAAGATCCAGTAATGTTTGTCGCTCACAGACCAGCAGAGAATTGACTTTTACAGCAAAAGTTGTCAATATTGCCACAAACACAAGTAGAGATCGCAGAGACAGACGGCATGCCAACCACACTGGCGCCATCTTGGCTTAAGTTTTTCCAGTGCTCATCCAATGACCACATCCTGACTGAAGGAAATGAAAACATGAGTCATGAGGACTTGAATGATGGTCAACTTGACCTCAATCACTTCAAACAGTCCAGAAAGACAGAAACGGGCCCCAAGTGAGCCCAATGGCATGCTGGGAGAGCTGAAGAAGCCGCAGTTCTGGGGACAGAGTTCCATCAGGAGGCCAGTTCACCTTCAAGCAGCCACGTCTCTGTCAGGAACATCACATCCTCCTCATGGCAGTCAGAGAAGTCACAGGGGAAGATCGTCTCAATGTCAACAGAGCCTGTGAGGAGAAGCCCCTGACTGCAGCCGGCAGAACGGGGCGCGCCTCAACGTGGGCGGAGTTAAACGTTTAACTCCGCCCACGTTGAGCTTGACTCGTTTATTGTCGCCGTCTGGTTTGTCTGGTGGCGGAGACTATGTAGCACATTCACAAACGTCAATACAGCTTCTAAATGCTGGACTACAAACCATTTAATGATTGTACATTAAGCTGAACTGTATCTTTATTCTTCTTATTAATGAAAGAACACTTTTGTATGTATCACCTAGCATCTTATGTGATTTACTGTCATGATTCATTTTATATCAGCATTACTATTTATATCAGGATCAGGTCTGGAGCCAAAAAATAGTTCTTTGGGAAAACATTTTTCTTGTATCAAATAATAATAATAATAATAATAATATAATAAAATAATAATAATAATAAGCATTGGTTTTTATAGCGCTTTTCAGGACACTCAAAGACACTTTACATTGCATTATTCATTCGCACCATACTGGGTGGTGCTTACTGCTTACAGTGCTAGTTTTGGGAATGAGAATGTAGGGCTGATTCCATCATTTTTTTCCTCAGAATTCAGTGATTCCATCATTTTATTCCCTGTGCTTGGTCTAAAACAGTAATTGTTACTGGCTACAATTTTTCCTCTTGATATCTTTTAGTGTGTCTTACAGTCAGAAAGTTGCAAAATAAAATGACTTTAGTTTTTTGTCATGTTTGTGATCTGCTTTTTTTCTACAAAATTAAACAACTGAACGAACGTCCTCCGAGACTGGTGATTCCATAATTTGTGCCAGGAGTTGTAATACTATAGCGACACAACTTTTTATTTGGGTTCAACGCTCCCCTAACTCAAACCCTGTCAAACTAGAGCCAGCTGGACTGAAACAGTGAGTGGAATTTGTGACATACAGCATACGTAGATGTAGCGTGGCACAATGCTCCACTACACATTGAATTTTAATGTCTTTTATTTTGATGCTGTAAAGAGCAAAAATGAAGTATTTTAACACCACAGTTCACATTCACTGACATCCGTGTTCCCGTTCTCGGGGTGTAATCACACGAGAGTATCCCTACCCATGAACACACCATGTAGCGAACGCGCCCTCTACTGGTCAGAGTTAGATACTGCCCCACAAAACAACAGTTCTCAGTCCACACTCATGGCTTTAAATGCCACATAAACAGATTTGGATTTTTTTGTACACTGGATCATATCAGCTACATTAAGGAGATCAGAGACAGCAGGAATGTCTATGCCATTGATACCTGAACATGCCATGGTTATTACTGGCTGATAACACAGATTTCCTAAACTTTGCACTAATGACTTTCTTAAAGTGTCACTAATCCACTCAAGGATATAAGACTGAACTGACAGTCTACGTTACATGTCTTTCCTCATATCAAAGAGGGCTCTTAGTTTGGCCTTCATTCTACATAACAAACAAAAACATAATCTCTGATCTCTGTATAGGGACTTCCGTATATGATTATGCCAGACATAATATATCAGAGTCTGTACAACGCACGAACCATGTACATTTGTAGAGGTCAGATGTAATGAATTAAGCTTCAGCCCCGTTGAACACATTATTCTTTTTTCTTAAAAGCACAAAACACCTTCATGTTTCTCTTGTCAATAATTTCTTGACAGAATGTCTCGTAGTCTTCCTGCAGACTGAAGACAAAAAGGAACGGTTCTCTGACATCAGCGGTCTCCTCTTCTTCCTGGCCATCACAGACACACAGGGGTTCCACTGCCCTCACGCGTTCCTCCTTGGCCATGGTGACAACTTGGGGAAGTGAAATTTTTCCCTTGAAACAGACCTGCCAACCTTGGTGAAATTTTTGAGTACCACTTGCCGGGGAACAGTTGTCAACGGGGGGGGGGGGGGGGGGGGGGGGGGGGGGCAGTTTTAAGTTCTCATGTGGTTCTTTAATTTGTTTATTGGCAAAGATTTAACAGATGTTTTTCTGATACACATTACATTGCGGCTGACCGTGCACGTTGTCCCCAGAAAAGAGCTTCAAAATGCTGCTACATGTCCTTTAACTGAGCATTTTTTGCTGTGTGTGTGCGCATGCGTGCGCGTATGTTCCATTACTAAAACCTTTATAAAGCCGTGAATACGGTGTTTCAAATTTACTGGTGTCCTTGTTAACTGGTGACTGACTTCCTTTAGCATTTCCTGCTGCTGCTGCTAAGTAGCCGCAGATGTTGAAATCAGACTCATAAAAGGTCTGACACGACTTTTTGTCTGGTTTTTAACATCTATCAGCAACAAGGGACGTGAAAGAAACCCAGTCGCCAGTTAAAAGGGACTCAGTTATTCCAAAACACCGGCTCTGCTCCGGTTTCACGACACTCCTCCTCCGCTAGTTAGCTGCTGCGTTCAGGTGACTGGAACTGCTGCGGAAAAGTGAAACTCGGTCGTTAACACGAAAGCAGCGGAGACAGCTGGACTCAGGAGGAACTCAAAAGACACGTGAAGGAAGCGAGGACAGTTTGCACAAAGGAACGGCTCTCAGACAGCTGTGAACCGGCTCTCGTCGTTCACTTGAAAGAGCCGTTCAAACGAACGACTCGTTCATTGAACGTCGCAGCACTACGAGGGAAGCACATGTGTTTCCTCCCGGTTCCATAGCTGCGGGGCACCAGACTAATTTACCGGTATTTTTTTTCAGCACGACAAATACAATGTGTTCCGTGAATGTGTGACAACACACCGAAATGCGCTGCTGCATTGTGTTGTCAGACATGAGAACGTCCACGGTCCGCATTTATAACAGCGCTCACAGACGTCTGCAGCTTTTTGCGTAGTTTAATGAGGCGGAGCGTACCAGCGTATTTTGATGTCAAATTGCGTACCTGCTACGCAAAATGCGTACAGGTTGGCAGGTCTGTTGAAAGTTCTGGTCCCACACCACCGGGCTGCCATCAATGCATCATTGACCAAACGATTCTCCTAAACAAAAATAAAGAAAACAGTTATTTAAGTAAAGGCTCGGAGATTGCAGAAAACACTGAAATGAGACTACCCATCTCAGGCAATATACCCCGTCTCCTGTTCCCTGGTCCTGGCAGGTTCTCAGTCTCATCTAAAAAGGAAACAGATTGTGGTGTCCACAGGCACAATGACAATGTAAGATTTAAGTGGTTGATTTTAAGTACACTGTTTTGATGATTAACAGAGAAATAATGACTGCTCTGTGACATCGAACCTCAAAAGCCTTGATGGATATGTGTGAGACAGTGCTGGCTGGAACAATACCTGATGCGTCAGTGGCAGATTCCGAAAGCCTCAACTTTTTCAGGGGGACTTCAGCCACATCCTGAAATCAGTGGCAGGATCAGTCTTCAAGCAATAGTTTCATTATATACTACTTTATCACATGACCTCTCACCTGTAGTTTTTTCAGCTCTCGTTGCCTTTTTCTTTGCTGCAATCTCTCTTCTTCAGATCTTGGTGATTTAATGACAACACACATTCACAATGAAAACATTCATGCAGGTCAGATAACAGTGAACACAGTAAAACGTGATCTAAAAGAATCTGGTTTAAAAGTGTGATACTGAAGGGGCTTACGGCATGGGGAAGTTCTGCAGGAGAACAAGACACCACCATCTTCGAATTTGCAGCATGTTTTCCTGTGAAGAAGGAAATGCAGAAGATTAAAATATGTTTTGAAAAATAATACCTTCATCGCTACAGTCAAGCATAACGTGTCACAATTTGCATATACCTCACTGAAATCGCAACTGGCCCCCATTACAATGTACAGAGCGTACTGTAATTCAAGAGATACTGGTTAATATAATATCATGCATATTCTGTGAGGACACAATTTTTCAATACAAAGAGTGTTTTAAATGCAAAAAAACACTTTAGATATCATCGATATAACATACTGAGTAGTTCTTACCATCAAAACAAACACGCCACAGTTGTTGGAGCATCCTTGCAGTGTTAGGCCCTTGGGTGTGAAAGTAGTATTTTAATAAAAGAATGGCAAGAAAATAGCAAATGTTAGCAAATGCAATGTAGTAACATCTCACCTGAACATCATTCACACCAAGCTGTCTCCAAGGGCCAGGAGACAGGCTGTGAGCAATGTGCCTGGTCAAAGAGTAAGTGGAAGTAAATAAAAGTACAATAAACCATTTTAAAGCAAAACTTGGAACAAAGTTGAAAGTGAATAAGGAAGAGGCTGGAACTTCAAATCAAACACTTTTGTAATGGGCTTAAACAGAACTGGCCCACTCAAACAAAATGTATGGTTCTGTTTCCATCTGCGTAGAATAATGTAACAATTACGTCTATCCCTTGCAACACTCCCTTTTGTTGTTTGTTTGTGTTTGGAACATCTCAATGCAGGGGAAAATGAAATTCAAATAAAAACAGAACCATTTAATAAACAAACAAAGGACAAGTGGTTTAAAACAGAACTACCACTGTCCAGGCAAGATCTTGGAAGGTGCCCTAAAAACCTGAAAAGATGGACTCTACTCTGATCTCTCCAGCTGCTGCCACAGAGGGGATCTAGGAAGAAAATCTCCCGAGCCTGTGGCCTCAGTATCTGTTAAATGTGTTCAAATATAACCAGACACATAAAGTTATGGAACGTTACAGAAACACTTACAAAGCTGCCATGCATTTAATAAACCAAAAAATTTAAACCAGCAATGAGCAACTTTGTTGTGCAAGGTAATAATAGAGGAAGATAGAAATGTATTTACACAGAGTATCCAGTGTCCAGGTACAAATACTGGAAGCAGAACCCACTGTAGACTGGCTGCATTGTCCTGTAAAAAGATATCAATAACTGATTATGAAATGCTCAAACTTCACTACAAAAGCAAAACTTTTCAACAAATTACCGGCAGGTGATCCATGGGGTTTGTGGATGATGGTGGAAACCATGTGGCAATGACATGGCTGTTTGCAGCAAACACGTGCTCTATTCTCTGTAACAGAGATAGATCATTGAACTATACTATCCAACCCATCTGAATTAAGTTTTTCACCATAGCTACTCTACCTTCCCAATGACATGAAGACAAGAGTTCAGGATCTAGTAGAAAACAAACACAAATTAAAATAATAACAAAAAATACAGAAATCATATCAGCACAACACATTCTCTATGCCTACCATCCCGTCAAAGTCTCGACTCAAACCAAGACTCCAAAAGTCAGAGCGAGTCAGGATGATGTTGTTCACCATTGCAAGGTACTCAGTGGGACTGTTGGTCTCATCCAAGGCATCTGACAGCTAGTGGAAGAAAACAAAGTCTTGACACATGTTTTTGGTTATATTAATACCATTCAGAGATATTTACAGTGGCACAATGGTTGACATTACCAGGTGTTCCTGGATGTCGTTGAGTTCCTGTCCCCAGCATGCTCTGTGTGCTGACAAGTTATGGAGACTAGTGAAGTGCCCATGAGGTCTCTGCTGACTGCCATCAATTACTAGTGGGAGAAAAAAAACATCAGAATAAAAATCAAGTGTGAAACGTCACATTTCTACTTTCACACACACACACACACACACACACACACACACACACACACACACAAGCAGGGACTCACACTCTTGACATTCTTCTTGGTCTTTGCTGTTGTCAGATGACCCCGTTGGCATTCCAGCTGATGGGGAATGAGCAAAAAGAAAAGATAATGTTACATACATTGTATAAAGTTGCATAAAGTGGATGAGGACAATAAATGTGCATAAATATTCATTAACATACCTAAGACTAGCCTTCCATGGCTGTCACATTGCATTTCAACATCTGAAGGAACAATCTTGCTATACTGTTCTCGGACTCTTTTGTTCTTTGCCATGTTATAATGATGAAGTATATTTCTTTGGAGAAATATGTGTGTGGATGGGGTTGTCATATTTAAAAAGTAATTGTTCTTTCTCATCCCAGAAAAAAGCTGCTCCACACATGGCTGTTATAAGACCAGCAGGCTCAGGCACAAGCTCCAGCTTTCTCAGAACCTCCCTCTGGTCTTTGCTGTTGCCTTGGTGGAACACATCGTTTAAAGCAAAATGCTGCGAGGACCCAGTGAGAGGGTGACCATTTCATCAGCGGGCATCTTAGAATTTTTCAGCCATGGCAAGTTGACATGAACCGTGCTCTCTGAGGCATGCTTTATGTTGTCTGGGGTGGGATCCAGTAACCTTCCTTGAAAAGGGGCAAAGATTCCTGGCTGCCTGCGGTTCGCATGCAGCGCCAGCCCTCTGGCATAATCATACACTGAAACATTGGGAAAGTCTTTCCACGATAACAAGAGATCCACAAAGTCACGTGGACTCTCTGCTCTGAGGTTGAACTTCACTGAATACACAACCCCACATGGACAGGTGATTACAGCCCAACCACCTGGAAACAGAAAAACAGTGGTCAAGGGCAACTTATTTGTATCACCCACTTTTACAGTTTGATTCAAATGCATATTATGAGACTCTAGTATGAGTAATAACTGACATTAGGAACATGTATGGCTAATTTACATAAATACATACTGATTGATGATGAACACATTACTTCACTTACCAGAGGCAGCCCACACTTTCTCAAACACCTTGTTGTAGGTGACTCTTTTGACATTTTTTCTGAAAGTCGCATGACAAGATCCACTTTGGAGCCTTTGTCATCCACACCACAGTTTTTACAGAGTGCCCTGATGTCCTCTACCTGTTGCAACATGCATTTGAGTCGATATTGTGAATAAAGCATAGACATATTTTTTGTTTGCAAAAAAAGTGGATTTTGCATATTTTATCAACTAATTCACCTCAAGTTCACAAGTCATCTGTGAGCCGCTCTCATTAATAATGTCATCATCATCATCCCCATTGTTTGGCGTGTTTGGAGCTTGCATTTTTTTCAATATCAGTGTTTAAAACTGAATTGATCTTCGTGTGTGTGGGGCAATCCATGGGGCCCAGTGATGATGGAATGGGGGGACACAACAAAAGGGTTTCTTTCGACCACCTTTGTGAAAAAATTATGAAGAGTATTAGCTATATATTAGCACAAGACTAAACACATTAATACTATTACTTTCAGTGCAACTGCTCTAACCTGTCTTTTCAAATTACTTACATGGAATTAAACCACGACTAATCATTTCCATGGCCACAGCATCCCAGAAATTTGCTATATCACATGGCCATCAAAATCATCAGGCAGGCTTGGATCTCACTCACTGTTAAAAGAACAGTTTATTTTTTTCCCATTTCAATCACTAATAAAATATCGGAGCATTTAGAGCCGACAGATATAGATTATATTGGATTCAGCTTTGTTATTGCACATGTCACAATACAGAGCAACAAAATGCATTATAGTCACTTCCGAGGGGGCTGGGGGCATGTGTGTGAGAGGGTAAGGGGTGGCGGGAGGAAGAGTTCTATTGGGAAAAACCTGTTCCTGAACCTGGTGGTTTTAGTCCACGATGCTATACATTTTAGTTGTATAGGCATATGTTATGAACAGTTTGATTCGAGGGTTTTACAACCCATCCTAAACATCCTCTGCCTTTAGACCTTTAGCAAAAACTCCAAGAAAACACAGTAAACCTCAGGGTGAGCAACAGAGAAGATCCCTCTCCTAGGATGGGCAGACGTGCAATAGATGAGTACAGACAAGAAAACAGTTGACCACACAGAAGAGGGAGAGGAGATGTTATACAAACAATGAAGCTAAAATACCTATGTGACATAACAGCTTATCGAACTCACCTGGCAAATTGAAAACACCTTTCTTGTGAAGATCCATCACAACAACCGCTGGGCTATAGCCACATGACACACAATTGTAACTGTAGTCATGGTTTGTAAGGGCCTCAAAATGAAGGTAGGCTTGGAGAATCCTCTCCTTGCTCGGAAAGGACACGTTCTCTGTTGTTTCAATTATTTCTATCACTTTGCTGATAGTTGTATGCGTCTGGAAAGTGATGAGAACAGGAGTATTCTAATGTTAGATGATTTCAAAATGTAAGTTGCTTTGTTAGAATTGCATCTTCAATAGCCTTAGGAAATACAATTAAATATTTTATCTTGTCAAAACTTTTTTTTGTGTTACTGTGAGTTGAACTGTGGTGTCACTCAAAAGGATGGAAAGAAGTTAAAATAACATCACATTACATACAAAATCAATTCACTGGACTTTTCAGTGAGCAGAATGCATTTCTGAATGATACGATCTCACCTGTAATGCATCCCTAACCATCAGGCACAAATGCAGAGACAAGATTATGTGGTCGTCAAAGTTGTGGATACCATCCTCCCACTCCTGGTATCTGTAGATCATGCCACAGTTCAGGCATGACTTCCTGTACGTTGATATTCCTAAAAACACAGTCCAAACAAAGGTTATGGCTGTGGCTGGAATGTCCTTTGCAATAAGTAGAATTATTCTTTTTGTTTGTCATGTACATATAAATTATGCAACACAGTAAATGATAAGAGCATAGAAGGACCCGTGACAGTACCAACCTTCAACTACACCCGTGCTTGTCAGGATCTTGGCTTTTGATGTTATCAGTTGTTCACACATTGTGTACTCACATTCTACACATGTTGTTTCTTTAGGGATAAGGTGCTTTGGAAAGCTGTCCTTTGCTCTTCCCTCTCTTGACTGCTCCATGAGAGCTTGGGGCAGATCTGCAGGGAGCTTTTTATTTGTGAGGAGGTAATTAAGCATCCTTGCAACACTTCTGTCATCTGGTGGATAACTGTCCTCCACACTGTCCTCACTTGCATTTTGATCTGTGGTGGCCTGGGTTGGATTGTGTGTCTCTTCCTCTGTGCTCTTCACCTTTGGAATAGCTCCCTCTTTGTGACAAAGAGATGCCATTGTAGCAACAGCTTTGTGAATGCAAGAGTGTCTTGCTTTAGAGCAGGGACCAATGCCAGTGTTCTGTTTGTGTCGTAAGACACAATCACTCTTCCCAACCTATGTACTAGGTTATGTTTGGTTCATGAACAGAGATATGAAATTTGGAAGGTGGACCCCCCACATTCAGATGCACAGACAGGGGCACACCCTCTGCAACAGCACTTTGCTGAGATCGCAAGAGAATGGCTTTACGCTCCTCACCAAAACCATTCTTGTCCAACATTGTTTTCAACAAGCTGTTTTCTCAAGCTGTAGGTGCACGTTTTGATGTCAGCACGTGGGCAATACAATAAAGACAGTATTATGGGGCACTCATATGGCAAATCCCGCTTCTTCGTGCAAGTCACTGTTCAGACGGCACTGGTGACCTCACACATGACCTTGTGGGTTGGTCCCCAAGTATTCTAATGACATGTATGGGTGTTGCTGGACCACAAAAGATTTTTTCAACTGCAAACACACTTATTTTGACATCAACACATTGAGAGGCCAAAATCTGTCTTCGACACTGTCTCAAAGTGGTGGGTATGCTTTTTCCTTTTGCAGTGTGTTTTGAAGTTTTTCTTGCTCAAATCATGCTGCAGTGAGGACAAGTGACTTTCTTGTGTTTTTCCATATATTGTGTGACTTGATGCTTTTAGGGGTATCCGGATGCTGTGCAGAGGCCACAGGGAGCTGAGTGGGGGCCGCAGGGATCTGAGTGGGGGCCGCAGGAAGCTGTGAAGAGGCTGCAGGGATCTGCGTGGGGGCCGCAGGGATCTGAGTGGGGGCCGCAGGAAGCTGTGAAGAGGCCGCAGTGATCTGCGTGGGGGCCGCAGGGATCTGCGTGGGGGGGCCGCAGGGATCTGAGTGGGGGCCGCAGGGATCTGAGTGGGGGCCGCAGGAAGCTGTGAAGAGGCCGCAGGGATCTGTGCGGATGCCACAGGGAGCTGTACAGGAGGCATTGCGAGGGTCTTTGTTTGTTCTTTAGGGGCTGCATCATGCTTCTCCTCTTGGTGTAGTTCTATGTGTCTTATAAACTGTCCTCTATTAATAATTGTTGCAGCACAATAGCAGCAATGAAAATGTGCTGCTGTCCGACAACTTAAGCCACACTTAATAATTATGAATTCTGAAAGAGAGGAAAGAAGTAAATAACATTTGTACTTGTACCAATATATTGCTCATCTAAATATGTGTCATAAGTAAGTACCTCTGTGTTTTACTGAAGAGTGGCCTTTCATATGGTTCTGCACCATATGCTTAGCTGCCTCATATTTGCAGAAAGGACAGTGGAAATGTTCACTGCTGCTGCATTTTGTTGGGGTTGGTGTATCCGTAAGTATGGTAATGTGTCTCTACAAATCAGAGGGGAAAATAGACTTAAAAAAGGCACAATACTGAGGAATTCACAAGACAAAAAGATCTGAAACGATTTTTTCACCTCAACAACAAATGTTGATTCATGTCATGTCATGGATGCTAACAGATGTCTGGACAGGACCAGAACGGTTCACCGTATGGTAACATGACAGTTGGAGCCGGATTGGCATTTTAGTCCAGACTGGCCCAATACAACTGATCAGACACAACATTTAAATGTATATCTATATCAACAGCCATGATTTGACATGATTTGTCTTCCAGATCACGATTTATTCCACAAACAAAAGCAGTAAGTTCTATTTCATGTCTAACGCATATTTCATTAATTATACATGGTCGTTCCATTTGATTACTGTGAATATTTGGACTTAGTGTAATGCTAAAAGGAATGGCTAGGTTTCATGTTTTGTATACGGTAACTTTTCAAATAGGCTTGCTACTTAGCAAGTGACAAAATCAGGACATCACGACAAAATAATATGTCTGACGATAATGCAACTGCAGATAAATAATATCACTTCCTTCCTTGTCTGTTACAAAATCGCAAAACCGCAACTGTTAAAGCACGTTAAAACAACACGTTTTTAAACAAAATATATATGTGCTTACCTCCATTTTCCAAATTTCTTTCTGCTTCTTCTTCTTCTTCTTCAGTGAGATTTCCGGCAGTGTAGACGCTATTTGCGTATTACTGCCCCCCATAGTTCAGAACAGGATAGCACTCCTTAGGAATTCTGTCATATCCTCTGATAGAGGCCAGTGGCGCCACCAGACCGGCGACAATAAACGAGTGAGGCTCAACGTGGGCGTCCCTCAACATGGGCGGAGTTAAACGTTTAACTCCGCCCACGTTGAGGCACGCCCCGTTCTGCGGGCTGCAGCCAGGGGTACTTGGCTCGCAGGTGTTTCGGATTAACTGGTATCCGTGTTAACTGGTGCCCCACTTCCTGTAGCGTCTCTGCTGCTGCTAAAAGCAGATGTTAAAAACCGACAGGAATCAATCCGGAGCTCCTGGAAAACTCACTTTAACCGCACTGAACACAAAGTTTAAAGAGTTGGACCTTTACTGAGTCTGGATCCTTGTTGGACCAGCACGTGTCAGACCAGGACTGGCATCAACTGCAGCTGCAGCTTCTTCTTCTACTGACTTCCGGCAGGCTGGACGCTGGATCAGCGGAATGCTGCCCCACCTGGTCACTGTTCATACTGAGAGGTTGGGGGAAGAAGAAACTTTACAACTGCCTGATCTAATGGCGAGTTCAGCCCAGACAGAAATCCTCTTTAAAGAAAATGAATGAAGCCGAGGCCTGAAAGCTCTTTAAAGTCCCGCTCCAGTCCTCTTTGGAGCTGTTTTAAAGTGTCCTCAGGAGTCTTTACATTGTGATGAGGAAGTTTTAGCCAACATCACTAAACCTGTGTCATTTTTCCAGGCCTCTGTATCTGCAGAGCTCCACAGATCATTAACTATTGCTGCTGGGTGAAGACCGGCTGTGGTGGACTGTCCCCCAGTGTCCAGACTGAAGGCTGTGGGTGGACTGTCCCCCAGTGTCCAGACTGAAGGCTGTGGGTGGACTGTCCCCCAGTGTCCAGGACTGAAGGTGTTATGCTGTTTCTTCCCCACTAACACCAACTAGCGCACAGTGTCACGGCTCTGTCTGGAGGATCAGGACTTGGCCCACTAACAGTTTTAAATTCTAATAATATCAACATGAAGGACTCCTCTTCCACCCAGTGTGGTCCCAGAGAATCACAAACATCTGTAACATCTGTAAAAATCCTTCTGGAGCTGCACAGAGATGATTAGATGATGAAGTAACTGATGCTGCTCCTCAAAGTCACTTCCTCAAACAGTGTTTCCAGGAGTTGCCCTGTTTTACATGATTTTAAAAATGAAGTATTCTGGATCATCTGCTGCCACTGCTCCACATGTCAGCAACGCCCTCTTGTGGCCATCTTCATTTTGACAGCAGTAAAATTGGAGCTTATGAAATGCAGTTTTCTAAAAGTTTGACAGGAGATTGATGTCAATTCAATGATTTTTATTGACTTACAGAAATTGCTGTACTAAAGTAGGTTAACCTAACATCTGGAGTCCTGTAGCTTTGAAAGAAAGAAAGAGAAGTTTACCACAAACAACAAGTGACTCTAACAAGTGGTTTACTGCTGAAGCCCAATGTTCAAAACTGCCATCATGTCAACAAATTAGCTTAATCATTGTCTTTTTCTTACATTGGTGTTTGACCCTAACTGAAGACAGATCATGATACAGATATTATTCATGTTTATGGCTGATTGTCTGCAGTATGTCTCCATATGTCCATTGTGTAATGTTGCTCCACCTACTCCAAGTCGGTACTCTGTATGATGGAAAGCGACCGGGGCCAAGGCCGAACAAAGAGAACCGAGTGGAGGAAGACTGAGAAGGAACCAGTGGAAAAGGACTGATAGAGCTGTCCATGGTGTTGAAGTGTCAACTTGTGTGAATCATTCTGGACATGCCACTTTTTGTTCAATGTAAAAGCTGAGAAATATTTTTTCCATGACAGTGCTTCTCGTACATCAGCTTATTAAACTTATGGCAGAAACCTGAAACATTTCTGATCAAAAAGTCAGTCAGTCAGACAAGGCTCCACTTTCTCAGCCATGGAGGACAGGAAAGCTGTCCAGGAAAACTCATAAGTTAGTGATATACAGACACAAAAGGTCCTCTTTCAGGCCTGGGTAGCTCAGATGGTAGAGCATCAGACTTTTAATCTGAGGGTCCAGGGTTCAAGTCCCTGTCCAGGTGCTGTAAGGGCAGATCCTTAATTGGGTCTGAATCCTCATTGCAGAGGGTCACAGTACTTCAGGTATGTGTTGCTGGAAGTCATGTCCTGGTGCAATGCTGTGCATCATCTTGATGTTGTCAAGTTTGAGAACTCTCTGAGGTTCACCTCTCCCAGCATGCCGTTGGGCTCACTTAGGGCTCATTTATGTCCAAGAGGACTTTTTGAAGTGGTTGAGGTCAAACTGACCATCATTCAAGTCATTAATGACTGATGTTTTCATTTCCTTCAGTCAGGATGTGGTCAGGAGTTTTGATCACCTGACTGATTCATGACAATCAGTTGAGTCCTTCTGCTCTGTGGACATGTCGGCTCGTTGGTCTAGGAGTATGATTCTCACTTAGGGTGTGAGAGGTCCCGGGTTCGATTCCCGGACGAGCCCTTCGAGTTTCGATTACACTCTCCAACTAAGTTTTCAGCTTTGCTCATCAACCAGGATCCCTTTGAGTTAAACTCCAGAAGCTTCTCTGACTTTGTGTTGGAGGTTTGTCTGATCTCATGTTCATGACCAGCAGCAGCATTTCCACTGTCAACAAGGAGACGGAGCCTGAGAGCTCTCAAAAAGTTCCACCTTGGAGCAGTTTCTAAAAAGTAGTGCTTTCAGTGTCTCCAGCACTGTTGTGGTGTAAACAGACACCAAAACACAGTGAGAGTTGAGTGTTTCCTCTTGAAGCCTCTGCAGTGTAAACGGCCTTATTTTCAGGCAGCAGACCAAAACAGTGTTGTCAGACAGAAGAGCTGGAGGACATGGTTCCTGGAGAGAAGCAGAGCTGAGTCCTCCAGTGGTTTCATTTGGGATGTGAGGTAGGGCTGGGCGGTATGGCAAAAATTTCATATCACGTTTTTTTTTTAATTCACACCGGTTTCACAGTATTTGACGGTATTTTTTTTTCGTCCAAGAGTGTTGTTACACACATTTTCTTCTAATAATAAAATGATTACTGCAGTTGATTGGCTTCAAATAGCCCATTTTACTGTCATAAGGGCTGTATCATGTTTTTTTTTTAATGTCCAGATTGCGTGATTGCGATTGTTATCTCGACCTGCCACTTGTTTTTTTTCTTTTTTCTCATGTGCAGTCCCCTTAGCGAGCGCATCTTGAATGGACGTCTGACTGCTACTTGCAGATTGAGCTGTGGATGTGGAGGGTGTGGATCTAGTTTATGACATTCCTGGTACTCTGCAACGTGTTTTCGGCTGAGGTGGTGAAGCTAATTGCTAGCGTTAGCACCGCCGGCTAACACTTCTGCTCGACAGCATTTGTAAAAGACAGTTGTTTGATCCACGTCCGACCTTTTAAAGTCAAAAAACTTCCAAACCACAGACGTGGCTCCTCTTTTTGGTGTTAGTTCCTCTGGGTAAACAGCGTGTGCTTCACTTTGAGAGCTCTCGCCGGTGTGCAGCAGTGAAATGGGTCCCACCTGAAACACTTCACTGTCGCGCACGTTCCGGACGTTGTTTGGGCTGTTCACCGGTATTGTGGTATATGAAAAATTCAGATCATAACGAAAATAAAAACCGGTATTCGGTACAAACCGGTATACCGCCCAGGACTAATGTGAGGGACTCAGCAGCGCAGCGGCCCAGCAGGAGTCATGGCTGTGTGACGAAAACACCTGACCTGGACCAGTGATGGATCCACTTCCATCAATACTGACCTCCAGCAACCAGCCACACTCCACAGTCCAGACTGTCCTGCTGAGAGAGGAACAGGCTTCTCAGGAGTTTTCCTCCTGGACTCACTGAGCTGATTCACTTCAGTCAGAATCAGCAGAACAGGTGGAGGAAACAGGGGATGTAGCTCAGTGGTAGAGTGCCTGCTTTGCATGGAGGAGGTCCTGGGTTGAATCCCCAGCATCTCCAAGCTTTATGTCAAGCACTAATATCATCAAGCTCATGAATAGAGGCTGAGTGTCTCTTTGTGGCTGTGAGATAAAATCCACCTCTCAACATCCCGGAGGATCCTTCCAGCAAGATAAACCCTAGAACTGCTTTGGAAATCTTTCTGTTGTTGGCATAAAGAATTTCTGAGAAATCACCAAGTGTCATGATGTGGTTTATTAAAGGATTCTCTCAGAGAGTGGAAGAGCAGGCGAGAAAGCTGACACTCACAGATACTCTCTGTGTCTCTTCCTCCCAGTCGGGGTTCAGACCAGATACTGATACAAAGCCCTGATAACAGATGGAGTCAGCCAGTCCAAGTTAAACAAAACAAAAACACTTAACAACATCTGAAAAAACCTTCAGATGACTCCTGTGAAAAGCCACAAGGCCCTCCACAGTGTGTGATCAACGAGGCCCCTGGCCTGCAGAGTCCAACATCTGGTTCTTCCTCCTTTGAGTGAGCAGCATGGAGACGGAGCTCCTTCAGCAGCTGTGTCACGTTGGTAAAGCCAGGTGTGGCTTCGTTCAGCAGTCTGAACCTGTGCTGACGCTACGGGGTTTCCCTCCACGTCACTGGGGGGCGGTCGCTCCTCCACCAACCAGATCATCACTCTGGATCTGAGGAGGGTTTCCACACTCTTTACTCTCACTTTTAACTGGAATATATCAAACTAATCACATTATCTTTATCCTCTGGTGGACAGGTGTCTTCTGGATGAAACCTGAAAACCATTAGAAGGAGAGATCGAAGACAATTGAAGGGCTTGTCCGGGAATTGAACCTCTCACACCCTAAGTGAGAATCATACTCCTAGACCAACGAGCCACCACGTAGCTTGTCATCATAAATGAGGCAGGTGATGAAGCCTCCTGACAGCCTGGACAGTCTTCAGGTCGCTGTCTGAGTGTGTTTCCTCAGCTGGTCCTCGCTGAGCGTCCTCAGGTCCTCCTTTGTCCTCTCTCTGTCTCGTCCAATCAGGAGGGAGGCTTTCCTTCAGCTTTTCTCTCATTGTGCTCAGCTCTGTCAAACATCTGGTCCGTGGGCCAAACCAGGGACTCCAGAGGCTCCAGTCCGGCCGGTGAGATGACTGTGCAGAGAGTTGAGTCATTGTTCCATTTTCAGCTGCAGCAGGATTGAAAGAGACGTTTCACTGGACGCTGCTCCAGGATACAAAGTTTAAAACTGACATGATGTTGAAGCTGAATTGATTTTGAAGATATTACATTTTCATGCAGCTCTTCTATTTATTCACACTAAAACATTTGGATTTGTGGATGTTTGTTCATCATTCTGTTGTCATTTCTCTGCTCTGACCTCCTCCAGTTTCTCTCTCAACTAAAATCACTTTGACAGCTGATTAAACTCTACAAACACATTTATTAATGCATCCCACTTTTTTCACCATTTTTCTGGAGAATTCACATGTTGATTTTGTGGTTATAAAGTACCTGTGTTGCTGTTAGTCAGTGACTTTGATCCAGAATTGTTTCTGTGGTAAAACTGTATATATCAGGTTACGTTGTGTTTCTTCATTTTGAGAAAAAATCTCCATATATGAATATTGGGGCATGTGACTCAGACCTACTGTGTGGAAGCAGTAGTGGGAGAGAGGAAATAGTTTAACACGCCTGTCATACGGTCACAGGCATGCGCCAACTGCGGTGGCAGCAAGTCCGAGCGGCGCGAGTGTTTTTTGTGTTTTTGGTTGTTGTTCTGTTTTGGAATGTGCTGGTACAAGTACTCGAGGGATGAGCTCCTTGAGCTGAGGCGCACATCGAGGGGAATCAAGCATCCGATCCCGCACAAGATCAAGAAGCCCTTCCGAGGATGCTGAGCCGGCGCTAAGCTAAAAGCTAAAAGGTGGAGGTACAAGCCCTTTGTGCCATCTATTATAATGGGTAACGTAAACTCTATGCCCAACAAGCGCGACGAGCTGGAAGCCCTGATGAAGTGCGGGAGTGCTTACCGGGAAGCTTCGTTATATCTGCTCACGGAGACCTGGATGAATGAGACCCTGCCGGACTCCGCTGTTAGCATCCCCGGCTTCACACTCGTTCGAGCGGACAGAGCGGCGGAATCCTGCGGGAAAGCGAGGGGTGGTGGACTTGCCGCGCTGGTCAACAACAAGTGGTGCCATCCCGGTCACATCACGGTGAAAGATAAAATCTGTACCCGTGATGTTGAGCTCCTGGCGGTCGGATTAAGATCATATTATCTCCCGATGGAGATTCACCTGGTCGCCGCCATTATTGTTTACATCCCGCCGCGTGCGGACGCGACGTCAGCATGTGACGTCATCCAGGAGGCGGTGTCCAGGATCCAGTCCTCACATCCAGAGGCGCTCATCATTATTTCAGAGAACTTCAACCATGTTGATGTGAGCCCTCATTTAGGCGGCTTCACTCAATATGTGCAGTGTCCAACCAGACATAACAACACTCTGGACCTGTGTTATGTGAATGTAAGATCTGCTTACTCTGCCGTGTCTCTGCCTCCCCTTGGAAAGTCCGACTACAATCTCATACACCTCAGACCATCATACAAACCATCTGTGATGAGACTGCCTACGGTCAGGAGGTCTTTTAGGCAGTGGACCCCTGAGACAACAGCCAGGCTGAGGGACTGTTTTGAATCCACAGATTGGAATCTGCTTGTGGGTTCAGACTTGGACAATGACATCGATGAGAGTGTGGTCTGTGTCACAGACTACATAAATTTCTGCACGGATGTAGTAGTGCCCCTGAGAACCGTGCGCTGCTTCCCAAACAACAAGCCGTGGATCAGAAGTGACACAAACATCTGCTGAACTGTAAAAGGAGGCTTTTAAGTCTGGTGACCGGCAGAGAATGAGGACTGCTCAACATAACCTGAGGAGGGCCATGAGACGGGCCAGGAGGGAGTACAAAGCAGGGCTCGAGAGGAAGCTGCAGGATAAGAGCTCCCGAGAGGTCTGGAAGGGCATGAGAACCATTACTGGTTTCAAGGAGAAGGGATGTGTAGCTCCTGGTGATGTGGACATGGCGGACGAGTTCAACCGTTTTTACAACCAGTTTGACTCTGTACAAACGCACGCACACACTAACGGATGCCCACCCGGCGGCCACTCCACCTCGGCTGCTGTGACCTGCTCCTCTTCTCCACCTGGGAGCGGCTCCACCTCTGCTGCTGTGACCTGCTCCTCCTCACCACCCAGCGGCTGCTCCACCTCTGCTGCTGTGACCTGCTCCTCCTCACCACCCAGCGGCTGCTCCACCTCTGCTGACGCGCCGGCCTTCACTGTGGAGGAGGTACGTGTGGAGCTGAGGAGGCTCCATGGACGGAAAGCTGCAGGGCCTGATGGGATATCACCACGGCTGCTGAAGGAGTGTGCGTCAGAGCTGGCTGTGCCTCTCCAAACCATCTTCAATCGGAGTCTTCAGACTGGACGTGTCCCTGCGTTGTGGAAGACCTCATGCCTTGTCCCAGTGCCCAAGGTGGCAAGGCCTGCAGGGATGAAGGACTACAGACCAGTGGCCCTAACATCCGTGGTAATGAAGACTTTTGAGAGGCTGCTGCTCCGGCTGCTCAAACCTCAAGTGGAGGGGGGGCTGGACCCCCTTCAGTTCGCCTATCAGGACAGCATGGGAGTGGACGATGCGGTCTTGTTTATGGTCCATCAGGCGCTCTCCTTTCTGGAGGGAGCTGGAGGCTATGTGAGGTTGATGTTTTTCGACTTTACAAGCGCCTTTGACACCATCCAGCCTCAGCTACTGAAGGGGAAGCTTGAGAGGATGGGAGTGGATCCTCTCTTTGTTCGCTGGATCCACAACTACCTGACTCTGAGGTCACAATACGTCCGGCTCGGGGGGTGTGTATCTGGGACCCTGATGAGCAACACTGGTGCACCGCAGGGGACTGTACTATCCCCCTTTCTCTTCACACTGTACACTGCTGACTTTGCTCACAGATCTGCTGCGTGTCATGTGCAGAAGTACTCAGATGACACTGCAATTGTGGCATGTGTGAAGGGTAGGGATGAAAAGGAGTACAGGGAGCTCATCGCGGGATTCACCACCTGGAGCAGGGACAATGGTCTTATTCTGAACACCTCGAAGACGAAGGAGATGATCATTGACTTTGGCAGGAAGCCCTCTCATCAACCTGTCATCATCGACGGAGAGAGTATTGAGGTTGTTCACACCTATAAATACTTGGGTGTGCACCTTGACCACAAACTGGACTGGTCGGAGCAGGCTCGGGCCCTGTATAAGAAAGGACAGAGCAGGCTGTTTTTCCTGAGGAGACTTAAATCCTTTGATGTGTGTGGTGACATGCTGTACATTTTCTACCAGTCTGTTGTTGCAAGTGCTGTTTTCTTTGGGGTTGTCTGTTGGGGCGGCAGTATGACAAAAAGAGACAGCAATCGGCTGGACAGACTGATCAGGAGGTGTGTGTCTGTGATGGGGAGGAAGGTGGACTCTGCTGGAGCAGTCCTGGAGAAGAGGATGAGGCTCTAATGCAGAGTATCTTGAGGAACTCCAAACATCCACTGCACGACACAGTTGCAGCTCAAAAAAGTGAGCGGAGTAACAGGCTCCTGTCATTGCGCTGCAGAACTGAGCGCTTCAAGAGGTCGTTCATCCCCTCAGCAATCAGGCTGTATAACAGATGTGCCTGAGCCAAACCAAGTACAATCTGAGCACTTGTATTTATTGTACTGTTATTTATTTGCATGTGAATGATCTGTGTGCTGCTGGACACCGGAATTTCTCCCTTGGGAGATTAATAAAGTTTTTATCTATCTATCTATCTATCTATCTATCTATCTATCTATCTATCTATCTATCTATCTATCTATCTATCTATCTACTGGGTATTTAAATTATAACATCAGAGTGTTTCAATACAATATGATGGATTCTGAAGCTAAAGTCTAAATGATAAAGTCCAAACTGCTCCCCGATCACAGAGTGAGTGTAGAAAAGAGTTTCCTCCAGTGTTGCAGCGTCACACAGCCATGACTCCTGCTGGCCGCTGTGCTGCTGAGTCCCTCACATCCTAAATGAAACCACTGGAGGACTCAGCTCTGCTTCTCTCCAGGAACCATGTCCTCCAGCTCTTCTGTCTGACAACACTGTTTTGGTCTGCTGCCTGAAAATAAGGCCGTTTACACTGCAGAGGCTTCAAGAGGAAACACTCAACTCTCACTGTGTTTTGGTGTCTGTTTACACCACAACAGAGCTGGAGACACTGAAAACACTGCTTTTTAGAAACTGCTCCCAGGGTGGAACTTTTTGAGAGCTCTCAGGCTCCGTCTCCTTTTTGACAGTGGAAATGCTGCCGCCAGTCTCTGTGTCCGGGGATCGGGTCACCGGGCACCCTGCCGTCAGCTGCCACCCAATCCACACTGCACCTGGCCCCTACGGTTCCCTTGGTGGGTGATGAGCCCACCGGAGGTCAGGCCCACGTCGTGCATTTGGGCTGAGCCCGGCCGGGCCCCGTGGGCAAAGACCCGGCCACCAGGCGCTCGCTTACGCGTGGAGCAGTTCAAGTATCTTGGGGTCTTGTTCACGAGTGGGGGACGGATGGAGCGTGAGATTGACAGGCGGATCGGTGCAGCGGCTGCAGTGATGCAGTCGTTGTATCGGTCCGTCGTGGTGAAGAGGGAGCTGAGCCGAAAGGCGAAGCTCTCGATTTACCGGTCAATCTACGTTCCCACCCTCACCTATGGTCACGAGCTTTGGGTCATGACCGAAAGGACAAGATCCCGGATACAAGCGGCCGAAAAGAGCTTCCTCCGTAGGGTGGCTGTGCACTCCCTTAGAGACAGGGGGAGGAGCTCAGTCACCAGGGAGGAGCTCGGAGTAGAGCCGCTACTCCTTCACACTGAGAGGAACCAGCTGAGGTGGCTCGGACATCTGTTTAGGATGCCTCCTGGACGCCTCCCTGGGGAGGTGTTCCGGGCATGTCCCACTGGGAGGAGACCCCGGGGAAGACCCAGGACACGCTGGAGAGACTATGTCTCTCGGCTGGCCTGGGAACGCCTTGGGATCCTCCCAGAGGAGCTGGAGGAAGTGTCTGGGGACAGGGAAGACTGGGCATCCCTGCTGAGACTCCTGCCCCCGCGATCCGGCCCCGGATAAGCGGTAGAAAATGGATGGATGGATGGAAATGCTGCTGCTGGTCATGAACATGAGATCAGCCAAACCTCCAACACAAAGTCAGAGAAGCTTCTGGAGTTTAACTCAAAGGGACCAAAGTTGAAAGCCACTTGTTGAAGAGTGAATCATAATTCTAAGGGCTCATCCGGGAATTGAACCCGGGACCTCTCACACCCAAAGTGAGAATCATACTCCTAGACCAACGAGCCCACATGTCCAAGGAGCAGAAGGACTCAACTGATTGTCATAAATAAAAGCTGAAATTAATGACATGAAAATATAAAGAATAATAAAACTCCTACTAGTATTACTGCTCCATGATAACGGAGGTGTATAAAGGGCTGCCAGTCCATGGTATTCTATAAAACTTCCCCGTTTTTTTGTTTTTATCAAAACGGTTGGTGTCACTGACAGCACACTCCATGTGTTCACCTGGGACTTTTTATTCCTCTATGAATCCAAATGAAGCCTCATTCTGCTCTAAAATAACCATGTAAACACCCCAACACTTTGGAATTCAGTTTGAATCTGAATAAACCGGCGGGTTCGTTCTCCTTTGGAAGCTGAATTATCTGCTGATGAGGCGACTTCATTCTGGTCATTCTGCTCCGTCGTGATGACGCAATATTCCAAGATGGCGGCCGGCGGTCCGCGTTTCGCCTCGTATGGAGACGGTTTATTTAACGGCAGTTTCAGAAGAATTGGACATAATGAAACGAGCGGATCGAGGGGCGCTTAACGCCGACATTTTTTAAAGCTGCGGCGTCAAAGTTAATCCAGAAAGAAAGAGAGAAAAACACTGTTTACTTCCTGGAGACGTCAGTACGTCACAGCCGTCCTGTCCAATCAGAACGCTTTGCAGACCGCGGCGTGAGAGAAGATTTAATCCTTCATTTATTCCATGTAGACACAAAGCTCACTAATATAATTCTGAATGACTTCATTCAGAATGAACCAACTGCAAACTAAAAACATCCTGTAACCTCAGTCAGTGACTCGCTGGACCGCTGCTCTTCCTCCTGACTTTCTGCAGGCAACATGAGCAGCAGAGCAGGAGAGACGTCTGCCCCCCTCCCCCACACACTCTGCTCTGAACAAGTGTCCTTCAGTGGCTGCATGTCCCCGTCGTCCTCTGCTGAAGAGCCTTGTTTTCATGACAGAAGCATCTCTTCACTCCTTCCTCTGGGCCGTTTGGCCCCTCTGAGGGTTTTACAGGTAGAAAGGCCAAACGGCCCTCTGGGGGACTTCTAGTGTTGAAGCTTTCTGTTCGGCAGAGCATCAGAAAATGGAAAGTCATCTCTAATGTTTCCTCTTCAGGACATGGAGCAGTGCTCCAGTGGCAGCGGCAGTATGTTCATCGTCACGCCGTCTCCCAGAGATGTTTCTGAGGATCCAGGCGTTCCTGAGCTCCAGAGGACTGACAGTGAGCTGCTGAGTTCATTCATCAGGCAGATGTTTGGGGGACATTACAATCCTAAAGTTCAGTCCATTGTATAGTTCCTACTGAGAGAAAGATTCTCATTTAGCTTGATTTCAGAGACTCATCATGTATTCTCATCTACTAATAACTTTGTATTTGTCCTTTAACTCTGACCGCTGTCTGTGTGTTTCAGTAAAGGTGAATTACTAACAGCTGACAGTTCTTTCCTGATCTCCACATTGAAACACAGTCAGAGCTGCATTAGATGAACATTTCTGTCACATCCAGCCTGAGTTCTTCACACTACTTCACATGAACAGAATTCTAGATGCTGTGTGTTGCTGCTGCTACTTATTACAATGGAGGGTCACTTTTCAACATGTCCAACAGGAACACCAGGATTTAAAAGCTCCTTTAAAGGACCGTACCACTCACCATCTTTAGTTTCTCTGTGCAGCTCTGTTACAGTGGATTAATAACTTCATCAGAGAATATCACTGACATCTGCTTCTCCCTGATGAGAGCTGAAACATGTTTCAAGCCGCTGCAGGTTGAGTTTTATAACAATGAGCTGGAACTGAACCGAAACCAGTGTCAACCTGGAAAGCAGGAGAAACAGTTGTAATGTTCACCGCTCCAGTGGAATGCTGGGAAAATGCTTGGTGGTAACATGTACACACATTTTATGTATTGGGCTCCAACATGCAAACCCCCCAGTGTCGTCCTCGTTACTGTTTGATTGTTTCATGGGGTTGAATCAGGAATGTGTCCTGAACATGCCTTTGTTTTTAGAACTTACTAAACAGATGCGTCAATGCTGTGAGGACTCACTCAGCAGCTCTGAGTCCACCGAGGATGAACATGAGCCAGGAACTACTGATGACTGGGAGGCAGATGGACCAGAAGTCCAGCAGCAGAAACGGAGGAAACGGGTTCTGAAAAAGGCTTCTGTCAGCTCACAGGAAGTAAATGAACAGAAGCACAAGAGAAGCCGGACGACACCACCACGGGCCGGTGAGAACTCCAAAGGATCTGCTTCATCTGAAAGTTCAGATGAGTCAGTAATGAAGCTAAAGGAGAAGGAAGATGGCGGCAGACTGTACAATAAGAAGTACTACTGTGTCTGTTGTGTTCAGCCTTTGAGCAAAACGACACGACACCTGGAATCAAACACTAAGATCATGCAGAAGTGAAAGAGCATTTGAGTTTCCAAAAGGCTCCAAAGAAAGAAGAATACAGTTGAATTTGCTGAGGAATGGAGGAAACCGTGCCCACAATGCTGAAGTTCTTAAAGAAGGAAAGGGATTGCTGATCCCCAGACAGCAGTCAGCAGTTCCTGTCAGCCCAGTGAGAACCTGCACTGTGTGAACTGTGAGGCCTTGTTGAAGAGAAAATCACTGTGATGCTGATGAAAAGATGCCAGCTGAGCAAAGAAGCTGCGTGTTTGAAGCCTGGAAGAACTGGAGTCCAGCTGTTTGTGCGTCGGCCCAGCCTGTCCCAGATGGTGTTAAAGCAGCTGTCTGGGAATCGGTGAATAACATGAATGAAGACCAAGTGTCAAGGGTGATCCGAAAAGAGAGATGCATTTTGACGTTTGGGGAACATCTGGACAATAAGAACGGGCAGGACGTAACAAAACATGAATCCATCAGAGAAAAGATGAGAGAGGCTGGTAGACTGATACTTCAGGGAAAGCTGGGAGGCAAACTGAACAGAGCACATGACTTCTTTGTACCAGCCAGTCTCCCCCATGTCATAGAAGCTGTCAGGAGTGTTGCTGGCTGTGAGGAGAAAACGGGCTTCTACAAAACCCCGTCTGTGGCATTGAAGCTCCAACCTTAAAAAGTTGGCTCATGTTGTTGAATGTGAAGCAGTGATCAGCGGTGAGGACACTGCTCGTGATGCTCAGGAGTTCAAACAGATTTGTGGCACTAAATGGAATGAGAGCGTGTCAGCCCAGGCACTGAGGAGTCTGAATGAGGCAAAGTGGAATGCTCCCAAACTTCTGCCCTTTGCTGAAGATGTGAAAAAAAAAGCTCCTGCATCTGGACAAGCAAAGGAAGCAGAATCAAGCAAAGCTTGAAGAACAACCAACAAAGAAGAAGTGGGCAGAACTTTCCAGACTGACACTCTGTGAAGTTATAACATAAACTGTCTGTATGATTTCTGATCTCCTTGTTTTTATGTGCTGTGCCATGTCTTGGATCTCTGTGATTTTTACACTGTGAAGCACTTTGTGATGATGATCTGTGAAAAGTTCTATATAAATACATTTTACTGACTTGCTGACTGGAGATTCAATAAAATTCTACAGGAAACACTTTTTTCTAAATAAGATTTAGACTGAATATGTTCGCCACATTGACACCAGAATCACATTTACATGAAAATAAACATCACCCAACAAACTAAGGTATGCTGTCAAAATGTGTTTTTACTGAAACAATGTGTGAACATCAAAGCTCAGAGCAACAATTCATGTGGTTCCAAACATACAGGTAACAATGAACAAGTCTATTTCTTCCAAAAGAGAAAACGATGGTCTGATGAATGATCTGAAAAGCAACAAAAACTGGCTCTTATTGTTCAGCAGGAGCCTTTTTCTTCATGGCAGTGATTCGATTTCTGATGTCATTTTTTCCTCCAGTCCAGCGGCGGTCTCTCTGTGCGTCGGGCTCTACATTGATACACTGCAGACAGTCCATCTTCTGCTGAACCTTGCAAGTGTGTATGAAGTCCATCATGTGTGTTTCCACAGCACGGACCTCGCTGTTATCCCACTGACGTTTAGAGTTGTCTCTTTTAAGACGTGTCTGTGACGTCTCTATAAAGAAAAGAGAAAAGCTGATGTCAAGTCACCCTTCTGTCAGGACCAATGTTAAATGTGCAAGGACAACAGCGGTCATGTGACAAATACTGGAAGACCATGAGCAGCAGGTTTTACTGCACTAGTTTTTCTTTTTTAAACACTCCTAAAAAGGTGGCATAGTTTGTGATTTTAAAGTACACAAATTAATTTTGAACTAATCTGAATATAATGTGGATGAGGGATGTTAACTACTTTTACTAATGATCCACAAAGGTGGCAAAAGTTCTCACACTCTGTGCTGAAGTAGAAGTGCAGATACTTGTGTAAAAAAGACAACTCCTTCACTCAGGGGAAAGTACACACTCTGAAATTTACTGAAGTATAAAAGTGAAAATGATTTTTATTATGTTAATTATACACAATACTTGTTTGATAACTTGGCAAAATAAAAAATAATAAAAACGAGTGTTGTCAGTGGACTGAAAGCTTGAATGTGACTGATCCAGCTTCAGGCTGACGACCCGTGCAGCTGCAGCAGCAGCCAGAGGTGATGGAGCCGTTTCATCCAGCAGACAGTGAAGGTAACGAGACTCTACTGGAGACAGAAGGTCCTGAACAGACTGAAGGCTGCTGGAGTCTGACTGGACCACAGCTTCCTGTCTGTCTGTCTGATGCTGTCAGTCGTCGTGGCGCTGTAATGTAATGTCAGCTGACAGTCTGTGTGTCTCTGGTTCTGTCTGTTTTACGTTGTGTTGTCACGTCCGTGGAAGCTGAACAGAAGTAACAAGTTATTTTTAACAATGTAAGGAGGAGAAAGTACAGATTTTTGTGTTTAAATGTAGCAAGTAAAAGTAGATAATTGTCAAAAATAAACAATCAAGTAAAGTACAGATACCTGAAAAATCTACTGAACTACATGACAAAGTATTTGTACTTTGTAACTTCCCTCCTGGTGATCCAGCACAGCAGCCTGCTGTAGGACTGCTGCAGCAGCTGACTGCAGAGCAGATTCTGTCATCAGACACAGCTGTGGGGTTTTACTGGACACATTACTGTCACTTCATACAAACAATGAATCCTGTCTTTTATTGACCTTGATGGAGAGCGGCATCAGAGGAAGAGGAGAGCAGTGGAGACGTCCCCTCTGCCTCACGGTGGTCTTCAGCTGTGGTCTCTGTGGCTGAGCCGACACTGGCAGGCTCGTCCTCATCACTTCATACGTCTGCTTCTTGTGAACAGTCGACTTTTTCTGAAGTGACAATGTAAGAAAAGGACAAAAAAGAAACCTTAAGAGTAGCATCCTGAAGACAGAAACCTATATGGACTTCCTGCTTTACTTCAGTTACACATTTACACAAAGTCATTTTGTATATTAATGTTGTCCATAACATGATTATACACACTGCCTATGAGGAAAAACAAGAATTCTTCATCATTATCCTCAAACAACCAAACACAGTATTCAGAGTTTGTTCCAGTTAAATAGCAGTGATGATGCATTTCTCATGAGACAACAGCCATGGCGAACAGCTAACCTTCATTCTACTAGTAAACACACATCCATACCTTCAGGGTCAGTGTCATCAGGTCAGCTGTGGTCAGCCTTCATACTGTGAGAGTGTCCCCTTCTCCACTGAGCTCATCCTGGCAGGCTGCAGTGTTCCCTGTGGAGGCGCTAACACTGCCTGAGCTCACGGATGTCAGGACCCAGAAAGTCTGCAGGTTGGTCTGACTCATGTTCTTGAAGGTTGAGGACCTGAGACATTGTAGCTGTGTGCTTTGGCAGCCATGTTGATGTTGAGGCCTCTGGGTTTTCAGCACCACTCTCCCTGCAGACTTCTGGATGCATTCCCCCCCTCTGGAAGCGGACGAGGCTCCTGGTCCAGCCAACATGGAAACGTTCTCTTTGAGGACTCCACACATCTCAGGAGTTTCAGCTGGGAGCTCCATGGCTGAGAGCACTGATGGCTTCAGCAGCACAGGGACTCCTCTTCCTCGTTTCCCCTGATTTCTACTCTGGTGGAGAAATCACACATCTTCTTCTCCAGAGGGGGGGACAGGCCTCCATGCTCTTGTTGAGTTCTGACTTTTTCCTGCCATGAAAGTGAACGACTCCGTTCTTGACACCTCTCCAAACAGTCCAGCAGGACGTTCATCAGACGTGACGATGAGAGCTGTGAACTGAATGAAGGAGTTACTTCACTGGAATAAAAGACTTTCAGGATTCACACACATTGAACTGAGTGGAGAAAAGCAGATGTTTCCAGATGTTGAGGCTCTGTTTCCTCAGCTGGTCCTCGCTGAGCGTCCTCAGGTCCTCCTTTGTCCTCTCTCTGTCTCGTCCAATCAGGAGGGAGGCTTTCCTTCAGCTTTTCTCTCATTGTGCTCAGCTCTGTCTAACATCTGGTCCGTGGGCCAAACCAGGGACTCCAGAGGCTCCAGTCCGGCCGGTGAGATGACTGTGCAGAGAGTTGAGTCATTGTTGCATTTTCAGCTGCAGCAGGATTGAAAGAGACGTTTCACTGGACGCTGCTCCAGGATACAAAGTTTAAAACTGACATGATGTTGAAGCTGAACTGATTTTGAAGATATTACATTTTCATGCAGCTCTTCTATTTATTCACACTAAAACATTTGGATTTGTGGATGTTTGTTCATCATTCTGTTGTCATTTCTCTGCTCTGACCTCCTCCAGTTTCTCTCTCAACTAAAATCACTTTGACAGCTGATTAAACTCTACAAACACATTTTTTATGCATTCCACTTTTTCCTACCATTTTTCTGGATAATGTTTTATTGTGCAGCTGGTGGTTATAAAAATACCTGTGTTGCAGTTTGTCAGTGACTTTGATTATTATTTCTGTGGTAAAACTTTATATATCAGGTTCTGAAAACACGACTTTTTAGAAACTGCTCCAAGGTGGAACTTTCTGAGAGCTCTCAGGCTCCGTCTCCTTGTTGACAGTGGAAATGCTGCTGCTGGTCATGAACATGAGATCAGCCAAACCTCCAACACAAAGTCAGAGAAGCTTCTGGAGTTTAACTCAAAGGGATCCTGGTTGATGACCGAGGATAACTGAAGGGCTCGTCCGGGAATTGAACCCAGGACCTCTAAGGAGAAATGAGAATTATACTCCGAGGTGAACAGGACCAATAAGCAGCAGGACTCAACTGATGGTCGTCAATACTGCAGGTGATCCAGACTCCTGACAGCCTGGACAGAGCTCATCCAATGACCACATCCTGACTGAAGGAGATGAAAACATGAGTCATGACGACTTGAATGATGGTCAGTTTGACCTCAACCCCTTCAAACAGTCCTCCAGGACATAAACGGGCCCCAAGTGAGCCCAACGGCATGCTGGGAGAGGTGAAGAAGCCACAGTTCCAGCAGGGGGACCAGTTCACCTTCATGCAGCCACGTCTCTGTCAGGAACATCACATCCAGCTCAGGAAGGAAACTTCCAGACTGAGTCACGGTTGTCAAACAGCGCTTGCTGCTCGTACATCAGTCAGGAGAGTTTATTTTCCACAAGCAGAGACGCCACAGGAAACACAAGAAACACAGTCACTGTATGAGGTTGATGCTTCAGCACCATGGACAGATGGACAGCACTGTTTACCCTGTGTGTGTGCGTGTGCGCGCGCGTGTGTGTGTTTGTGTGTGTGTGTGTGTGTTCTTGTATTTCTATCCTTGTGGGGGCCAAATGTCCCCACAAGGATAGCAAAACGTGGAACGACGTGCCTTGTGGGGACCTTTTTCCGGTCCTAAGTAGGAGAAACAGTGTTTTCTTGACCATGTTGTTGTTACTGAAAAAAGTAAAAGTGCAAAAACATTTCTTTAGGGTTAGGCTTTGTTGTGGTGTGGGTTAGGGTTAGGGTAAGGGTCAGGGTTAGGGGCTAGACATGAATGGGAGTCAATGGAAGGTCCCCACAAGGATAGAAATACAAGAGTGTGTGTGTGTGTGTGTGTGTGTGTGTGTGTGTGTGTGTGTGTGTGTGTGTGTGTGTGTGTGTGTGTATGTGTGTGTGTGTGTGTGTGTGTGTATGTATGTGTGTGTGTGTGTGTGTGTGTGTGTGTGTGTGTGTGTGTGTGTGTGTGTGTGTGTGTGTGTGTTTAAGTTGATGTTGTCTTGCTTGTGTATTTTTTGGTTGTTTGCACCTTCCTCTGTTCTCTGTTTCTTTTCTTGCTGGTCAGAGTGACTGGCTCCACTGGAGTTTGTATCGTCCCTTTTTTCAATAAAGTAAAGCAGACAGGCTTCCTGTCCACCATGGCTGAGAAAGTGGAGCCTTGTCTGACTGACTCACTTTGTTTTTGATCAGAAATGATACAGGCTTCTTTCAACAGTTAATCAGACGATGTACAAGAAGCACTATCGAGGACAAAAATAATTTCTCAGCTTTTATTCATGTTTAACAAAAAGTGTCATGTCCAGAATGATTCACTCTCTTCTCAATAATCAACAGCAAAGCCTTCATTAGCTTTACAGCGATCAGCCTCTTCCTATAACTACTGAGCAGCTTCTTCATGTCTCCACTGGGATTTTTGACCATTTAGTTTCAGCAATGAACTCTTTTTTCTTACATGTCCTCCATTTAGTCCTCATAGCATTCACCTCTAAAGAGGGGACGCCTGTCTCCAGGGGACACTGCTGCTTGGAGTTTAGGGTGTCCCTTCATTAGAGGAGACACTGTGTCAACACTGCAGATCCATTCTCCACTTTTAAATAGTTTGTGTGGCGGAATTTTGGGTCCCAGTGGAAATAATGAACGGCAACCGAGTGACAGGAAAGACACGGACAATATGTAAGAACTGTCAGAGAATAGTCCTGAACACCGTGACTAACAGGAGCTCTGTGCTCTCTGCACTGATAGAGGAGGACTCTGGTTACAGTTTGACTTCTAGTGTTTGCACTTTAATAAAAATAAATATCATGAGCTGAATGTCTCTTCACAACCCAAGAAATGAAAAATTAATCAGTCTAGTAACTGTCCTCTGGGCTGGGCCTGTCCTGACAGACAGGTTGGACTTTATTCCCACCTGGACAGTTTGGTATTGAGGTCAGCTGCCAGCCGAGAGCTGAGATCATGATCAGGATGTTTGAGACGTTAATGTGTGAGTGCTGTTCTCTCTGGAACATGTTGGTGTGTTTACATTAGATGTGTGTTTGTGTGTGTGTGTGTGTGTGTGTGTGTGTTTCATTCTCACCAAGTCCCTCTCAGCTGTATTAAGTTGATACTTCAGCACCATGGACAGCTCTATCAGTCCTTTTCCACTGGTTCCTTCTCAGTCTTACTCCACTCGGTTCTCTTTGTTCGGCCTTGGCCCCGGTCGCTTTCCATCATACAGAGTACCGACTTGGTGTGGGAGGAGTCGTCATAGCAACGCAACACAAAACTCCAGTTTTTTATGAACCAAACAAACAACTCTGACTGACCAGGAGGCTACAGTGAACCTGCAGCTCGGTCTGATGGATTTCCCAGAAGATCAATGTATCTGAAGACATACTGCAGACAATCAGCCCTGAACATCAATAATATCTGTGTTATGACATGGTCTGTCTTCAGTTAGGGTCAAACACCAATGTAAGAAAAAGACAATGATGATGCTGATTTGTTGACATGATGGCAGGTTTGAACTTTGGGCTTCAGCAGTAAACCACTTGTTAGAGTCACTTGTTTGTTTTCCAATAAGGAGAAGTCATCTGGTTCAGCTGCTGTGCTCTGTGGGCCCCTCCCCCCACACTGTGGACTCCACACTACCCCCAAAGAGAGGCTGGATCCACAAGCAAGCAATGTGTTACACCACTCAGGCAACGACGACGTGGTGTTGAAAAAGAGTTCACTTTTATTCACTACTGTCAGGACAGAGGAAAAATACAAAAGATCTTAGGAAACTCCAGAACCCACCCGCGAGAAGCTTCGTTTCTTCCGCATTCTCTCTCTTCTTCTGCTGGCTGACTGACAGTGTGTCACATCTCACAGTTTTACTCTGCCCCCTACTGGCAACACTGAATATACTACATAAACGCCAGAACTGAGAATGAATGAAATCTGTAAGGAAAACAATGAAATACTGCTCACAGAAAAAAAACATTTTTCTCCAGGTGCTACAATCCTCCCCTGCTAAATAAATGTTGTCCCAACATTAGCAAAAATAAACAGCAAATTTCGGAAAACAGATTCAAACATTCAACTGATAATAGTACCATTAAACGTAATTCAGACCAACACATCACAATGACAATAGCTTTCATTTGAAAGTTAAAACAAGGTAAATGGGTTTGAGTGCATTTCTACAGGTTTTTACCCTATGAGTACGTAACTTCTGTATACTACGTGATCCCATCATGTTCTGCTTTTTAAGACACTACAGTGTTTAAACTTCGAAAAAGTTTCCTTTTAAAGCAATTGTAACATTAGCACAGTACTATTTTTATGCTCTAAAACAAAATTACTTTCTCTTACTCACTCCATGGAGACTTTTAACAGCATAGCTATAACTCATTTCCATTTACATCATTTCAATGTCATAACATAGTCCAACTAATTTGATGACTTGAACCTTTGTTGCATAACTCATTCAAAAAAATACATACACATTTTTGAACAAACAAATCTGTCTTCTTTCCTTGTTTAAACCAGATAACCAAACAAAAACAATTAGACCACAGTAGAAAATTCAACATCACATTCAAAGTGGTTTTTTTTTTCTTTTTTCAGTCCATATTTTCCCATGACACACTTTATGGACAGTAACCCTCAGTTCACAAACAGTTCATGTTACTGTGTCCATTTCACAAAGGATAATCTATTACAGTCCATAATAACTCAAACGATATTTCAGTCATATCCGCTGGGTACAAGTGTAGGATATACCATGTGTGTTCCATACATCTGTGCAGGTAGCCAAGGCACACTGCAGTGTCCATGTACTGATGCCAGTGCATTAACATACACTGGGTTACTGTGCATTCTGATCACAAGCTGAGTTGGTTGGCCTAAAGAGTCGTATGTCAGCATCTCTTTAGGTCTCCTTTCTCTTTGTGATCTACGTGGTTGTGTGTCAGTTGGCCCTGACCCTAAAGTCGTTGGCAGGTCTGCAGCTCGCACAGTTTCTGTGACATCTGGAACACCATGTTCAACGGTATCGTTCCTCGAAGAATCCTCACTCATCATCATTTGAACAGGAGTTTCAACCCTGAACTCCTCTGCTTCAACATTAAGTCTGGACTGAGGTGCTGTTTCAGGAGTGACAGGCGGTGTGACATTTTGTTCTGTGGGCTGGTGGTGATGTTGCCTCAGTCTGAACGCCCAACCAAGTTCTTCCTCATCTGAACTTTCTGATGTCTCCTTTTGTTCACTGCTATTGTGTCTTTTCCTTTGTTGATGTTCCCGTTTCTGTTCTCTTCCAGTGCCTTGGGCTGGTTCTTGAAGTGGCAAAGCATTACATGGCATAAGCATGTTGCGATGGAGGATTCTGCTCCTCCCTGTCCCACGCTCAGGTTTTAATTCATACACTGGGCTGTCTTTCCCTTTTTGTGAAATGACGACGTGTATTTGATCCTCCCAATATGAGTGCAATTTCCCTGGTCCCCCGCGCTCTGACATGTTTCTTACAAGGACCCTGTCACCTGGGGAAAGCACTGAACTTTGTCTTTTCTGGTCATAATATATCTTCCCTCTTGTTGTTGTCTTTTTGATGGTTTTTGATGCAATGTCATATGCTTCTTTCATTTGCTGTTGCCATTTTAAAGCATATTCCTGGGGTGAGTTATGTCCTTTTTCCTCATTTAGTCCAAAAATCAAATCGATTGGTAAACGAGGATGTCTGCCAAAGAGCAAATAGAAAGGCGAAAATCCTGTTGCCTCACTGGTGGTGCAGTTATATGCATGTACAACTTTACTCACATAGTCACTCCACTTCTCCTTCTTCTCTTCATCTAAGGTCCGCAGCATTGATAGTAGGGTACGATTAAATCGTTCAGCTGGGTTCCCTTGTGGATGATAAGGAGTTGTTTTCGAGTTGATCATGCCCGTGTATTTTTGCAACCGTCTGAAGAGCTGATTCTCAAATTCTTTGCCCTGATCATGATGTATTTTAGCAGGAAAACCGAATTTTAAAGAAAAATCATTGAATATTTTCTCTGCTGCTGTTTTGCCTGATTTGTTACGGGTTGGGTAAGCTTGCGCAAACTTAGTGAAGTTGTCAATGATCACTAAAATATATTCATACCCTCCCCTGCTTTTTTCAAGATGAAGGTAGTCAATGGAAACCATTTCGAATGGTGCTGTTGCAGGTACATGACACATGGGGGCTCTGCTGTGGACGGAAGGTTTCTTCTGGATGTTGCATTTACAGACTTCAGTTATGAAGAAGTGTATATCTTTTTGCATCCCGGGCCAATAAAACCTTTGTCTAGCAAGATGTAACACGCGTTCTACCCCTAAATGTCCCATTTCGCAGTGAAGGTACCTATACACAAGCGCTTTGTATTGTTCTGGAAGCACGATTTGAGCATTTGTTGCTGTTCTGCGCCTTAACAGACCATTTTCACAAACATGCAATCTTCTCCATTCATGCAGCAGTTGTTTAGTCCTTGCTGTTTCGTTATTCATAAGTCTCTTGTCCAGTTTGATTCCAGATGTTTTTAACTGGAGAACTTGGGATATTACAGGATCTTGCAACTGCGCCTGTAGTAACTCCTGTTCTGTTACTCTTATATTTGGCTGTTCCTGAGCAGCGAGCTCCTGAACATGTGGGTTACAGGTGATGGCTGAGATCCAATCCACTTCCTGTTGGTTTTGAGTTTCAACAGCACTGAATATTGCGTTTAAAACTTCAGGGATGTACTGCTTTGTACACTCAGTCATATAGGTGTCCATACTCACAGGTGCACGAGACAGGAAATCTGCATCCGTGTTTGTTTTTCCTGGCCGGTACTTCAGGGTGATGTTGAAGTCTGCAAGCTCTGACACCCAGCGATGTCCGGTTGCGTTGAGTTTGGCTGTGCTCAAAACATAAGTGACAGGGTTGTTATCACTGTATACTGTCACAGAGGGAGCATAAAACAAATAGTCTCTAAACCTGTCTGTAACAGCCCATTTGAGCGCCAAAAATTCAAGTTTCCCTGAATGCAACTTGTAGTTTTTTTCTGCTGGTGTCAATGTTCGTGAGCCATACCCAATAACTCTTAGCTTGCCTTCCTGCCTCTGGTATAAGACTGCTCCCAGTCCTTGTTCTGAAGCATCAACATGGAGAATGAAGGGATCCTCAAACCTTGGGTAAGCCATCACAGGTGGATTAGTAAGGACATCCACCAGATAGTTCAGAGCATGCTGGTGAGTGTCATTCCACACTATTTTCTGATGTGGAGGGAGTTGTCCCGCCCCAACTGACTGGGTGGTGGGCTTTAACTCAGTACCAGGAGTGGCATCTGTTGAGAGTAGATCATAAAGACATTTTGCATGGCGAGAAAAATCTTGCACATAACTTCTGTAGTACCCCAGAAAACCCAGAAGTTTTCGCAGTTCTTTAATGTTTGTGGGAGGTTTTGTTTTCAGGGCTTGTACAGCTGCTATTTCTTTGTTGTCCATCCTGTAGCCTTCAGCTGAGATCACTTTGCCGAGATAGCGCACCTCATTTTTGAACAGGTCACACTTGTCTGCTCTCAGTTTAATCCCCCATTCTTGCTGTCGTTTGAGAACGGCTCTCACATCCTCAACATGTTGTGTGAATGTCTTGCTGTAAACTAAGACATCATCTAATATGGAATGCAGATTTTGTCTCTCAGACCTTCGAGGCTCTCTTCCATACTACGCTGGAAGGCTGATGGTGCGTTTGTGAGTCCAAATGGAATTCTGTTCCATTCGTACAGGCCCCATGGCGTTGTAAAGGCCGTGAATTTCTTTGAGTCCTCACTAACACTCCCTTGATGGTAAGCTTTGCCTTGGTCCAGCACACTGAACCAAGCGTTTCCACCAAGACCATCAAGTATCTCCTGAATGCGTGGTATGGGGTGTCTGTCTGGGATTGTCTTTTTGTTAAGTCCCCTGTAGTTAATACAGAGTCTTAAGCTTCCATCTCTCTTTCTTACACAAACTACGGCAGCTGCATATGGAGATGTGGATTTGCGAATGAAGTCTTTATTTAACAAATCTTGGATATGATTCTTGACCTCATCATACAATGGGCGTGGTATTGCATTATATGTTTTGGCCACAGGAACACTATCAGTTAGTTCAATGTCCATTTTCAAGTTTTTGATGAAGCCGACATCATCTTTGTTTCTGCCGAATGCTCTGGACTCCTCCATGAGCATTTTCCTCACCACAGCCTGTTGTTCATTTGTCAAGTGGTCCAGGTTGACAGGTGGATCATAAGGTTCTTCTTGTGGACCCCCTCGAGTTGAGCTGTTTGTGGAGTATGATGAAGTTTGCATATTTTCTGCAACTACAGAGGTCACCATGTGTTCCCCCGGTTGTACCAGGTTGCAGTCAGTTATTCTCTCCACACTTCCTATCACAGTTTTACTTGGCACTGTGATGTCATGTTGCAAAGTGTTTCTCACATAAATGTTAACTCTACACGAGGAACAAGAAACATTTATGAGTTGACAATTTATTTTCAGTCCTTCATCCAATGTTAAGTTCTCCTCTGGCTCAAAGAGTATTTGTGTTTTCCCTTTTAGATCAGTTTTAACAGGGCAGGTAATGCACTTCATTTCTCCACTTGGAACTACAATGGGTGTACGTCCTGTTTTCACAAGATAAGTGACATTTTCATTTGTAGCTCCCTGAATGGCATTTAGTAAATCTTCTGCCTTTCCCGATCCTAGTTTAAGGGAGTTCCTGAGCAAAGTTATACTTTCATTCGGCTGACTCTGATCCTCTGTGTTTATCAGCATTTCTTCGATGGCATTAAAACCTATGATAGGCCTCTGCAGTGTGTCCCTGCTCACTAGTACTGGAACTAGTACCTCATCTGACTTTGTCTGTTTTGCTTTCGGATCACACAGACTAAAACTAACTGGGACCCAGCCCTGAAAGGGAATTTCTGATCCATTTGCTGCTCTTAAGTCCAGCAGTTCACCATCACTTAACAAATCACTGATTGGATGAATTATTGCATCAGGTAAGTTTTGGGATGTCCATGTCTCACTCATAATAGATACCTGAGCTCCTGTATCCCACAAAGCTTGTGTTTTAACACTGTTCATTTTACACCAGACAAGACACTTTTTGCCAACCAGCTGTGCAACTTGTTTGCGTTTTGATCCAGGACTGCTTGAGTGAGAAAACTGATCCACTTTGCATTTCACTGTTGGCTTTGGACGAGCTGAGGAGTGATGATTAGGCAGTTTTTTTTCTTTCCCCCTTAACTGTACACAGGTCTACACATCCAGTTTTAGGGTTGGGTTCTGAGTCATTTTGGGACTTTTTCTCTGAGACTATGGCACGTCCACCTGTCACAGCCTCTATAAGTTTCCCAGCGATTTCTGCCTGCCCCCCACTTTGCACCCCCTCGCCCAATGGGTGTCACTGCCACATTTGAAGCAATGGATGCAATCTTTTTTTTCTTGCTGACATGCCACACATTGTCGCTTTGGTCTTTTGAAAGCATTGCTCTGAGCTTTGGTTTGATTGTGATCCCCAGTTTTCCCTCCCCGCTGGACAGTTTGCACAAGGGATGCTACTTGGCCTGTGAGCTCCCGAATTGCTGTGTTACTCTCCTCCATTTTTGTAAACAGGGAGTTATCTTTGGCAGGTTTGTTGGGTTTTGTACAAACTGGGGTTGTTGGAGGAGCATCTTCATCACCACTTTTGTCAACTGTGCTCACACTTGCCCTGTACATTGCTTTAGTTGTAGCTTTACTCTTTTGAGCTCTTTCATTTTCATTGTATTGGGCAATTTGCATTTTCTGCAGAAGCAGCTCGTCACTGCTTTTGTCATCCTGGAGGTACATTCTCATCTCTGTTCTGATGTTATCATTTGACAAGCCTGTCATAATAGATTGAGAACACTGACTGTGAACTAGCTCTCTGTTATATTTTAGGCCAGATTGGGCACGCTCGGATGCAAACAGGACCTTTTGACGAAGATCAAGAACTCGTACCAGAAAGTCAAGTGCACTTTCACCAGACCCCTGCACCGCTTTTGTCAGTTGTTGATACAGCACAGTTGCATCCTTTTCTGCATAATGAGCTCTCAAGATTTGTCTGAGGGTGGCTAAGGTGAGGTCCATTTTCCCCTCCAAATAGCTCCTCAATTTCAAACCAGGATTTACAACCCGAATCACAGCCTCCATGATCTCCACTTCTGGATAGCCTTTCCTGAGCCCACTTACAATCTGGTGTTCAAGGATGCTAAAGCTCAGAGTGTCCTTTGAGGTTGACTCACCAATGTGTCCATTTATTTTGAAGTCCTTTCTGAATCCGCTGGAAGGCCAGTTGTTGTAGCTGTTGGAGTCTCTCCCTCTGCTTTGAGTGTCCTCCTCCCGTGCTGTATCCCAGATGCCACGTGTCTCCAGCGATGGCGGTGTAAGGTGCTCCTGCTGCAGTCCAGACCCCTGTTGAGCTCGGCTTGCCATCTCCTCCCCTCTGTCGTCAGCTGCAGGCGATGAGAAGGGTGGCGCTGCTCCTGCTGCTCCCACTTGCTCGGTCTCCGCTGCTGGTTTCTCCCTCAAAGCATCGATCAAGTCATTCAGCTCCAAAAGCACAGACATGCCTTCATCTTCTCGCTCCAAAAAGTCTTCCCGCTCACAAAAACTCATTATGAGCTTAACGAGCGCACGCCGGCTCTTCTTTTGAATGTCCTCTAAGTCTTCTCCATCAGCTTTGCAATACTGGCAGACTTGCTGCAGTTGTTTCACATTCAGTCCACACAGTTTAGCCTCTATTTCCAACAGAAACTCTTCTCGGTGCTCCGACATCTTTGCAGATAAGGTTTAAACTCGCCAACACTTGGAAAAAAAACAAACCAAGACGATGTCGCTCTAACTACACTTCCAACTGTTCCCATTAGCTAGCTTTAGCTCACCGAGTTGACGTGTTGTCGGCGCACATGTCCGTTCTTTTCATCCACTTTTCCGGCGATAAAACTGTCCTCTGCCATTAAATAGTGTCCTCTTGATCTCAGTGGGACCTCCAAATTGTTACACCACTCAGGCAACGACGATGTGGTGTTGAAAAAGAGTTCACTTTTATTCACTACTGTCAGGACAGAGGAAAAATACAAAAGATCTTAGGAAACTCCAGAACCCACCCGCGAGAAGCTTCGTTTCTTCCGCATTCTCTCTCTTCTTCTGCTGGCTGACTGACAGTGCGTCACATCTCACAGTTTTACTCTGCCCCCTACTGGCAACACTGAATATACTACATAAACACCAGAACTGAGAATTAATGAAATCTGTAAGGAAAACAATGAAATACTGCTCACAGAAAAAAAACATTTTTCTCAAGGTGCTACAAATGCACCTCTGCTTGTGGATGGGGAGTGGGGATCTATTCATTTATATTCCTGATCGATAAGTAAACCTTGTGATGAAGAACCGCATGTGTTCAAACTCCTTCAATATCACTCTTGAAATCACCCATGACACATTTAGGGGCATCTGGGGATTTGGTTTCTAATGTGTCCAGTGCGTTTCGATGTGCTCTGTGGCTGTGGATGCATTCGCTCTGGGGTGAATATAAACCAAAATAAAGAATAACAGAGGGAATTCTCTTGGGAGGGAGAATGGCCGTGGAGAGACAGCCAGCAGTTCAAAGGGTCAAAGGTTTGCCTGCGTTTACCTGAAGTCTGTCCACCAGAGTAAAGTAATCTGATTACTGTAGTCTTCAAGTGAGGAACCCTGTGGGACAGGAGGACACCAGTCATGGAGTTTGGACATTTAAAGAGCAGCTGCAGCCTTTTTCATTCCACTCTGACTGAAGGAGTCCTGCTGCTCAGACTTCATGATAACACTGCTGGATTAGTTGTGTTTCAGGAGGAGGCCAGAGGGGGGCGCTAAGAAAGGCCATGGAGAGGATTGTGGAGGAGCAGCAGCAGGTCAGCTGACTGACAGCAGAGAGAAAAGTCTCATGTCCACAAAGAATCAAGGCCTTTCTCTGAAGCAGCTGTCTGCTCCAGTCATTTGAATCCAGGCTGAATTGTTGTCAACACAGCTGTCAACAGAGCAGGAAACAGATCAGGAAGAAAGTAGGAACAGAGCAGCAGACAGACCACCAAGAAAAGATCCAGGAGAGTCCAGGAAGAGCCGGATTTTCATCCTCTGCTTTTCAACAAATAAACCATCAACTAAAGAGAAACTAGCCTGACTGGAAACTCTGTTTCCTGCTCTGTTGGTTCACTGCTGCTCCACCTGTGGAGTCCTGATGACAACTGGAAAACTCTCTTTACTGCTGTGACGCCAAACAACTGCTGACTGCGGCTGTTTCCTCCCGTTTCCATGGAGACCAGTGGCAGCAGTTTTCTAAAAGTTGTGTTTTCAGAGGCTGTGAGCAGCGTGGTGGTGGAAAGAGGACGGAACAAGAAACAGTTCAACAGACTTTATTAGAACAAACATTGAACATGTTCCCAAATCAATCCAGTCAGGAGGGAATTCTCTGTGTTTCCTTCTAAACCAATGAAACAAAGCTCTCAAACAGGAAAAGAGTTCTCTGACTATCAGCTGACATCAAGACTTCAATCAGGAATTTTAAGCTTCATAGAAGATGAGAAGAAAACAGAAGAAACAAGAAACCAGCTTCACTAAATATTGATCAAAATAGAGTTTTTATGAACAAAGAGGACAAATGAATTTGGACTGTTTCAAAGATGGTGTCTAAGATCTGTGTCTTAGTAGTTTGATCATTTTTACTGAGCTGCTAAACAATTAGAAATCATTGAAAGTTGAGGATCGACTTTAAAATGTGATTGAGAGGAATGAAAAACTTCACCAAGCAGAGAATTACATGACTGAACAATTCATCATTTTTCTTCTGCAGTCAGTCCAAAAGTTCTCCTGTTTTCTGTCACATGACTCAGAAATGAAGAGATTTAGTCTGAAATCACTTTGAAAATCAAAGCAGATTGTATCTGAGAGCATGAGGAGAACATCTGGACAGTTGTTTCTACACCAGTCTCACAGAAGCAGCAGATGTTGTTGATCTGAAAATGTTTTCTGAGTGGTTCTTTGGATAAATCTCCTTCAGGATGGTGAAATGAGGGAGAGCAGCAGGGCTGAACGCTGAAGATCTACTGATGCTCCATGGTTCCATGCTGGACTCTCACAGCTCTTCACACTGCACCACTGACACTCAGCAGCTCTTCTGCTGCTTCCTCTGTCACTCAGTGCTGGAAGAAGCTCTGCTCTCAGTAGATCTTCAGGACTCACAGCCTCCTCTCTGCTCTCAGCTCCACCTGCAGAGAGATGAGAGGTGGTGGTCAGAGTGGGTGAAGCAGTGAGGACTTCAGTCCTGTTCAGAGCAGCAGTCAGCAGCTCAGAGCTCATGAAGGACCACCACTGTCAGACCAACACAACAAGCCTGTGGCTCCTCTGATTGGCTGACTGTGTGTCCTCTGCTGTCCAATCCTGAAGCTGCTCAGCGTTCTCCTCTCACAGCCTCACTGAGAGTCAAACACTGGATCTTTGTTCTCACACTGACTGTGTTTAGTCCAAACCTGCTGAAAGCAGCATGGACTCACTCCAACCATCTACTGACCTCAGAGTCTGCAGGCTGCAGTCTGGACTCTCCTGGAGAGCAACCAGCTGCTGCACATCTGGAGACCGCAGCCAGTTCCAACCCAGGTCTAGCTCCTTCAGGTGGGAGGGGTTGGACTTCAGAGCTGAAGCCAGAGAAGAACAGCTGATCTCTGACAACCTGCAGTCCTCCAACCTGAATAAAGAGAGAAAGCAGCAGAATCAATGAGGAGGAACCAATCAGATGTATTGATGGAGAAATGAGCAGCTCCACATCACTGAGTCCTGATCAATGAGCTGTTCTGTTGTTGTGGATCTTCATCACACACAACATTCACACTCCTCCTCATGTCCACACACAGCAGTCAGCTGCTGCTGAGCTCAGTCCACTCTCTCACTGCAGGATCAGAGTCTCAGATCACAGCTGCTGACAAACATTTCTCCTTCTACAACAGGAACAGACAGTCAACTGACCTCAGAGTCTGCAGACCACAGAGTGGACTCTGCAGAAAACCACACAGCTGAGAAACTCCTGAATCCTGCAGAGGGTTCCAGCTCAGGTCCAGATGTTCCAGATGTTTCTGGAGGGAGGGGTTGGACTTCAGAGCTGAGGCCACAGAAGAACAGCTGATCTCTGACAAACTGCAGCGCTCCAACCTGAATAAAGAGAGAAAGAAGTGAGATTAGAGGACAGAGTTTGCACACACACACACACACACACACACACACACACACACACACACACACACACACACACACACACACACACACACACACACACGAGTAACACAACAACAGTGTGGCTTGTGACATCCCATAATGAGCTGACATGAGGAAGAGGTGAGTCACGACCAAGATGGCGGCGCCCTGTGGGAACGGTGCCTTGGCGTCTGCTTAAAGAAAAGTTTTCTGCTAATTGAACGATGGAACTGACTGAAGCACAAAGGGAAAAGGAGGCGATGGCACCAAAGAAAGCAACAGCTGCGGAGGGTGACATGGAGGAAATCCGCAAGTCGCTGGAAAGCCTGTCCGGGGAACTCGCTACGGTAACCCAACAGCTGTCAAAACTCATGCAACTCTTTGACCACGTGAAACAACTCAAAGAAGCTATTGCTGACAAAGACAAAACTATAACGGAGCTGGAAAAGAAGACTGACGACTTAGAGCAATATACGCGCATGGAGGATGTTATAATTACCGGATTAAGCATTAAACCCCGCTCGTATGCCAAAGCACTGCGGTCGCGCTATCCGCACTTCTCTCGCGCGATCTGCACTTAAAAATCTGCTGCGCTTTTGTACTGAGCCCTACGGTAGCTTTTGGATGGAGCGTTCAAGTGAGTTGGGAAATTGCAATAGTGGTCTCCATTGTAAAACAGCGGTGTGATCATTTCCAAGTTGTTTAAATGTATGCAGTCATGTTATGAATAAATAACAGACATCATTGAAATATTACACACTCGTTTGTTGGTTTACACTCAAAAATTTAAACAAAACCCAATACCCCCCAAAAATTGTTGCACATATTACATCATCTCCATTCAATATAATATTAATATGGAAAAATCAATTTTAAAAAAAATTCAAATTGTTTTCACAAACCACCTAAATAGAAATATTCTGCACAAGGCCCTCTACCTTCATCAACATTCCCAAGAGATTTTACTGTACCAGTTTTTAACAAAAATTCAAGGAAAAATTACATCATCTCCATTCACTAAAATGTTAATATGAAAAAAAATCAATTAAAAAAAAGTCAAATTGTTTTCACAAACCACCTCAATAGAAATATTCTGCATAAGGCCCTCTACCTGAAATAATATTCCCAAGAGATTTTGTTTAAATTGATTTTTTTCATATTAACATTATAGTGAATGGAGATGATATAATATTTCCTTGAATTTTTATTAAAAATTGGTACAGTAAAATCTCTCAGAAATCGCCGTGTGTCATACTCTCCCAAGGAAGGACTAAACAAAACCTGTTGTAATCCTTCGTTTTGTGAATCGCAAACACAAAACTGAACTTTTGCGGCAAGGTAAGAAACTGAGAGGTTCTGACATTTATTTGAATGAACATCTGATAAAAAAGACTGCTGAAATCACGAGGAATGCTCGGATTTTATTAAGGAAAAACGACAAGATTAAAGCCACCTGGACAAGGAATTGCAAAGTTTCTGTCCAGACGAAAGGAACGAGCCCGGAGCAGACCAAAATTCTGTTAGTAAGAGATCTCAAAGACCTGGACCAATTTACATGAATGGGATCTGACTTTTTCGTGGATGGATGAACAGTGGAACATACTCTGTCGGATTATGAGAACCTTGTTGAAAAGGCTCAACTTCAGAAGAAGGTGGGACTCGTTACTTTTCGGACTTGATATTGGCGTCTTTGATATGGGTGTGCGTGTGTGTGAGTGTGTGAGTCTACTTTATTTTGAAACAAATTATGAACCGGGATGAAACATTAACAGATGCTATTGACATCTTTAGGGATTTCGACCTCTCTGAGGATGACACATGTTCCAGTGACTTACGTACTTTGTATGATGATTTGAATCTGAATACACATGACTACTCTGAATATAAAAGAAATGAGTTCGGAAGTGATATAGATCCAGATCATCTTTTCTATGATACTGTTGTGAATGATTGTAAATACTATAGTGATGAGCAATTTAAAGGGATCAATACCAGTGGAGCATTCACATTAATCCATATTAACAGTAGAAGTCTGTATAAAAATGATGATAATATGAAAAAATATTTGAGTAAATTTAAAAATTCAGTGTTGTAGCCATGTCCGAGACATGGTTAAAAGATGAAAAAGATCTTAATGTTGAAATGGAAGGATATGAATTATTTACACTGAGTAGGAATTGGAAAAAGGCAGGTGGTGTCGCATTGTACGTGGATACACACTTGAGGTGTAGTATAGTTGATAGTAACACAACTTCTAAAGACGGGATAATGGAATGCTTCACTGTGGAAATTGTACTTGTGATACCCACAAATGTGTAATCACAGTTGTAAGGTTTTTCTATTTTCATTTTTTAAGAAAAGGTCACATTCATGTATTTTTGAGATATGTTTTTGGATGTATACAAGGTACAGTGTCAAAAGTTGACCACAAGGGGGAGTGCCAACCCTGTTGAGCGTGAGTTTTATGGAACCGTGAGGCTTCCGTCCTGAGGGGGCCTGCTTGGCGGAACCATCCATGGACTCATGTCTCGTTTCTCCTGACTAAAACAGGAAATTCCATCTGTTTACGGGCCACACGAGGCGTGGGGTCTGTAACATACTTGAGGACCGCAGAAAAATTATTGTAAGTTGTTTGTACAGAATGTCAGGTTCCTGTATAGACACATTTAATCAAAATGTTGGGAATTTGTTTAACAATGTAAATACAACGCATATTTTATGTGGAGACTTTAATATAGATCTTCTGAAAACTCAAAAAAATGTAAAAACTTCCAACTTTATAGCAACAATGTACTCTAATAACTTCTTCCCACTTATCGTCAAGCCTAGTCGAGTTACTGTCAAAACAGCCACGTTGATTGATAACATATTTACAAATTTAATAGACAAAGAAACTACAGCCGGCTTGCTTATAACGGATATTAGTGATCATTTTCCAGTTTTTAGTGTCTTTCATTGTATTTCAAAAAAAGTGTCCCCTTCAGAAACAGTCTCTTCCCAATTCATTAGAGACAGACCACCTGAAGCCATGGCTGCCTTTAGGGAAGACTTGCATCAACAGTCATGGGATGAGGTCTATGCTGCCTTGAACCCTGATCTGGCTTTTGATGCTTTTTTGTCCACTTTTACCAACCTATACAATAAACACTGTCCCTTAAAAAAACTAATTATTACAAAAACTCACTCACAAGAAAAGCCGTGGATCACAAAAGGTCTGGCAAAAGCATTTTAGAAGAAAAATCTTCTTTACAGGCAATACATAAAACACAGAACTGAAGCTGCTGAACAAAAATATAAAACATAAGAATAAGCTAATAAATATAATTAGGGAAAATAAGAAGAACTATTATCACAAGTTACTGGAAAAGCATCTAAACAACACTCAAGGTACCCGGAAAGTACTAAATAGAATAATAAAGAAGGGGAAGAAAACAAACGAACTACCAAATCATTTTATAAGTAATAATAAAGAAATCACAAATTCCAAAGAAATTGCTAATTCCTTCAATGATTTTTTTGGTAATGTAGGACGCTCCTTAGCAGACAAGGTTGCACTGCCCAAGGATGAACAAGAAACTACCTCCAATATAATTACTCAAAGCTCAAATTCTCTATTCCTAAAAGCTGTTGATGAAATAGAAATAATTGGTATTGTACACAAATTCATAAACAAAAGATCAACTGACTATTGCGACATAGATATGACGGTGAGAAAAGAAGTTATACACCTTATAGTAGCTCCATTTACATACATATGCAATCAGTCATTTGTTACCGGCATTTTTCCCAAAAAAATGAAGATAGCAAAAGTAATCCCTATTCATAAAAACGGTGATAAACATTCTTTTACAAACTACAGGCCAGTTTCACTTTTATTTCAATTCTCAAAAATTTTAGAGAAATTATTTGTCATCAAGCTGGACAGTTTTGTTGAAAAATATGATATTATATATAACAAGTAACAACCAATATGGATTTAGATCAAACAGGACAACCCTAATGGCAGTCATGGCTCTCAGCGAGGATATTGCAAGAGCAATTGATAATAAAGAGTTTTTAGTTGGTGTTTTCATAGATTTAAGTAAGGCTTTTGACACAATCGATCACAAGTGATTGTTAAACAAGCTTCAGCGATACGGAGTCAGGGGCACAGCCCATGCTTGGATTGAAAGCTATTTAAGTAATAGAGAACAATACATCCATTACAATAATCACAATTCTGAGAAACATTCAATGACACATGGGGTTCCCCAAGGCTCCATATTGGGGCCCAAACTGTTCATTATGTATATGAATGACATTGCACAAAATGTTAAAAACTAAATTGTTTGCTTTATGCAGATGACACAAGCATCTATTGCTCTGGATGTGACCTGCATAAACTCATGAATACTGTTGAAAAAGAGCTTACACATTTAAAGAGATGGTTTGATATAAATACATTGTCTGTGACTACATTTACATGCAGTCAATATTCGGGTTCAGGTCAATATTCCGGTTTCTGAATCATTTGGAATAACCCGTTTACATGCTTAAACAGACAGAGTTACTCCTGTTTACATGATCAGGGATATCCCCATTCAAACCACGGCGCACAGACGACGGCATGACTGCATTTGCACTTTATGCCACTAGGTGTGCTGTTTGCATGTTCAACCTTATTTTACACAGACATCACAGAAAAAGAAGGGCGCTGCAGGCTCTCTCTGCATGTTGTTAGAAAAAGAGTAAGCCAGCGAGACGTGGTAATATGTTTAATGATGCGATGCGCCGTTTTTTTTTTTCAGTAAAAGAGAAGAACTGAATGATCGTTTTGGCACATTTTATTTACTTAGTAGCAGCTAAAAGCTAAACTGTGTCACAAGTAGTTCCTGGACTCAAATGACCGAGATTCCTTGCGGGTAGACCATGTGCAGAGCAGTATTTCATGTCTCTTTCGACCGGGATATTCCGATGCGCGTTTATATGACCAGAAATTCAGGTTAGAAAAGGAGTAACCCAGGGGTAATATTCAGGTTTTTAAAACCGGAATATGAGCATATTCAGGTTTTTGCACGTGTTTACATGGCTGTGCGCAACCGGGTTATTGCGAATATTCTGGTTAAGAAAGGGTTATTGACTGCATGTAAACGCACCCAATGAATTTCACTAAAACAAAATTTATTATTTTTGGAAATAGAAAAGTTCATTATCAAAACAACCTCAAAATTAATGATGAAGTAATTGAACGAGTACAAACTTGTACATTTTTAGGTGTCACAGTTGATGAAAAACTTTGTTGGAAGCCACACATAAATACTATCAAGTCTAAATTGGCTAAAAATATTGTGCTATTAGGGAAAATGAGGTCAGTACTAACAAATACCTCACTTAGATTGCCATACAATTCTCTAGTTCTTCCTTATCTGAGCTATGGAGCTGAATTATGGGGAAACAATTATAAAACAATTGTTGATCCAATATTCTTGCTTCAAAAAAAAGCCGTCTGAATCATTAATCAAGCATCATTTTATGCATCAGCCAATCCTATCTTTGCCTCTCTAAAATTACTAAAAGTTCATGACATTGTTAATCTTAACACTCTAATAGTGATGTATAAAGCCTAGAAATATAGCCTACCATCCTGTCTTCAAAAAATGTTTAGCCATCGAGTCAGCAGGTATAACCTACGTGGAATTTGTCTATTTAAAACAAGCCAAGCAAGGACACATACAAAAAGGAGATGTATCTCTATAAAAGGTGTAACAATGTGGAATAATCTGAATGAGGAAATTAAAACATGTAAAACATTAAAAACATTTAAACAGCAGTATAAATTATTTGTACTTGGAAATTACTAATCTCTGTAACCCTGTTTCAGAGTCATTAAGAATTTAAGACGCTCAGCTAAATAATAGCATACTTACACATATTGATAATGTTGTAAAATCTTTACTTTTTTTCTCCTTCTGTTGTATTTTCTTTTCCTTTGTTGTTGTCTCTGTTTTCATGAAATAACATTGCTTCAAGTTCAGGAGCTTACTTGATTTAAGTACTGGGTTAGGCAAAATAAGTTTATCTTCAGCCTAAACGCCTTTGGTCACAAACTTTAAATTAAAATTATGATAATGGGATGATACTGTTGATGATGAAGAGAATGATTATGTATTATTGACATAATTCTGTACATCTTGATTTTGTTTGTGTGGCCAAATAAACCACTACTACTACTACTACTACATGTTAATGCTAACAAGCTAATGTGCTGACATGCTTATGCTAACATACTATTATGCTGAAAAGCTAATGCTAACATCCTGACACAGTTATGCTAACATGGTAATATCCTGACATGCTTATGCTAACATGGTGACATACCAATTCTAAAATGCAAATGCTAACATGCTCACGTGTTTACATGCTAATCCTGCCATGCTTATTATTTGCCAACATACTGATGCAAACATGCTAATATCCTGACAAACTTATGGTAACATGCTAATGTGTTGACATGCTAATGATAGCATGGTAATGTCCCAACATGCTCATTATAACATGCTCATGTGCTAACTTGTGCCAACATGTTCATGTCCTGACATGCTAATGCTAACATGCTAATGTCCAGATATACTCATGATAACATGCTAATGTTAAACTATGCTAATGCTAACATGCTAATGTGCTGACATGCCTATGCTAACATACCAAAGTCTTATGTTAATGTGCTGTTACACTAATGCTAATATGCTGACTTGCTAATGCTAACACGTTACTCTCCTGATATGCTCATGCTAACATGCTAATGTGCTGATATACGAATGCTAAAATTCTAATGTGCCCACATGTTCATGTCACCATGCTAATGTGCTCACATGCTAATGCTGATATACTAATTTGCTGACATAATTATGCTAACATGTAAATACCGTGATGTGCTGAAGCTAACATGCTAATATCCTGACACTCTGATGCTAACATGCTGATTCCCTGACACGATAATGCAAAGACATGCTGATGCTACCATGCTAATATGCTGACATGCTGATGTGCTGACATGCTAATGTTAATGCTAACGTAAACATGCTAATAGGCTGACATACTAATGCTAACATGCTAATTTGCTGACATGGCAATACTACAATGCTAATGTACTGACATACTAATGCCTACATGCTAATATGCTGCAATGCTAATATGCTAACATGCTAATGTGTTAACATGGTGTCAATGTGTTGTGCAGCCATTAGTCTTTCAGCTGTTAGCTTGGCGTTAGCTTAGCTTCATGCTGACTTGAACTTTCTCAGTGGAATAGTTTGGTCCGTGCAGCCAGGTGTTCTGCAATGAGATCAAATTCCTGATGGCGAGCTCCCAATCAAGGCCAGGAGCCTGAGAACAAGTGCTGCCCCCACATGGTCTGGTAGAAGCTCTGCAGCCTGTTCACTCTCCTCCTCCTCTGACTGAACTCTGAAACCACATCCCATCCAGACCTCACTGGACTGACTGGACACTTTCACAACTCTTCATCCTCCAATCCACACTGGAACCCTGTGAAGCTCAGTCAGCTGTTTAGTTCTGCCATGGAGGAGTGAAGAGCCCAGCCGCTATGCTGCTTTGAAAGCTGACGGTCAACATGGAGCGTGTCAGAGGTTCACAGTCAATGATCCACTGCAGCTCCTTTCTTCTTCTAGCAAGCTTTGAAATGTGGAGCTGCACACGGCTCTGCCACAGTCACAGGACTAAACAGCAGAGAAGAAGCTCCGTTTCTCCTGGAGATCCTCAGTGTGGATCACTCTCAGATCAGCCTGATGTCTGACCTTTAGTGTCAACACTACTTTACTGAAACACACTCAAACATGGAGTCTGACCTCAGAGTCTGCAGACCACAGAGTGGACTCTGCAGAAAACCACACAGCTGAGAAACTGCTGAATCCTGCAGATGGTTCCTGCTCATTTCCAGATGTTCCAGATGTTTCTGGAGGGAGGGGTTGGACTTCAGAGCTGAGGCCACAGAAGAACAGCTGATCTCTGACAACCTGCAGAGCTCCAACCTGAATAAAGAGAGAAAGAAGTGAGATTAGAGGACAGAGTTTGATGTTGAAGTGACTGAGAGCTGAAGAAGGTTCAGACTGGAAGAGTTTAGAAATGTAAAGTCCAAACAGCTGAAGCCTCCAGGAGGAGAAGAGCTCTCATCAACATGCTGCAGAGCTCAGTCCACTCTCTGTCCACACTACATCTGGAATCCTCCTGATCTCCTCTCAGTCCTTTGCCTCCAACAGATTCTCCCTTCAGACAGTGAACTGACCTCAGAGTCTCCAGGTTACAGTTTGGACTCTCCAGTCCAGAACACACAATCTTCACTGAGGAATCCTTCAGGTCGTTCCGACTCAGGTCCAGATGTTTCAGATGGGAGGGGTCAGAGGTCAGAGCTGAGGAGATCACTTCACAGTGAGGATCAGAGAGTCCACAGCCAGAAAGACTGTAATGAGACCAGAGAGGACAGGACGCTATGAGAGAGGACACTTTGATGGACTGTTGGACATCAGAGCTTCACTTCTTCACTTTGACTTCAAGTTGACCTGGAGGAGAACCTGGAGGAGCGAAGCTTAATATCCAGGTACCCCAACCTGCCCCTCTGTCCAAATACCCCGTTGCCCCTCACTGTCTCATGTTACCCCTCATGTTGAACCTCACTGCTTCATATTGCCCCTCATGTTGCCCCTCACTGTCTCATGTTACCCCTCACTATCTCATGTTGCCCCTCACTGTCTCACGTTGCCCCTCATGTTGCCCCTCACTGTCTCATCTTGCCCCTCACTGTCTCATGTTGCCCCTCACTGTCTCATGTTGCCCCTCACTGTCTCATCTTGCCCCTCACTGTCTCATGTTGCCCCTCACTGTCTCATCTTGCCCCTCACTGTCTCATGTTGCCCCTCACAATCTCATGTTGCCCCTCACTGTCTCATGTTGCCCTCACTGTCTCATGTTGCCCCTCATGTTGCCCCTCACAATCTCATGTTGCCCCTCACAATCTCATGTTACCCCTCACTGTCTCATGTTGCCCTCACTGTCTCATGTTGCCCCTCACTGTCTCATGTTGCCCTCACTGTCTCATGTTGACCCTCACAGTCTCATGTTGCCCCCACTCTCTCATGTGCCCCCTCACTGTCTCATGTTGCCCCTCACTTGTCTCATGTTGCCCCTCATGTTGCCCTCACTATCTCATGTTGCCCCTCACTGTCTCATGTTGCCCCTCACTGTGTCATGTTGCCCCTCACTGTCTCATGCTGCCCTCACTGTCTCATGTTGCCCCTCACTGTCTTCATGTTGCCCTTCACTGTCTCATGTTGCCCTCTCATGTTGCCCCTCACTGTCTCATGTTGCCCCTCACAGTCTCATGTTGCCCCTCACTGTCCTCATGTTGCCCCTCACTGTCTCATGTTGCCCCCTCATGTTGCCCTCACTGTCTCATGTTGCCCCTCACTGTCTCTTGTTGCCCCTCATGTTGCCCTCACTATCTCATGTTGCCCCTCACTGTCTCATGTTGCCCCCTCACTGTCTCATGTTGCCCTCAACTGTCTCATGTTGCCCCTCACTGTCTCATGTTGCCCCTCACTGTCTCATGTTGCCTCACTGTCTCATGTTGCCCCTCACTGTCTCATGTTGCCCCTCACTGTCTCATGTTGCCCTCACTGTCTCGTGTTGCCCCTCACTGTCTCATGTTGCCCTCAATGTCTCATGTTGCCCCTCACTATCTCATGTTGCCCCTCACTGTCTCATGTTACCCCTCACTTTCTCATGTTGCCCCTCATGTTGCCCTCACTGCTGTCTCATGTTGCCCCTCACTGTCTCATGTTGCCCCTCATGTTGCCCTCACTGTCTCCTGTTGCCCCTCATGTTGCCCCTCACTGTCTCATGTTGCCCCTCAAGTGCCCTCACTGTCTCATGTTGCCCCTCACTGTCTCATCTTGCCCTCACTGTCTCATGTTGCCCCTCACTGTCTCATGTTGCCCTCATGTTGCCCCTCACTGTCTCATGTTGCCCCTTACTGTCTCATGTTGCCCCTCACTGTCTCATGTTGCCCCTCACTTTCTCATGTTGCCCCTCATGTTGCCCCTCACAATCTCATGTTGCCCCTCACTGTCTCATGTTGCCCCTCACTGTCTCATGTTGCCCCTCATGTTGCCCCTCACTGTCTCATGTTGCCCCTCACTCTCTCATGTTGCCCCTCACTGTCTCATGTTGCCCCTCACTGTCTCATGTTGCCCCTCATGTTGCCCCTCAAATCTCATGTTGCCCCTCACAGTCTCATGTTGCCCCTCACTGTCTCATGTTGCCCCTCACTGTCTCATGTTCCCCTCATGTTGCCCCTCACTGTCTCATGTTGCCCCTCACTGTCTCATGTTGCCCCTCATGTTGCCCCCTCACTGTCTCATGTTGCCCCTCATGTTGCCCCTCACTGTCTCATGTTGCCCCTCACTGTCTCATGTTACCCCTCATGTTGAACCTCACTGCTTCATATTGCCCCTCATGTTGCCCCTCACTGTCTCATGTTACCCCTCACTATCTCATGTTGCCCCTCACTGTCTCACGTTGCCCCTCATGTTGCCCCTCACTGTCTCATCTTGCCCCTCACTGTCTCATGTTGCCCCTCACTGTCTCATGTTGCCCCTCATGTTGCCCCTCACAATCTCATGTTGCCCCTCACAATCTCATGTTGCCCCTCACTGTCTCATGTTGCCCCTCACTGTCTCATGTTGCCCCTCACTGTCTCATGTTGCCCCTCATGTTGCCCCTCACAATCTCATGTTGCCCCTCACAATCTCATGTTACCCCTCACTGTCTCATGTTGCCCTCACTGTCTCATGTTGCCCCTCACTGTCTCATGTTGCCCTCACTGTCTCATGTTGCCCCTCACAGTCTCATGTTGCCCCTCACTCTCTCATGTTGCCCCTCACTGTCTCATGTTGCCCTCACTGTCTCATGTTGCCCCTCACTGTCTCATGTTGCCCCTCATGTTGCCCTCACTATCTCATGTTGCCCCTCACTGTCTCATGTTGCCCCTCACTGTGTCATGTTGCCCCTCACTGTCTCATGCTGCCCTCACTGTCTCATGTTGCCCCTCACTGTCTCATGTTGCCCTTCACTGTCTCATGTTGCCCCTCATGTTGCCCCTCACTGTCTCATGTTGCCCCTCACAGTCTCATGTTGCCCCTCACTCTCTCATGTTGCCCCTCACTGTCTCATGTTGCCCCTCATGTTGCCCTCACTGTCTCATGTTGCCCCTCACTGTCTCTTGTTGCCCCTCATGTTGCCCTCACTATCTCATGTTGCCCCTCACTGTCTCATGTTGCCCCTCACTGTCTCATGTTGCCCTCACTGTCTCATGTTGCCCCTCACTGTCTCATGTTGCCCCTCACTGTCTCATGTTGCCCTCACTGTCTCATGTTGCCCCTCACTGTCTCATGTTGCCCTCACTGTCTCGTGTTGCCCCTCACTATCTCATGTTGCCCCTCACTGTCTCATGTTACCCCTCACTTTCTCATGTTGCCCCTCATGTTGCCCTCACTGTCTCATGTTGCCCCTCACTGTCTCATGTTGCCCCTCATGTTGCCCTCACTGTCTCCTGTTGCCCCTCATGTTGCCCCTCACTGTCTCATGTTGCCCCTCAAGTTGCCCTCACTGTCTCATGTTGCCCCTCACTGTCTCATCTTGCCCTCACTGTCTCATGTTGCCCCTCACTGTCTCATGTTGCCCCTCATGTTGCCCCTCACTGTCTCATGTTGCCCCTTACTGTCTCATGTTGCCCCTCACTGTCTCATGTTGCCCCTCACTTTCCTCATGTTGCCCCTCATGTTGCCCCTCACAATCTCATGTTGCCCCTCACTGTCTCATGTTGCCCCTCACTGTCTCATGTTGCCCCTCATGTTGCCCCTCACTGTCTCATGTTGCCCCTCACTCTCTCATGTTGCCCCTCACTGTCTCATGTTGCCCCTCACTTTCTCATGTTGCCCCTCATGTTGCCCCTCAAAATCTCATGTTGCCCCTCACAGTCTCATGTTGCCCCTCACTGTCTCATGTTGCCCCTCACTGTCTCATGTTCCCCTCATGTTGCCCCTCACTGTCTCATGTTGCCCCTCACTGTCTCATGTTGCCCCTCATGTTGCCCCTCACTGTCTCATGTTGCCCCTCATGTTGCCCCTCACTGTCTCATGTTGCCCCTCACTGTCTCATGTTGCCCCTCACTGTCTCATGTTGCCCCTCACTGTCTCATGTTGCCCCTCATGTTGCCCTCACTGTCTCATGTTGCCCCTCACTGTCTCATGTTGCCCCTCACTGTCTCATGTTGCCCCTCATGTTGCCCCTCACTGTCTCATGTTGCCCCTCATGTTGCCCCTCACTGTCTCATGTTGCCCCTCATGTTGCCCCTCACTGTCTCATGTTGCCCCTCACTGTCTCATGTTGCCCCTCACTGTCTCATGTTGCCCCTCACTGTTTCATGTTGCCCCTCATGTTGCCCTCACTGTCTCATGTTGCCCCTCATGTTGCCCTCACAATCTCATGTTGCCCCTCACTGTCTTATGTTGCCCCTCATGTTGCCCTCACTGTCTCATGTTGCCCCTCATGTTGCCCTCACTGTCTCATGTTGCCCCTCACAATCTCATGTTGCCCCTCACTGTCTCATGTTGCCCCTCACTGTCTCATGTTGCCCCTCATGTTGCCCCTCACTGTCTCATGTTCCCCTCATGTTGCCCCTCACTGTCTCATGTTGCCCCTCATGTTGCCCCTCACTGTCTCATGTTTGCCCCTCATGTTGCCCCTCACTGTCTCATGTTGCCCCTCATGTTGCCCCTCACTGTCTCATGTTGCCCCTCACTGTCTCATGTTGCCCCTCACTGTCTCATGTTGCCCCTCACTGTCTCATGTTGCCCCTCAAGTTGCCCTCACTGTCTCATGTTGCCCCTCACTGTCTCATCTTGCCCTCACTGTCTCATGTTGCCCTCACTGTCTCATGTTGCCCCTCATGTTGCCCCTCACTGTCTCATGTTGCCCCTTACTGTCTCATGTTGCCCCTCACTGTCTCATGTTGCCCCTCACTTTCTCATGTTGCCCCTCATGTTGCCACTCACAATCTCATGTTGCCCCTCACTGTCTCATGTTGCCCCTCACTGTCTCATGTTGCCCCTCATGTTGCCCCTCACTGTCTCATGTTGCCCCTCACTCTCTCATGTTGCCCCTCACTGTCTCATGTTGCCCCTCACTTTCTCATGTTGCCCCTCATGTTGCCCCTCAAAATCTCATGTTGCCCCTCACAGTCTCATGTTGCCCCTCACTGTCTCATGTTGCCCCTCACTGTCTCATGTTCCCCTCATGTTGCCCCTCACTGTCTCATGTTGCCCCTCACTGTCTCATGTTGCCCCTCATGTTGCCCCTCACTGTCTCATGTTGCCCCTCATGTTGCCCCTCACTGTCTCATGTTGCCCCTCACTGTCTCATGTTGCCCCTCACTGTCTCATGTTGCCCCTCATGTTGCCCTCACTGTCTCATGTTGCCCCTCACTGTCTCATGTTGCCCCTCACTGTCTCATGTTGCCCCTCACTGTCTCATGTTGCCCCTCATGTTGCCCCTCACTGTCTCATGTTGCCCCTCATGTTGCCCCTCACTGTCTCATGTTGCCCCTCATGTTGCCCCTCACTGTCTCATGTTGCCCCTCACTGTCTCATGTTGCCCCTCACTGTCTCATGTTGCCCCTCACTGTTTCATGTTGCCCCTCATGTTGCCCTCACTGTCTCATGTTGCCCCTCATGTTGCCCCTCACAATCTCATGTTGCCCCTCACTGTCTTATGTTGCCCCTCATGTTGCCCTCACTGTCTCATGTTGCCCCTCATGTTGCCCTCACTGTCTCATGTTGCCCCTCACAATCTCATGTTGCCCCTCACTGTCTCATGTTGCCCCTCACTGTCTCATGTTGCCCCTCATGTTGCCCCTCACTGTCTCATGTTCCCCTCATGTTGCCCCTCACTGTCTCATGTTGCCCCTCATGTTGCCCCTCACTGTCTCATGTTGCCCCTCATGTTGCCCCTCACTGTCTCATGTTGCCCCTCATGTTGCCCCTCACTGTCTCATGTTGCCCCTCACTGTCTCATGTTGCCCCTCACTGTCTCATGTTGCCCCTCACTGTCTCATGTTGCCCCTCATGTTGCCCTCACTGTCTCATGTTGCCCCTCATGTTGCCCCTCACAATCTCATGTTGCCCCTCACTGTCTCATGTTGCCCCTCACTGTCTCATGTTGCCCCTCACTTTCTCATGTTGCCCCTCATGTTGCCCCTCACAATCTCATGTTGCCCCTCACTGTCTCATGTTGCCCCTCACTGTCTCATGTTGCCCCTCATGTTGCCCCTCACTGTCTCATGTTGCCCCTCACTCTCTCATGTTGCCCCTCACTGTCTCATGTTGCCCCTCACTTTCTCATGTTGCCCCTCATGTTGCCCCTCAAAATCTCATGTTGCCCCTCACAGTCTCATGTTGCCCCTCACTGTCTCATGTTGCCCCTCACTGTCTCATGTTCCCCTCATGTTGCCCCTCACTGTCTCATGTTGCCCCTCACTGTCTCATGTTGCCCCTCATGTTGCCCCTCACTGTCTCATGTTGCCCCTCATGTTGCCCCTCACTGTCTCATGTTGCCCCTCACTGTCTCATGTTGCCCCTCACTGTCTCATGTTGCCCCTCACTGTCTCATGTTGCCCCTCATGTTGCCCTCACTGTCTCATGTTGCCCCTCACTGTCTCATGTTGCCCCTCACTGTCTCATGTTGCCCCTCATGTTGCCCCTCACTGTCTCATGTTGCCCCTCATGTTGCCCTCACTGTCTCATGTTGCCCCTCATGTTGCCCCTCACTGTCTCATGTTGCCCCCTCACTGTCTCATGTTGCCCCTCACTGTCTCATGTTGCCCCTCACTGTTTCATGTTGCCCCTCATGTTGCCCTCACTGTCTCATGTTGCCCCTCATGTTGCCCCTCACAATCTCATGTTGCCCCTCACTGTCTCATGTTGCCCCTCATGTTGCCCTCACTGTCTCATGTTGCCCCTCACAATCTCATGTTGCCCCTCACTGTCTCATGTTGCCCCTCACTGTCTCATGTTGCCCCTCATGTTGCCCCTCACTGTCTCATGTTCCCCTCATGTTGCCCCTCACTGTCTCATGTTGCCCCTCATGTTGCCCCTCACTGTCTCATGTGCCCCTCATGTTGCCCCTCACTGTCTCATGTTGCCCCTCATGTTGCCCCTCACTGTCTCATGTTGCCCCTCACTGTCTCATGTTGCCCCTCACTGTCTCATGTTGCCCCTCACTGTCTCATGTTGCCCCTCAAGTTGCCCTCACTGTCTCATGTTGCCCCTCACTGTCTCATCTTGCCCTCACTGTCTCATGTTGCCCCTCACTGTCTCATGTTGCCCCTCATGTTGCCCCTCACTGTCTCATGTTGCCCCTTACTGTCTCATGTTGCCCCTCACTGTCTCATGTTGCCCCTCACTTTCTCATGTTGCCCCTCATGTTGCCCCTCACAATCTCATGTTGCCCCTCACTGTCTCATGTTGCCCCTCACTGTCTCATGTTGCCCCTCATGTTGCCCCTCACTGTCTCATGTTGCCCCTCACTCTCTCATGTTGCCCCTCACTGTCTCATGTTGCCCCTCACTTTCTCATGTTGCCCCTCATGTTGCCCCTCAAAATCTCATGTTGCCCCTCACAGTCTCATGTTGCCCCTCACTGTCTCATGTTGCCCCTCACTGTCTCATGTTCCCCTCATGTTGCCCCTCACTGTCTCATGTTGCCCCTCACTGTCTCATGTTGCCCCTCATGTTGCCCCTCACTGTCTCATGTTGCCCCTCATGTTGCCCCTCACCTGTCTCATGTTGCCCCTCACTGTCTCATGTTGCCCCTCACTGTCTCATGTTGCCCCTCATGTTGCCCTCACTGTCTCATGTTGCCCCTCACTGTCTCATGTTGCCCCTCACTGTCTCATGTTGCCCCTCACTGTCTCATGTTGCCCCTCATGTTGCCCCTCACTGTCTCATGTTGCCCCTCATGTTGCCCCTCACTGTCTCATGTTGCCCCTCATGTTGCCCCTCACTGTCTCATGTTGCCCCTCACTGTCTCATGTTGCCCCTCACTGTCTCATGTTGCCCTCACTGTTTCATGTTGCCCCTCATGTTGCCCTCACTGTCTCATGTTGCCCCTCATGTTGCCCCTCACAATCTCATGTTGCCCCTCACTGTCTTATGTTGCCCCTCATGTTGCCCTCACTGTCTCATGTTGCCCCTCATGTTGCCCTCACTGTCTCATGTTGCCCCTCACAATCTCATGTTGCCCCTCACTGTCTCATGTTGCCCCTCACTGTCTCATGTTGCCCCTCATGTTGCCCCTCACTGTCTCATGTTCCCCTCATGTTGCCCCTCACTGTCTCATGTTGCCCCTCATGTTGCCCCTCACTGTCTCATGTTGCCCCTCATGTTGCCCCTCACTGTCTCATGTTGCCCCTCATGTTGCCCCTCACTGTCTCATGTTGCCCCTCACTGTCTCATGTTGCCCCTCACTGTCTCATGTTGCCCCTCACTGTCTCATGTTGCCCCTCATGTTGCCCTCACTGTCTCATGTTGCCCCTCATGTTGCCCCTCACAATCTCATGTTGCCCCTCACTGTCTCATGTTGCCCCTCACTGTCTCATGTTGCCCCTCACTGTCTTATGTTGCCCCTCATGTTGCCCTCACTGTCTCATGTTGCCCCTCATGTTGCCCCTCACTGTCTCATGTTGCCCCTCACTGTCTCATGTTGCCCCTCATGTTGCCCTCACTGTCTCATGTTGCCCCTCACTGTCTCATGTTGCCCCTCACTGTCTCATGTTGCCCCTCATGTTGCCCTCACTGTCTCATGTTGCCCCTCATGTTGCCCCTCACTGTCTTATGTTGCCCCTCATGTTGCCCTCACTGTCTCATGTTGCCCCTCATGTTGCCCCTCACTGTCTCATGTTGCCCCTCACTGTCTCATGTTGCCCCTCATGTTGCCCTCACTGTCTCATGTTGCCCCTCACAATCTCATGTTGCCCCTCACTGTCTCATGTTGCCCCTCACTGTCTCATGTTGCCCCTCACAATCTCATGTTGCCCCTCACTGTCTCATGTTGCCCCTCACTGTCTCATGTTGCCCTCACTGTCTCATGTTGCCCTCACTGTCTCATGTTGCCCCTCATGTTGCCCTCACTGCCTCATGTTACCCCTCACTGTCTCATGTTGCCCTCACTGTCTCATGTTGCCCCTCACAATCTCATGTTGCCCCTCACTGTCTCATGTTGCCCTCACTGTCTCATGTTGCCCTCACTGTCTCATGTTGCGTTGCTGTCTCTCAGCTTGGTCAGACTGCTGAGCTGTGAAAACAACACTGAGTGAAATGTTGAGCAGCTCTTCATTCTGGACCCAGTTCAGAGTTCTGCTCTCACTTTAACATCATTCAACACATTTCCTCTCAGGCTTTAGTCTGGTTGCTGCTGAGCCTCACATCACTTCTTTCATCACATGTTTACAGTGTGAAGAAGACCAAGAGAAGATCTGCTGACTTCCACAACATGGACATTTGATTTCCAGCTGCTATGAGGGCTGATCAGATGGATTCCAGGAGGCAGCTGGAAACATTTCAGTCTCATTAGAATATTACAGACAATAAGAGATGAAATGTGAATCAGAACATGAAGGAAGACTGACAGTCCAAGTTTGAACCAACTCTGAAAACTGAGTCTCTCTGGAGGGTAGAGGAGACTTTTAGGAACAGCAGCAGGTTTGATGATATTAATACTGAAAATATCAAAATGTACACTTTTTGATTGATTGAACAATGAAGTGAGACTCTCTGCAGCAGAATGGAGCCGTTAACAGCTGAATAATAATCAGTCATAGTCTGAGGCAGCGGATCAGACAGTGGACTGATGGGTTCTTCAGGACAGATCATTGAGGATCATCTCCACAGAGGAACTACAGGAACTACTTTCTACAAACATCACTGAGACATTGATCATGAGGACATGTGGACTCACTCAGCCTTCCTGCAGTTCTTCACAGCTGGGATCAGTCTCCGTCGTCCCTCCTCTGATGTCTTGTACTTCTTCAGGTCCAACTCCTCCAGGACCTGGTCTGACATCTGCAGCATGTAGGCCAGAGCTGAGCAGTGGATCTCAGAGAGTCTCTTCTCTGATCTGTTCTCTGACTTCAGGAACTCTTGGATGTCCTGATGGACTGAGAGGTCCTTCATCTCCGTCAGACAGTGGAAGATGTTGATGCTTCTGTCAGGAGACATTTCTCTACTGCTGATCTTCTTCAGGTTCTGGATGACTCTCTGCATGGTTCCTGGACTGATCTCTGTTGGACCCAGCAGACCTTCTAAGAGTCTCTGGTTGGATTCCAGAGAGAGGCCATGAAGGAAGCGGACAAACAGGTCCAGGTGGCCGTTTTGACTTCTGAGGGATTTCTGCAGGATGATCTTCAGGAAGTTTTCCAGAGATGAGACAGCGAGATAAACCATTTCAATGAAGGTGTTCAGCTCCTCTTTCTTCCTGCTGGTGAAACAGTGGAACATGAAGACTGCAGCCAGAAACTCCTGAACAGTCAGATGGACGAAGCTGTAGACGGCTTTCTGGAAGATCACAGACTCTCTCTTGAAGATCTGAGTACAGATTCCAGAGTACAGCGAGGCCTCAGTCCCATCCAAACCACACTGCTCCAGGTCTTCTTGGTAGAACAGGATGTTTCCTTTGTCCAGATGTTCCAAGGCCATCCTGCCCAGCTTCAGAAGAAGCTCCCTGTCAGCCTCCGTCAGCTCCTGTGGACCCGTCTCAGGTCCTTCATGGTACTTGAGCTTCTTCCTGTGAGTCTGAAGCAGCACAAAGTGGGAGTACATGTCAGTCAGGGTCTGGGGCAGCTCTCCTCTCTGCTCGCTGCTCAACATGTGCTCCAGAACTGTAGCAGTGATCCAGCAGAAGACTGGGATTCCACACATGATGTGGAGGCTCCTGGAGGTCTGGATGTGGGAGATGATTCTGCTGCTCAGCTCCTCATCACTCAGCCTCCTCCTGAAGTACTCCTCCTTCTGGGCGTCAGTGAAGCCTCGCACTTCTGTCAGTCTGTCCACACATGTTGGAGGGATCTGATGGGCCGCCGCCGGTCGGGAAGTGATCCAGACCCGAGCCGAGGGCAGCAGATCCCCCCGGATGAGGTTAGTGAGCAGCTCGCCCACCGAAGACTGCCGGGAGACGTCCAGCAGCCGCCGGCCGCCGCCGAAGTCCAGAGAAAGTCTGCTTTCATCCAGGCCGTCCAAGATGAAGAGCAGCTTGCAGACGGCCAGCTCCTCTGCCGTCAGCTTCTGGAGCGTGGGATGGAAAACAGCCAGCAGCGAGAGGAGACTGTACGGCCGCTCTCCCAGCAGGTTCAGCTCCCTGAAGGAGAGCACCACCAGCACACTGACATCCTGGTTCTCCAGGCCCTCGGCCCAGTCCAGACTGAACTTGTGCACCGAGAAGGTTTTTCCGCTGCCGGCCACGCCGCTGGTCACAACCACTCGGATGTGTGTGTGCTGCTGGGCCCAGGCTTTGAAGATGTCCTGAACCCTGATGGCAGTGTGATGGAGGCTCTCCTTCCTGGAAGCTGTCTCCAGCTGCTTCAGCTCAGGTTCCCTCTGAAGCTCCTCACTGAGTCCCTCTGTGATGTGGAGCTCAGTGTAGATCCTGTTGAGGAGGCTTCCTCCTCCTGCTTCATCACTTCCTTCAGTCACACGTTCACATCTCCTCCTCACACTCTTCTTATGTTCTTCTAGAAGCTGCTGCAGACCCACACCTGCTCACAGACAACAACAACAATCACACTGCACACAAACAACAAGCTTTCATGTCTCTACAACACAACAACCAGTCCAGTGAAGACAGACCAGTCCCTCAGCAGACACATGTCCACTCTTACTTAGTGCAGCGGCGCTTCTGGATCTTTCTGGCTGCTCCTCACACACATCTGTCCTCTTCTTCTCTCTGTGGACACCAAGCAACATTTACTCTGAGCAACACAACACAAAGATCCAGCTTCAACTCTCACACTGCTTCACAATCCTGGAGCTGAATCTGAAAGGGAGCTCAACATCTCTCACTCTGGTTTGGAGGAAATCAAAGGGAACTAAGAGTTTCTTACTTTGAGTCTGAAGGTCCAGGTTCAACACTGAAGACTGGTGGATGATCTTTGGACCAGTCACTCTTCAGAGACAACCTGCTGGATCCTGAAGACTCTGCTGTGTGTCTGCACACACACACACACACACACACACACACACACACACACAGTCTCGTATTTCTATCCTTGTGGGGACCTTCCATTGACTCCCATTCATGTCTAGCCCCTAACCCTGACCCTTACCCTAACCCTAACCCACACCACAACAAAGCCTAACCCTAAAGAAATGTTTTTGCACTTTTACTTTTTTCAGTAACAACAACATGATCAAGAAAACACTGTTTCTCCTACTTAGGACCAGAAAAAGGTCCCCACAAGGCACGTCGTTCCACGTTTTGCTATCCTTGTGGGGACATTTGGCCCCGACAAGGATAGAAATACAAGAACACACACACACACACACACACACACACACACACACACACACACGTTTGTACAGCTATGTGTTGTGAGGACGTTCATTGACATATTGCATTTCCTTGCCCCTTACCCTAACCATCAAAAAGTAATGCCTAACCTTAACTCATACCCTAAACCTAACCGAAACCTAAGTGTAACCCTAAACCAAAAATGAAGTCTTAATCCTCAAAAAGGTAAAAAAAAAAAGGTCTGTCGAATAATGAGGACCAGCAAAAATGTCCTCACTTTCCGAAAATTGTCCTCACTTGTAAGGTGAAAAACCCAATGTCCTCACAAAAGGTCCTCACAACATATAGCTGTACAAGTACACACAGACACACACAGACACACACACACGGTAAACACTGCTCATGCTACTGTGGTAAAGTAACAGCTGTTGGTCCGTGTCTGTCTGTGCTGTAACTGTAAATCTATCAATGTTACGTCGGCCCCCATCACCTCCACCATCAGCTCAGTCACAGTCCATTTACATTCAAATTCAGGAGTTTCTCCATTCTCACTGTTTCAAAATCTATCATCACACATTGAACTATTTGAACTGTATAATTGACAATTTCCTGTCCAAACACAGTCAATACAGACTGGAATGGATGAAGTGAAATAAAAACTGTTTCTTACTTTGTGTCTGAAGGTCCAGGTTCACCACTGAAGTCTGGCATCGGACCTATGGACCAGTCACTCTTCAGAGACAACCTGAGAGTGAAATAAGAGGATTCAGAAACAGCTTGAATGGTTCAGTCAGTTCACTGTAAACTCAGTGGTTGTAAAGAGATGAACCATGACAGAGGTCAAAGGTCACACCCACACAGCTCAATCAGGAGGTTGACAGCAGGTCCAAATGTTCTGTTGGCTCATTGACAGATCACAGAAGCTCTGACAGTTTACACTCATTCATTCAACAACGGAGATGTAGATGTCCAACCTGGAGAGGAAGGTTCACACACCTTCCAACTGTAGAAGAGTCAGTTTCCTCTGTGGTGGCAGGAAGAAACACTGAGAGACACACTGAAGAGAACAGCTGACGGCTCTTACCTGTCCACACCTGACCTGCCCTCCTCTTCATCCACACCAGACATCTTCAGTCCCTGAGACACAGAGCGCACACACACACACACACAGAAGACTGAATGATGTCAGATAAAGATCTAACGGTGATTTTTCTGGCAGATTTTGTGATTTAGATTTGATCGACGATTCTTCTTCAGATTAATATTCACCCTGCAGAGGAACAGAACATCACGTCAATCAGCCGTCAGTCTCTGGCAGCGCCCCTTGCCATGGAGGAGAAAATATCCTAATAAAGCAGAATTTTCTTGCTTTTCCTCTTCAACAAATTCTTACTCGTGTATAGATTATTTTTTTTATTTCAAACGACTTATTTTCACAAATACATAATGTTACCTACGAAGCAATTGTAATCTCGGATCACAAGCCTGGTAAATTAGTTATAATAAGTCCAAATCCATCACAGGCCCTTATAGATGGAGGCAACACCCAAAATGGCTGCATGACGAGAATTTCATGAATTTCGGGAATAGTATTGAGGAAATTTTCAAAATTAAAACAAATGAAACATCCGCATCCATAAGATGGGAAGCTTTCAAAGCATATCTAAGAGGACAAATGATTAGCAGTACAAGCTCCATTACTAATAAAGTTCATGTAAAATTACAAACTCTCAGCAACAGAACTAGGAAGTTAGAAGAAGAAATATATGAAAACAAAGAAAAAGTAAAACTATCAACAAGATTTACTTCTCTTAAGAGCACAATACAATGAGCTGTCACTAGCAAAAGCAGAAAATAACTTCATTTGTCTGAAACAAACGTTTTATGAACAGGGAGAAAAATCAGAAACACTTGCCCTGAGAACACGAGAGCAAACTGCTGAACCTCTGCTTACAGTTGTTGCCTGTTGCTTGAAGACGTTTTGCAAAACTTGGCTCATTGTTTCAAAACTCTACACACAAGCAAATGAGACACAACACTGGGAAATAAACTAGGGCCAGACCGATATGGCTTTTTTGAGGCCAATGCCGATTCCGATATTTGACAGAAAAAAATTCCGATATATCGGCCGATAAATTTAAAAATTATTTAATGAATAAAATAACTTCTGTTTTGGTCCCTAAACACTTACAACAGCAAAAATATAAATTACAGGCAAAATATTTTACTGTTTTACAACACTTTGTCCTTTAGTATTTGTTTAACTTTACAACAGAGAGGAATTTTCAAGTACAAAAACATGTCTTTGACAGACTTGCATTTTGAATATATAATGATCACAAATACTCCTACACTAATATTACTGCATAACAACACACACAGTGAGATGCTGTTACAGCCAGTCACGTTGCAGTAGTTTCTGCCAAAGTAAAACGAAGAGTGACACGACATCATGACGGTTGCTGAACACAGACAGTGATGGTAATCATTATTAACCCCTCCCCCCAGTGAATACACCCACCAGGAATCTGCAGAGAAAAAGTTTAGATTCCGCATTAAAATCCAGGGAAGGTCCGTGAATCCACAGACAGACGTGATTCCGCGAAAAATTCTGCGATCACGGAATCGCGGATGCCTGGAGGGTCTAATTGAATGACAAACAATATAACAGAGATTAACTCCGCCCGCCTGAAATGCGTGGGGGTAGAAACGAGCGCTCCCGCCGACACTCTGTTGGTTAATCATTCAGGAAAAAAACATTCATTTAAACTACTGAATGACTACATGTGGACAACTTAACAGCGGCAAGAATGAACCAACATCATCCTCCCAGATGAGGAAGGCTGGCACCGCACGGCACGGCACCGCATGGAAAAGCGCACAGATCACAGCTGACAGGGAACCGCTCTGTAGGACCACTGGGTGAGACCGCGCGTCTCGGTCCTGCTGCGGGTCGCCGAGGAGCCGGTCGGAGAGGCGGGGGCGGCCGACGGTGTGGTCCGCGTCGCCAGCCGCCAAAGCCGGTCGGAGGCTGGGCCGCTGGGTCGGGGGAACAGCCCGCCACGGCGCCGTGGCCGTGGCAGGGGGCCCCCGTGGCGGGTCCAGGGTTCATGTGTGCTCTGCTTCTCTCCCTGCTTCTCTGACTCCTCCTGCTGGAGCCGCTCACTGCGGCTGGCTTACATTTTGCCAAATTCGCCCGAAGAAAATCATAAACAGTTGGTATTCGGACAAACAAACGTCACACTCAGGCTCTAAACGACCACTTTGTCGCCTAATTAAAAAAAAAAAAAATCTTGATACAGTTATACATTTGAAGAGTTTAGAGCTAAAGTGAAATCAGCTTTAGCAGATCGATTTCGGCACCGATTCTGCCATTGTCAACATGAAGACAGTACACAAGCTCCTCCCACTCCCGCGCGTCGCCAGCGTTGCAAGCGTCGTGTGTAATTTGAACACGCGTCGAATTCCACACTTCACAAGCGTCAACTTTGAGGCGTCAGTGACGCCTGTGACGCTTGCAACGCGTCCGGTGTGAACGTAGCATAAGGATGTGAATGGAGTCAGAGCCCCCTCTGGTGGACAAACGGTGCCAGGACATTATTCTGCACGACTCCCGACACTTCATTCACCATTTACTGCTTTATGAGACATTAAGCGTATATCAGCGTTCTATCGGCAAAAACCCGGCCGATGATGAATATTTTGAAAAGGGCTCATATCGGCCGATAATATCGGCCGGCCGATGAATCGGTCGGGCCCTAAAATAAACCATTCACATCTATGTCAAATTGAAACTCTGCTATCAAAACCTAACAACCCTTTGTCAAAATGTCACTCTGATGACAAAATGTTACCCACTTGCATTATATGAATACACTTTCAGATCAGCAGCAACACACTAGTCTACTTTATATAAAACACTGCAGTGTTTCGTTTTCACTCTTTTTATTCAGTTCCATAGAAGGCACGTTTTCACAACAACCAAAAAATAAAATACTCAATCCAAAATCATTACATTGCAGTAGTGTATTTTACAGTACAGTAAATTCAGTTGCAGTTTTTCACAATTGCTAAGACACGTTTCTTGAAACCTCCATCCATTTTCTCAAACCCTTAAACACAAATCCAAAAATCCACTGCATTCACAAAAACCTCAGACATTTCTGTCAAAATCAAATTATCACCTCAAAACCAGTTCTCCTGTGATCAAAACCACACTATGCGTTCAGATCTCACACACAGCAGGTAAAAACATGTTCACCTCAGATCGTTCATTAGACTCTACATGAAATCACTGAGGACACAGCAGCAGTCCACACTCTGAAACCTGCTGGGTTATTTTCCCAACACATTTCCTGGGTAGCCCTAGATTTTGTGCAGATTGGGTCACTTTTACCCAAAATTAGATGAATTATGTCGACCCAGCAGAGTGAGTTGATGATTTGAATAAAATCAGCATTTTGAACACTCCTGCAGCTCCTTCTCCTTCTTGCATCTGGAGACTTCTGGCAACATACAGAAAACTGGAGTCCTGTGTTCTCACAGAGGATTATTGAAATGGCTAAGAAGGAAAAGACATATGACATCCCTCTCCGTATACTCATGTGTGGCTGTGGCTCAGTTGGTAGAGTGGTTGTCTAGAATTTGTGAGGTTGTTAGTTCAAATTTTTTCCTCCACATGTCAATGAACTGCACTGAACCCCAGCTGGCTTCCAGTGGAGGGTTTGACAGCCTTGCATGGCAGAGGGCACATGTTTCTGAATTCTGAGGGTTTACATTTTTACTGTAAAGTAACCTTCCCAGACCCGCTGATAAATCCTGACCCAGCATCAGGGTCAACTCTTCAGCCCAAATGGCTGCTGGGTAGAAATAACCCAGCTTTGGCTCGGTCTCTTTTGGACCCAGCGCTGGGTCAGCAATTTCACCCAATGTGGGTTATTTTTACAGTAATCTGCAGTTTTCAGAGTGTGTAGTGCACAGAAAATTTTTATTTTACGTATTTGAAATGCATTTAGAAAAAAAAGCATCTAAGTCAAAGTGATATCTAAATTCACTGTCATAACAAAAAATAAATACAAAACAAACAAAACCAAAGCAGACTCCTGCATGGTCACGGTCCTGAGATTCAGTCTGCAGCATCTTGTCTTTGTGCACACTTGGTCTGATCACATCATTAGAAATATGTGTTCAGTTTTGAGTTGTTGTGTGTAAAAGATGACAGCTGTGTTGGAGTTGTGTTCACATTTTGCTGCCAGTGAGTACAATTTTGCAAAAATGTTGTGAAATGTGTTTAGTGACTGAGAATGTGTCTAAGGTTTTGCAAAAAAGAGCAGATGGGTTTTGCAAATTGAGCATAGGACCAGAACAGTGTTTAAGTTTTTGCCAAAAGAGTGTTTGATTTGAAAAATGAGTTGAGGCCACTGAGAGTTTGGTTCAGGCAATGTGGTTTAGTGTTTTAGCAATTGTGAAAAACTGTAAACACACTGTTCTTCAGTGCTGGAAGGAGAAAGTAAGTTTAAAAAGTATTACTGGGCAGCGCTGCTCAGAGCTTTTATTATGTGGATAACTAAATAAACAGTTTCTATTTGAGTGGAAATGGAACAGAACTAGTCATGAAACACTCCAGGCAACATGATTGTTCCGTCCATCTACTGAGCATGAGCAGAACAACGATTTACCAGGAGAGTCCTGCACATGAGCAGTAGCAGCATTTCTACAGTCAACATGGACACAGAGCCTGTATATCCAGAAAATGTCATTTTTGCTTGTTTCCATGGAGACGGAGTCACAGCGTTTTCATAAAGTTGCATTTTCAGTTGCACTGAATACTGTTGTTGAGTAAATGGAAAACAAACTTTTGTGTTTTCATTTGAAAATGTTGCTGTGTAAATGGAACCTTAGTCACTCTCTCTTTCTCTCACTCTCTCTCTCACACACACACACACACACACACACACACACACACACACACACACACACACACACACAGTGACATCAGAAGATCAGAGCTGCAGCAGCACTCACCTGCTCCTCCTTCTCTCTCAGTCTGTCCGTTGGAGTCTGAACTCTCTCGGTCCTTCACTTGCTGTTTCCTGGCTGGACTGCCTCACCTGGATCACCTGAACACAGCTCCTCCTCCTCCTCTGTTTTTACATTAAATCACACCCCCACATTACTGGAAGTGTGTGACGCTACTGAATCCATCCCTGAGCTCAGGAATGCAGTTCAAGATGTGGATCAGGACCAGGGATGAAGACCAGAGACTCCCTGACAGCAGCTACTCTCTACAGTTTAATAAGAACCAACAGTCAGTGTCCTTCAGTAGTCATTTCAGTCAAATTTCTCATGAATGCAAAATGTTTTTATTTTTCTAACTTCTTCCTGAAGCTCTGGGAGACGCTGTCACAACACGCCAAACCTGTTCGAGCTGTTCTGCTCCATGACGGGCCGAGAGTCTGAACAGAGGCCAAGAGAAACATTCCACTGCTCAGTCAGTTGTTTTGGTGACTCTAAAACCTGTTTAATGCTGAATGCGTCTGCGTGAGGAAAGTGACATCATTTCAGCAGCCACGCCCCCTCGTCAGCCACGCCCCCTCATGTAAAAACTTTCTACTCCATCCACCTCCAATTTTTCTAACTGCAGAGGAGGACTGAAGATTTGGTTTGAAAGAGACTAGAAAACCTAGAAGAGGAGAAAGACTCACAGGAAGCCTGAAAACACCAGATGTGTCTCTGCTGTGGATGATGTTGATGATCTGTATTAATACCACATGTATCGTAGTTAATGACTCATTTAGAAATCAAATATTTTTACATCTTTGTCTTCATATCTGATTTTCTTTGTCACAGTTTTTAATAAAAAAAAGTCCCTTGCTGAAGAATGTTACTTGCATTATAAAACAGTGTTAGCTTCATATTTCCACTGCAGCATCAGCTGTTCTCAGCCAATCCTCCTGTCAGAGTAGAAATCCCTGAAGTGTCAGGAAGAGGGATCAAAAGTGACTTCCAGCTGACACTGCAGCCCGAGTTGGGGGTGGGGGGGTGGGGTGGGGGGGGGTCTCCCCGTCTCCCCGTCTCCCCGTCTCCCCGTCTCCCCTTTTTCCATCAGTCCGTTCAAGGAAGAGCGGTGCCAGATGTGCTTCTGATCCAATGTGGCGGAAATGAGCTTGGAGAGGTTGCTAGTGTAAATCTGGCATCAGTGATGTCGAAGGACCTGCACCACCTCCACCTGCAGCACCCATGTATGGAAATGATATTCTGTGGAATCAGAGATGCTGCTCAACATGGAAACTTTGAGAAGGCTTTTTGAACAGTGTTCTCTAGGGGTGGGACGAGACACAAATTTCACGAGACGAGATGTCTCGCGAGATTGAGTCCACGAGATCGAGACGAGACGGGTGGGGGGGGGGGGGGGGGGGGGGGGGGGCGCGCACGGTACTCACATGCAGCGTCAGAGCACGGAGTTTCGGGTCGGAGTGCCCCTTGTACGGCCACGTTGCCCTCCGCTCTACACTGCGCCCGAGGCGGCCGCCTAGTTCCCCTATTCCTATTCAAACCGCGGCGCACAGACGACGCCATGACTGCATTTGCACTTCATGCCACTAGGTGCGCTGTTTGCATGTTCAACCTTATTTTACACAGACACCACAGAGGAAGAAGGGCGCCGCAGCCGCTGCAGGCTCTCTCTGCATGCTGTTAGAAAAGGAGTGTGAGCCGGGAAGACGTGGTAAAATGTGCATTGATGTGATGCCCCGTCTTTTCAATAAAACAGAAGAACTGAACGATCGTTTCCGCACATTTTCTTTACATCGTATCAATTAAACTGTATCACAAGCAGTTTGTGGACTCAAAAGACCAAGATTCCTTGCAGATAGAACATGCGCAGAACAGTATTTCATGTCCTTTTCGACCGGGTTTTTAAATATGAATATTAGCATATTCAGGGTTTTGCACGTGTTCATATGGCTGTGCGCCATGTAATGTATCATTCCGTCAATATTCCAGCTAATAAAGAGTTCTTGCCTTTATATAAATGTACTTAATCTCGCGGCATTGCGATCTTGCGAGATCTCGTGACACGAGATCTCGTCCCATCCCGAGTGTTCTCTCCACAGTTGTGCAGTATTTACGTGCGAGTTTTGTACAGCATGCTCACATCAGGTCTGACACTCCTGGGCTGTTTTTGCATGATGGAGTTCATTTCACCACCAGGTGAAATGATGTATTTAAAAAAAAAATGGCAGAGCCCATTAAATCAATGGATCATCAGCGACTGATGTTCAACCCCCTCTGCAGGCTTTCCTCTGCCCTCTGGCTTCTGTACAAATGCTAATTCGATGCCCTGGGAGGGGCTGCAGCTGTATAAAGCTGAGCCCCAGACGCAGAGTCTCACTTCACTTCCTCCAGTGAGAGACATCCAGACCTTCTGTGGTTTTTCCTGCTGAGAAGAGTTTTATTCTCCTTTCGGATTTTCATCATGCCTCCAAAACGGTAAGAACAAACTTCTTTCTTCTTTCTTCTGGGTAAAAAGGTTACAACTTGGTTGAGCCACAGTAAATGGATTGTTCAGTGTGTGAAGGCCCTCACCAGTCCTACCTTGGTTACATATATTTGCTCTGGATTTTCCATTTGCTTATATTCCTAACCCTATATTGACACTGTAATTGCAGTGTTCCCAACCGCCACTACCTCCTGTGCCCGGTCTGCCACAAGAGCCAGGACTGCCTCTCTATGCATCTGGAGCGGACCTGCATGAAGCAGACCAGCAAGGACCAAAGGGCTAAAGTGGTGGAAAAGGCCAAAGAAGAGGCGAGTGTGCTCCTGAGGTCTGGGCGCGTTTATAGCTACCAGCTCCTCCAGGACATTCTGGGCTCCAAAGACCCCCTCAACAGGTATGTGTGAAAAACAATTAGACTAACCAATGTTTTCTTCTATCAGTGAATGAACAGTGCTAACTGTTTCTTGTTTTTAATTTTAAAGGCTGATTGAGGAGCTGCAAAAGAGGAAGAATGTGGTCACCAACGTGCCATCCCAGCTCCCTGATGTACAGGCCAGGCCTTCCACTGCCACGGGCCAGCCGGACTCCCCTGAGGAGTCCAGTGATGTTACAAGCGAGAGCAGTGTGGAGACTTTTCAGTGGTAAGAGCTCATTCACCTCAACAAACTTCAGGTGTTCACATTGCTTTGCATCTGTGTGTGAGAGTAGCGTGATCTTTATTGTAACTGTAGAGAATTTTTCTAATGGCAGCAATCCAAACCCGGAGTGGAAGACCAGCAAGAGGGCACGGATGGCTGAGCTGGGGCTGTACCAGAAACATTCCCTCCACCATCCTCTGTTCAAAGAGTTTGCTGAACACCTGGAAAAGGACCACCGCACTGAGAATTTCATGCAAGAGGTGAGCAATTCCATCAAATGTTGAATGATACATTTGTTTCAGAAGAGCCATGACTGCAAAGCCATTTGCTGTAAATGTGTCACATTTGCGTTTTGTTTCTCCTCAGGTTGACATCGTGGCACGCTTCCTCTTCTTCATGGATCCTGCTGAACCCTCCCTCCTGTTTGTGCGGGAACGGGAGAAGACACAGGAATACCTGAGGAAGCTTTCTGAGGCCACACTTGGCAAACAAACCCAGCTCAGCTATTTGAAGAGCTTGAAGAGGTTTGTAACGTTCATTTTCCTCCATGTGAATCAGAATCCTTTTATTATCATTGAGCACACGTGGCCCAGTTGTTGCTATACGTGTGTGATAACTGATCGACTTGTATTTTCACTTTGTTTCCAAATGTCCAATGTGTTTTTGGTTTGTTGAGCAGATTCCTGACCCACCGTATCACCAAGACGGACATGTATCGGACCGACCCGGATCTCCACAACGAGGCCAAGCAATACGCAGATTTCATCGGTTGTTTGCAAAAGCAACTGTCGAAGGACAAGGAAATGGTTGCAAAGCGGTATGTGCAATGTCTTTTGAAAAGTCTTTTCCTAACACGTGCACCGTGCAGAAGCTTTTGCAGTTTGAGTAATTTTATTTTGTCCTTTCACAGTGACAGAATCATTCTTGGGGACATGTCAACCAGCCCACATGACTGCACAGAGGTGCTGAGGGCGGCCAGAAAAGACTTTTTGGCCGTTCTCGGCAAGATCTCCGATCCCGACCAATCCCATGGCTGCCAGCTGCAGACCTCTGAGTGCCTCATTGTATTATACTACCTGGAAGCAATCGTGGTTCTGCAGCACCTGCAGAGGCCCGGGGTGGTGGAGCACATGACAGTGAGTGTTGTCCTTTGATTCTTTTATTTCTGAATGTTTCCTGTGAACACAACAGTGAGAGCATCAATGAAGGGAATGACATGTGTGTGTTTGACGCAGATTGAGGAGTGGAACAACAGAACCAAGCTGGATCAGGGCTTTGTTGCCATCTCAGTAAAAGAACACAAGACTGCCACACAGCAGGAGGCAGTCTTTGTTCTCTCTGCAGAAGAGGAGGCCGTAAGTTGACTTGTTTTTTTTCCAAGATTACTCTCTCTGTAAAAATCCAGAAATAGAATCTGACGTCTGGACCTTTTTTCTGCACACAGTGGTTCGACAAGTACTTTGAATGTGTGAGGGACCAGCTGAAGACAACAAAGAGGTTCCGGGGGAGCCCAGAGGCCCAGAAAATAGAAGAAGACCCCCAGGAGCGGTTCTTCCTGTCAACATCGGGCAACCCAATTTACAACTGCTCCAATGATTTGGCCAGGCTGCACAGAAAGTAAGAACATCTTTATGATGGGATAAGCTGCTGCTTGTCATCCAAGTTAAGTCACCTAACAGGAGGAGGGATGACAGACGTCATTTACAATCTGCTCTTCACTCTCATTCTAGATACAATCTCACACCGGTGACGAGCCAAGTGGCGAGGCGGGTCTTCCAAACTGCCGCCAAGTCCATGCCTGATGTGGACAAAGCAATGATTGCTGACTACCTGACCCACAGCACAGTCCCAGCGGAGGAACACTCCCGCATGAAGGAAGGTCGCTACCTGGTGAGGTCCGTTGAGCTCCTCGACATGTTGAGAAGGTGAGCAGACCATTTGTTACAAAAACAGTGTGCACACACAGTGGGCTTCATTTAGCATATCAGTCTGGACACTGACCTGTTTTTATTTCTATTAGGCAGGCAGGGTACCAGTGAAGAAGGTCCATCCAGCCGGGCCCATCCAAAGTCCCGCTGAAGAAGGACTGAAAATTCCTAACAGCACAGAAGAAAAGGAGACGGGACTCATGTTATTTTTACAGAAACGCCGCTGGCGAGAAACTGTGCATTGACCACATTTAGACAAGTTCCGCTGCCACCTGGACAGACAGACCTTCAGCAGACTAATCAACCATTCCCCAAAGAATCCCAACGCGAGGCCTCATCTCTTCTGCCAACAATTTGAGAGTGGAGAAAGGGACGTGCTGTTATTCATTGCCATAAGGGACATAAAAGCAGGAGAGGAACTCCTGTTTCACTACGGAGTCAACAGAAAACAATTCTGTGGAGAAGGACGAGACCTGGACTGGCTGGATTAAGCTCTCTGCTCTTCTCTTGCCCCTCTCCCTTTTTTGTACATAATTGAATTTTCTCTTCTTTTTTTTAGTATTTTTCTATTTTTTTGTAAAGTTTCATTTTTTGCATGTTTGTTTTTTGGAAATACTTGTATTGTAACTTTTTAACATTTGTCTTATGATTTGTACATTTTTACTTTTCAATAAAACTTGTGATTCTGATTGTGAAAAATGAACTTCAGCATGTTTTTTAAAAGGGATCAACTCTGTCCCCATTTTTAGTGGCATTTTCTCATTTTGGAAATCCAGAACATGTCCAAAATGTAATCAGCAGTTCCCTGTCCCATTGTCAACACTTCCTGAAGATTTCATTAAAATCCACTCAGAACCTTTCATGTTACATTGCTAACAAATAAAAATAAACAGGCAGACAGACAAAGGCTGCAGCCCTGGTATTGTTATCCCTCCCCCACGGCTGAAACAAGCAGAAAGTGGCCATAACAAGCAGCAAAGTTAGCTGCCTCACCCAAGCCATCAGATTAGCATTTACTGAACTAATAAGGCTGTGTTCACACCAAAGCATTTGGCTCGACATAAATGACGTGGTGGAGCCGGTAGCGACAGTGTGAACACGTTTTTCACGTTGGAGCGACCTACTTGTGAGTCCAGCCAGGGCCGCCTCGAGGAGGAGGTCCGAGGTCGGCACCGGCTCGATCTGCATGCGGTGAGAACACGGTCACTCCCCGGGTCCAGCTCGCTTTCCTCGTTTGCCACACTTTTGTCCGTGTGAGGCTTCCGTAACGCACGACACGGACTGTTATTCTGAGCGCGCACGTCGAGCATGGCAGAGAGTCTGTGCTTCCTTCTGAAAGTCGGCGATTTGTATGGTCTGCAGAAAAATCATGTACAACAGAACAACCGTTCTTCTGGCTGCGTTGCGTCTGCAGAACGGAATCACCGCAGCACCGTCTGCGGTGTCTCTGCAGTCCGCTGGAGGAGGTTGCCAGATATGTTGATCTGGTGCCATAAACCCGTTTAACTCAATAGAAAGCAGCCCAAACTGCCATCTCGGTTGAAAATGCACGTTAAAACCGTATTTGTATAATTAAAAAAAACACTTCATAAACACATAATCGTTTCATCAACCCGTCTGACGTGTTCAAAAAAGAAGCTTGATTTGGCGGAAACCCGTCCAATCTGGCAACACAGCCGCTCTGGTCAGAGAGCTGTTTTGTGCAATTTTGGAGCTGTTTGACTTTCCTGCAGTGACGAGGTACAAAACCGTTCATTCTTCTGAAGCGTATAATAACTACATCATGCTGTTTGTTCTGTGTTCTACCAGAAGAAGTAAAAAATAGAATATTAAGGCAAAAACACGACACAGCTTTTATTTTGATGTCACTTATTTTGGAACAAGTATCGCGTTTCCTTCCGGCACCCGACTTGCTTCTGTCTGGTTTGACACCCCTTCGGTTCGACGCCGGTGAGAACACGATTCAGTTATTTATGAGGAGGCTGATTTACAAATTCACACTTCACAAAAGGGGTCCTGGCTCGACTCAATTCGGTGTGAACACAGCCTGAGACAGTGCTGACCTCCCCCAAGGAAAGAGAGGAAAAGAGGAAACCTATTTTATATTTCGTTCCTGTATATATAATCACACTGACTGTACACACACACATACACAAAGTTAGAGTTGAATATTCAATGAAACAAACCAACTATTGCACCATCAACAATGTGAACAGCTGCATGTCGCTGCATGCAAATCAACTGTCAATATAAAAGTCAAATAATTACATACTGAAAAGTGTATGTTGGAACATTTCTAATTTACCTCTGTACGCCTCATGTCCAACAAAGCTCCACATTTTCGTGTTGCAGGAATATCTGATGACAGGCAAAGCAGAGCTGCTCTGTAAAGCTGAAATCCTGTGAAAGAGCTGTCTTCCAAAATCACACCATGCCAGAGTTGCTGGAGCTCGTCAACCAATGGGTCTAAGAAAACATCGATGTTGAGTGATGGCTCCTTTGGACCAGGTATTAACCCAACAAGAATCATATTCTCTTCTTTAAAGCGGTCCTCACGAGGGAGATTCAAAATAACCAAGCAGATGGCTCCGACTGAATCAGGTGCATTTTTGAAAGGCTGGAACCAGTCGACATTCAACATAAGGGCCAAATTATTTGGCTCTGCCAGAAAAGGCTTCCCATCCACATACCGGTGATCCTGCCATACTTTTACATCATATACATCCCCTAATACACCCTCTGGTATTTTACGTTTTCGACATTCCTCACATTTCGCTTCAGTCCTAGGCCTTTTCACAATTGCTTCAAGAGACTTCACAATGCTTTTGTAACAGTACGGTCGTACTGGGTGGATATATTCTCTGCCCAGGGAGGATCTTGACTTTAACAGCTCAGAGCCACATTTCCTCCTGAGTGCAGATCTCTTCTGTGGGTGGTTATGAAATGGGATGTAAGCACACGGTCTGCATGCCTTTGTCCCATCCCGTCTTAGTTCATAAGTCTCAGCTGGCGTGTTACAGTCATACATCTTGGGCAAACCACACACTGCAAGAAATCCTCACGAAGGACGCCTGTCCATTTCCTGAGGGAGAATAAGGTCTTTGGGATGCTGCTTTGCAAGGGCAGTAAGCAAATCAACAGCAAGAACATTCCCAATAATCCACATGAATTGTTTGAGGCACAAATGTAGAGCTGTGATAGCATTGTCAGAAACCCTGAAGGTGGCTTGCCATGACAAAAGCATCATGGCAAAAACTTTCATCAACAAATCTTCTGATTTTGTTGAAGACTGAGCACTTCCGTGTCCCTCTGCCTCTTGCATGTCAGGGAAGACATCACTGTGCTCATCAGCAAGGATTTCACCTTCTTCCTCCTCAGTAAGAGTGTCATCCTCGGCAAATGTGAAGAAGAAATCAACATCAAATCAAACAAGTCAATAAACAGTGATATTACGATACAGCAATGCACAATTTAAAACGTACGGAGTAATTCAAATAAATAAATTACAACACAGATGGGTAAATTAATGTAAATTTAAAATAATTTGTTGCAAACAAGTTGTTTTAATCATAAAGTTAAAAAATAGTTTTGCTTTGCTCCATTCCAGATAGCTGTGACTAAATGATTTGCACCTTTTACAGATGAACTGTGATCTTAATGTGTATGTGTTGAACTGAGTCCTAATATTGTTCTTCTTAAGACATTCCAGCTTGTTCAAATTGTTGCTCAAAAAGACCTGAGCCACTTGGGATCAGTTGGGGTTGTATGTGGCCCCTGAACTAAAACTGGTTTGACATCACTGCATTAAAACTGAAGTGAAACAACCATGAAATCAAGACTGAGGAGGGATTAGTGACTGCTTGATGGTCAAAAACAAGTTTCACTCTCAAATGACAGCAATCAAGTACGTGATCTATGTCAGCCTGTAAGTCAAATGCCAGCAGTGTGTGAAATTTACTTCACAAAAGACTGTCATTAAGCACATGAACACCACCACTTGTGAGTTCCTGCTCCGGTTCTGCATTTTTTCAGGTGATGCTCATTGTGTCAATTCAGGAACCGATGACGATCACTGAGGTGGAGTGTGATAATCCTTATTCTGTTGATATGTAGAGAGCATAATAGGCTATCTGGACCATTGTGTGAATTTGGTTGAATGGACAAGTACAATTAGAATGCATATGGATTGAAATGTAATGCATTTGTAATGCTTGCTGTGTTCTATGTCAACCATGCTCACCACATAAAGGTTTACTTCCTCATCCCCCTCTGAATCGGATTCACTGGAGTCAAGAAAAAGATGAATGCTTTGGTCATCTGCGATGTCATCTGAAAAAAAAGAAACACATAAGAAGTTCTGTAGGGACACATCAAATTAGATGTTAAACATTTGTGACTCGCTAATACACCAATTAGTAGGTACATCTGTGTTATATACTATGCTTTATTCTCAAATTTGTATTTTACTTTTTAGCAGTGATGGCAAGTAACAAAGTACAAAAATACTTTGTTACTGTACTTAAGTAAAATTTTCAGGTACTTTTTAGTTTTAGAAGCATTTATTTTTCTGACAACTTTTTACTTTTACTCGCTCCATTTTGAATATGAATATCGGTACTTTCTACTCCTTACATTTTCCCAAAAAGCTTGTTACTTCTTTAAATATATATTATTTATTTATTTATTTATTTATTTATTTATTTATTTATTTATTTATTTTTGGCTGTGACGAAAACTGGTTTCCGCTCAAATGTTGAAAGACGCGGCTGACATGGCGGCCTTCCCACCAGTCAGTCACAATTAGTCAGAGCGTCTGCAGGATGAAGCCAGAAGAAGTATAGAAGATGGACAGCGGAGAGGACCGTGAAGGACAAAAGAGTGTGTTGTGTAACTCAGGTTAAAAATATGAAAAAACAAAATTAGTTGATTGTGAATTAAAAGAGATCTCTTTGAATTAATTATATTATTTTGTTAAAAAAAAGAAAGCTGTTTGAATTACACAGTAAATCGTTGCATTTTATGTTAATCTTATTTCATTTTGTTAAATAAAAAGCTGAATTAAAAGCAAATGCTTTAATGTTTTTGTTAATTATAAACATGTACATGGTGCATTGACGTACTATTAAAAAAAGTTGAAGGGTTCGGTCTATGAGATGAGTTTTGACACGACCGTTTAGAAACCAGGTCCATCTAAGTTTCATAAGTCAGTATTCATACAACGTTGAAATGGTTTCTAACTTTGTAGTGAAGCGTGCAATAAAAATACTTTTTACTTTTCATAATTCTTTTGAGTACATTTCAGGGCCTGTACTCTTTACTTTTACTTGAGTAGATATGTGGACCAGCACTTTCATGTTTGCCAAAGTAATTTTTTACACAGATACTTTTACTTCCACTCAAAGGATTGGGGTACTTTTGCCATCTCTGCTGTTTAGTATCAGTATCCAGTGCTACTTTTGAACACACTATTATGCAGTAATGCAGCGTTAAATTGTGTCGCAAGCTTACCACCGTCTGAAGGGTCAGTTGATGGTATTCCATCCACTGCATCTCTCTCACCGACAACATTAATACTCTGGTCCTCTGTGGTTTCATCTAAAGAAAATCACACAAAGACATGCAGGAGATCATGACGGTGGCCATAGGCATTGAGAATTCCCATTCTCATCTCGACAACATTAAAAATATAAATCTGTACAATGTCGCACGTTTACATTTTCAACAACAGACTATTGTTACTAGGAGGGTCAAACTGAAGGACACTCCAAAGGATTTCCTACCTTCGAGAATACGTCTCATAAATGTAATTAAAAGTTGAAATAACTTTAAGTTGCGTAACTTACTGTTGTCTGATGGATGATTATTCGGTTCTTCACCTCCTCCGACATCATCATTGGACAAGACGGGGTCCTTCACAGTGTCTGGGCCAGCACTTTAATTTTTTTTTTTTCCCAAACTCTGTTTTTAAAATAGATTTTTTTGTGCAAAAAATACGTGCTTTGGCCGAGCTCATTGTCAGAATGCCCACAGAGGCGACGAGGCCTTTTCTTCTTGGGCCCGGAGACGTTCGTCTTGCGAGCTCAGTGAAACTCTGTACAACTGAGGGAGCCGGCATGTTTGTTTACTTCTTGATATTCTGCGTCGCTGACGTCATGACGTTGCAGTGTCCGTCCCTGTGGTCCGTCCAATCACATGCGAAGTCACGATCACATGGTAGCCTCGCGAGACTTCATAACCGCGCGAAACGCAGATAAACAAATCATTTTGGAAAGTGTTCCTGCAATGGCTGCGCATTATCTTCCATTCGACTCGCCACAAACTCGATCGGGACGGGCTGATTTTGTTCCGGTCAGTCCCGCGACAGAGACTGAAAAACATTTGGATCTCTATCAGCGGGCCGTCTCGTCAGGTCTCACAGACTGAGGCAAAGCTGGAGCCGCAATGCCGATGTGGCAGCATCGGAGCTCAGGCTGCAGGAGCGAATAGACGGCCTGGAAGCCAAACTAAACAGCTTCTCCTGCGGGCAAGTGGTGAAGCGTAAAAGATGAGCCCACAGTCCGAAAATTGCGGAAAGAATGAACCAATTTGAAGGATGTTTTTAATGATTTTTGCTGCAATGATATCAAATGGCAACGTTAAGTAGTGATATCATGTAGTCCTCCATCTTTGCTCACAAACATGCCTGTTTCTTCTTTTTTTGTCATTCTTTGTGAACCGGAGCAAGGGTGAGACTTTTTGAAAATGATTTATACAACTCTAAGATTCTGCTTTGAGTGGAGAATGAAAGTTCTGATCTGTTTTCACAGACTGGGCTCGCGTCACAATGAGGCCATGACTACAGATTTGATGAAAACCATCATCGGAAGTCCAGATTTTCAGGATGTGAACTCAGACGTAATTTTATGTAAGTAGCCAGTTTAAAATGGGTGTGGATCCCCCCCCCCCCCCCCCCGCCGCGGCCGAAGAAAAGGGTATTAACATCTTCATTTTCCTGTTTACAGCTGCCTGTAAAACATATTTTGAAACTCTATGGAGAAGCTTCTGCCTCAGCCAACAGGACAGGGCAGATCAGAAGGACGCCATGAAGTCTGCTGCACAGAGTCGTCAGAGAAGACAGAGAGTCAGATATTTTAATTTGATTCATTACATTGTGTGTTTTGTATACGATGTGGTTAGAATACTATTGTTGGTCTCTAAGGAGCGCGCAGAAGCAGAAGCAGCGAGAAGCAGCGCAGAAGCAGCGAGACGAGCGCGCAGAAGCAGCGAGACGAGCGCGCAGTACCGACGCTTCCGGGTCCGAAGCGGAGCAGTGGCACCGAGGCGGAGCGGCGGTTTACGAGTGGCGATCCGGTAGCGGTGAACCAGGAGCGGCGAGGCAGCACGAAGGCGGCACGGTTACACCGGTAGTGAACCCGGGCACCAGGGACAGAGGTACGTGCCCGTGGGTACCGGTGTGTGAGGCCGTGCCGCCAGCCCAACATGGCCGCAGCGTTGTACCGCGGACCTCACCTGCACCCCCTGGTCGTGAAGGCGGACAGGATCGTCTCCGACCTGCGGGAGGACATCCGCCGGCTGTCGGAGGAGCTCAGGGAAAAAGACGATCTGCTGGAGCAGGCCCGGACGCTGGCCGAGGGACAATCCATGCTCATCTCCTCTTTCATGAACACCACCATCGCTCCAGCTCCCTGGGCTCCCTCCTGCTCTACTCCGGACCATCGGCGCTCCTGGGCGGAGGTGGTAGTGCGGGGCCGCAAGCCTAAGCCCACCGCAGCTTCGCCTCCACTACCCCTCTCGAATCGCTTCCACGCCCTGGAGCAGTACGACGACAGCCCGGCGGGTGATGAGGGTCCGCGGCCTGCTGCGGCCGCTGCTGTTCCCGCGTCCTCTGGCGGGTCCGCCGCTCGCCGCCACGATTCCCCGGAAGCCACGCTGCCAGACACCACCAGGCACCGCCGTCGCTCCGCCACTGCTTCGGATTATTTCACCCCGGCCCCGGAGACGGATTTATCCCTCGCGGTCCTGGCCCACTCCACCTCGACCCCGGAGAAGGAGCTCCCCGCCGCGGCTCCGGATCATTCCACCAAGGCCCGGCCCGACTCCACCTCGGCCCCGGAGAAGGAGCTCCCCGCCGCAGCACCGAATCACTCCGCCTCGGCCCTGGAGCCGGACCGCTCCCAGCCGGTCCCGGAGCGGCGGCGATCGCCCCGGTCCGCGGCCTCCGCTGCCCGCCTGAGGATGATCAGGGAGGCGGTGAGGAGGCATTCCGGGAGCCACCACCACCACGGCGGGGAGAACCGGGACCACCACTCCGGGGAGAACCGGGACCGGATCCAGGACCAGGGTCAGGACCACCGCTCCAGCAGCGAGGTTGCTGCCGGCGGCCCCGCTACACCGGCAGAGCGCTCCCCAGCCCCGGACATAGTCGCCCCGCAGCCGCCCCCGCCCCGCCCCCTTTTTTCCCCCACATCTCTCCTGGTTGGGGACAGTAGCATCAGAAATATTCGCTTTTTTAACGCCATCACGCGGTGTATTCCTGGTGCTACTGTCCCCACGATCCTCCACGATCTCCCGGAGCTCCTGCAGTCCCTCCCCTCCACTGTCCGCCGGGTCATCGTTCACGTCGGCACTAACGACACGGCCCGGCGGCAGTCGGAGGTCACCAAGCAGGATTTTAAAAACCTTTTTAACCTGTTGGAGAGCTGTGGAAGGTCGGTTTTTATCTCTGGACCTTTGCCGACCTTCTCCAGGGGCGCTGAACGCTTCTCCAGACTGCTCAGCCTCAACACCTGGCTTCAGCGCTCCTGCACAGCCTCCAACTTTTATTTCATTGACAATTTTAACCTTTTCTGGAACCGCCCAGCTTTTTATCACAAGGACGGACTTCACCCGAGCACGCTGGGCAGCTCCATTTTAGCAGGTAACATTCAGCACACAGTCCACACATCCCCCACTGACTGACTACCTGCAAGCCCCCCCCATCCACCACACGCCACACACACCCCTCACACACCTTCACTGCCCCCGGACACACCACACACCATCCACAGCATCCCAGTTATCATCTCCTCCAGACACCACATCCCTCGGACTGTTTTTAAACGAGAAAGGACTCTTTTAACAGTGAAACTTCACCGAGAGCGCACATTCAGCCCGCCCACCACCATTAAAATGGCGTTGCTGAATGTGCGCTCTCTCTTAAACAAATCTTTTATTATTAATGATCTTATTTTAGATAATAATTTAGATAGTCTGCTTTTAACTGAGACATGGCTTGGTACTGATGCACCTGTTATCCTCACTGAGGCTTCCCCACCAAGTTTTAGCTTTTTATATTCAACCAGACAGGGTAAGAGGGGTGGAGGGACTGCTTCCATTTTAAAAACCTCATTTAGTGCGTGTACAGTGGTTTTTAACAGTTTTAGCTCCTTTGAGCACCATGCCTTTGTTTTTACCAGTCCCCCAATCCTGTGTTTAACTGTGTACAGACCCCCTCAGTACTCTAGTCTTTTTATTAGTGAATTTTCAGAACTTTTAACAATAATTCATTCTAAATATAACAGAATTTTAATAACTGGTGATTTTAACTTACATGTTGACGACATCTCGGACTCTATGTCCAGAGAATTTTTAAACCTTTTAAACTGTTTAGATTTTAAACAGCATGTCGCACAGCCAACTCACAACAGAGGACACACCCTGGACCTGGTTATAACCCACGGTCTGTCCATCAGTGTGTCCTCTGTTGTTGACCTGGCTGTGTCTGACCACTACTGTGTGTTTTTTAACATCACCAGTTTTAACCAGCAGGAAGCCCCGGTGAGAACAGTGAGGAAACGCTACCTTACCTCTGAAGTGGCTGCAGATTTTATAGAGATTTTACAGAGCACTCCTGCAGTGATTTTACCTGCACCCTGTGATTTTATCGTTGACAATTTTAACAGTAAACTCAAGTCCAGTCTGGACTCAGTAGCTCCACTTTTAACCAAAACTATCAAGGGTCATTCCAAACCCCCGTGGAGGAGAAATGATATAGTCATCAAACTGAAAAGAAACTGCAGGAGTGCTGAAAGAAGGTGGAGAAAATCCAAGTTGACCGTACATCACCAGATTCTACGTCAACAACTCAAAATTTACAATAATGCAGTTAAACAGGCCCGAACTTCCCACTTCTCTCAACTTATTTCAGACAATAAAGACAACCCCCGGTTCCTCTTCTCCACCTTCAACATTTTAACTGGCACTAATTTTAATAAAGCTTTTAAGGAGCCAACAGACGCTCTCTGTGAAGACTTTGCAGACCACTTCAGAACTAAAATCATGGACATCAGGTCTAGTCTTTTACCCCAACAGGTTTTATCAGTGAACACAACTGAACCGTTGTCCATGCCTGAGGAAACACTGGACAGTTTTGACCTGGTTGACGCGAGGACTCTTGGTCGAGTTTTCTCCCAAGTAAAATCAACAACCTGCCTTTTAGATCCCATTCCCACACCACTTTTTAAATCACTTTATGGATTCCTTGAGGACCAGATTTTAAATATCATGAACAGCTCTCTTCAAATGGGCGTCTTCCCCACTGCCTTTAAAACGGCGGTGGTGAAGCCCCTTCTGAAGAAGAGCAATTTAGACCTCAATGTTCTTAATAACTACAGACCAGTATCCAACTTACCATTTTTAAGTAAAGTTTTAGAAAGACTGGTTTTTAACCAAGTCAATGACTTTTTAATGATCAATAACATTTTAGAAAGACATCAGTCTGGTTTTAGAGTGAACCACAGTACCGAGACGGCCCTTTTAAAGATTTTAAATGACATCAGGTGGAATTTAGATAATAAAAAACTCACAGTGTTGGTTCTGCTGGACCTAAGTGCTGCTTTTGATACAGTAGACCACCACATTTTAATAAATAGATTGAGTCACCTGGTGGGCCTCTCTGGTACTGTTCTTAACTGGTTCAGTTCTTATCTCACAGATCGATGTTTTTATGTAAGTTTGGATACTTGTTCCTCAGGAATCCATGAAATTAGGTGTGGGGTTCCCCAAGGTTCAATTTTAGGTCCCATACTTTTTAATCTCTACATGATTCCACTTGGGGACGTCATCAGGAGACACGGCATCAGTTTCCATAGTTACGCTGACGACACTCAGCTGTACATCGCCGTGTCTCCTGATGACTCAGGGCCAACAGAAACCCTTTTTAACTGTATTTCAGACATCAAGTCATGGATGGCAGTGAATTTCCTACAGCTCAACCAGGACAAGACTGAGGTTTTAGTTATCGGTCCCGAAGGTCAGAGAGAGAAAATTTTATCTAAATTATCAGATTTTAAACCAGCACAATCAGTTAAGAACCTGGGCGTGATTTTTGACTCTGAGCTAAATTTTATTCCACACATTAAAAACATAACTAAGATTGGATTTTATCATCTTAAGAATATAGCCAGAGTCCGCCCGTTTCTCTCTCAGGCCAGTACAGAGGTGCTAATGCATGCTTTTATCTCCTGTAGATTAGATTATTGTAATGCCTTGCTCTCTGGTCTTCCCAAAAAGAACATTTCAAACCTACAGTTATTACAAAACTCAGCCGCTCGCGTGCTGACGAGGACCAGGGGGCGGGCCCACATTACACCGGTTTTACAGTCGCTGCATTGGCTCCCTGTCCGCTTCAGGATCGATTTTAAGGTTCTCTTATTAGTTTTTAAATGTCTTAATGGCCTTGCGCCTTCTTATCTAGCTGATCTGTTTTTACCCTATCGACCCTCGCGGGCCCTGAGGTCCTCTGGCAGCGGCCTATTGTGTGTTCCTAAAGCCAGAACCAAGACTCATGGTGAAGCGGCTTTTAGCCACTACGGCCCCCGCCTGTGGAACAGCCTGCCGGAGAACCTCAGGACCGCAGAGACTGTTGATATTTTTAAAGGGAGGTTGAAAACACACCTTTTTAATCTGGCTTTTAATTGACCTTTTATACCTCTTATCTCCATCATTTTTATTTTTGGTCATTTTAATTTTTAATATACTTATCCTATTTATTCATTCTATTTTTACTATGTACTTTTAATTTATTTTATTTTCTATTTTATAATCTTATCTTACTTTTTATTTATTTTTTATTTTTTTTATTAGCTTTGTATCATGTCTTTTTATCATCTGTTTAACTCCAGTGTTTCCTCAGGGGGGTCCTTCACACCGGGAGTTGGTCCCGGTCCTCTGCTGGGGTCGCTGCGCTCTGGTCCTCTGGTCCTGGCTGGCCTGGGGTCTCCACACCTTGGTGTGCGGGATCCCGTTGGTCTGGCGGGGTCGGGGGTTGAGCGCTGGTGCCCCAGTACTAATGACCTTCGCCTTCTCCTGGTGTGAACGGCCCCACTGGTAGTGTTTTCCCATGATGCTTAGTGCCATGCCATGTCTCCTCTGCCTTGCTATAGGCATAAATTGGGTGTGTGCATGTGTTTGTGTGTGTGTGCGTGTGCGTGTGGTGTACACTTATTGATTTTTTTTTTTTTTTTTACTGTTAAGCACTTTGCGTTGCTTTTATTATCATGAAAAGTGCTATACAAATAAATAAAGTTTGAAGTTTAAAGTTTGAAGTTTAAGACTTTATTTTTCCGTTCCAGCTGTGAAGCCTCGACTGGTATTGATCTCCTGTACTGATTGTGTTCACAGCTGCTGGATTCACGGAGGAAAGTCCTTGCTCCAGACGAAGTGGAGTTCTGGAAGGGCATTACGACCGACTTGATGGCTGATGAAGAGGATGGCTGCGTTGATGGTGTACATGGATGGATAGTGAGGCCGCCATCCTTCCATGTCGGGAGCTTTCTGACCTGTGTGCAGCCTTGCAGACACGACTTGATGGTGATGCTCAGTACATAGCCGTACATCACAGAAGGCTGCCGAGTGGACAAATATCAAACAGAACGAAACCAAATAAATACGACCTGGAGGCAGCAACAGTTTTTCTCTCTTTCTTTCTCGATTAACTTTGACGCTGCAGCTTTAAAAAATGTCGGCGTTAAGCGCCCCTCGATCCGCTCGTTTCATTACATCCAGTTCTTCTGAAACTGCCGTTAAATAAACCGTCTCCATACGAGGCGAAACGCGGACCGCCGGCCGCCATCTTGGAATATTGCATCGTCACGACGGAGCAGAACGACCAGAATGTAGTCGCCTCATCAGCAGATAATTCAGCTTCCAAAGGAGAACGAACCCGCCGGTTTATTCAGATTCAGACTGAATTCCAAAGTGTTGGGGTGTTTACATGGTTATTTTAGAGCAGAATGAGGCTTCATTTGGATTTATAGAGGAATAAAAAGTCCCAGGTGAACACATGGAGTGTGCTGTCAGTGACACCAACCGTTCTGATGAAAACAACAAAACGGGGAAGTTTTATAGAACACCATGGACTGGCAGCCCTTTATACACCTCCGTTATCACGGAGCAGTAATACTAGTAGTAGTTTTACTATTCTATATATTTTCATGTCATTTATTTCAGCTTTTATTTATAACACTCAGTTGAGTCCTTCTGCTCCTTGGACATGTGGGCTCATTGGTCTAGGAGTATGATTCTCACTTTGGGTGTGAGAGGTCCCGGGTTCAATTCCCGGACGAGCCCTTGGAATTATGATTCACTCTCCAACAAGTGGCTTTCAGCTTTGCTCATCAACCAGGATCCCTTTGAGTTAAACTCCAGAAGCTTCTCTGACTTTGTGTTGGAGGTTTGTCTGATCTCATGTTCATGACCAGCAGCAGCATTTCCACTGTCAACAAGGAGACGGAGCCTGAGAGCTCTCAGAAAGTTCCACCTGGGAGCAGTTTCTAAAAAGTAGTGTTTTCAGTGTCTCCAGCTCTGTTGTGGTGTAAACAGACACCAGAACACAGTGAGAGTTTAGTGTTTCCTCTTGAAGCCTCTGCAGTGTAAACGGCCTTATTTTCAGGCAGCAGACCAAAACAGTGTTGTCAGACAGAAGAGCTGGAGGACATGGTTCCTGGAGGGAAGCAGAGCTGAGTCCTCCAGTGGTTTCATTTCGGATGTGAGGGACTCAGCAGCACAGCGGCCAGCAGGAGTCATGGCTGAGTGACACTGCAACACTGGAGGAAACTCTTTTCTACACTCACTCTTTGATCGGGGAGCAGTTTGGACTTGATCATTTAGACTTTAGCTTCATAATCCATCATATTGTATTGAAAAACTCTGATGTTATCATTTAATACCCAGCAGGTCTGAGCCACATGCCCCAAAATTCGTACATGGAGATTTTTTTGAAAAAATGACAAAATACAATATAAACCTGATATATAAAGTTTTACCACAGAAACAATTCTGGATCAAAGTCACTGACAAACTGCAACACAGGTACTTTTATAACCACCAGCTGCACATAATCAACATGTGAATTCTCCAGAAAAATGGTGAAAAAAGTGGAATGCATTAAAAATGTGTTTGTAGAGTTTAATCAGCTGTCAAAGTGATTTTAGTTGAGAGAGAAACTGGAGGAGGTCAGAGCAGAGAAATGACAACAGAATGATGAACAAACATCCACAAATCCAAATGTTTTAGTGTGAATAAATAGAAGAGCTGCATGAAAATTTAATATCTTCAAAATCAGTTCAGCTTCAACATCATGTCATTTTCTGATTTTACTCTCAACTAGAATTTGGCACTCAGAGAGCGCAGACCTCTGCCACAGCCCTATCTCTCAATGATAAAGAATCCCTTAAAAAATTCGTGGATCCAGACAGTGATCCGGATCATCACCAAAATTTAATGGATTCTAAGTTAGCCCAAGACCCACCTTTCCACAAAGTTTCATTGCAATCTGTCCATAACTTTTTCCGTAATATTGCTAACAAACCAACCAACCAACAAACCGACGTGATTACATAACCTCCTTGGCGGAGGTAATCATGGCAGAGAAGACAAGGAAAAGGAATTTCAACAACTTCAACATGGATCAGTGTCACATTTTTACGGCTCACATAGACAGATGGTCTATTCCAGCCGGTCAGAGGGAAAGAGAAGCTCCTGGGTTGAAAGGAGCCCCGCCCCTCTCTCTCTCCTCACTTCAGCTGCTTTTCCTTCAATGGAGGGAAAATTTCATTCAGACAAAAGTTTTACTGAACAGATTAAACTGAGTGAGGCGGAAACAAAAGCCTTGTAAAAATCCATGTTTTAAAGCTGCTAACTGCTAATTCAGAGGTAGAATTCCTGACTGTCAGGAGGCTGTGGTTAGATTCCCCATCAGGACGGAGGATTGTTTATCAGTGTTGTTTGTTGTTGTTTTGATGGTGTGTTTCCCAGTGGCTGTTCAGCCTTTTCAGTCGGTGCTGTCAGCTGATTCCTGCTGGAAAGAGTCCGTTTCCAGAAAGCCCAGACTGGTCCTATGGAGGAACTCTCTGCTGCTGAAGCTCAGCTCTCTGGAAATGTCAGGCGGGTCGAGGACACAGGCAGCATGGAAACCTCCAGGAACTCAGTCCAGTAGTTCTCTGTGTGTTTCCTGCCTGAAGCCCAGACTGTTCTCTGATCAGACTTTGGACCTGACGGATTACTGTGAAGCTCCATCATAAAACCTCATCAGACTTCAATCCAACAGGTCATAAATGAAACTTATCACGCATTTCAGATCATAAAGGAGGAGGAGCAGCTGAGCTCAGGTGATCCAGGTCCAAGAGTCCAACCAGGAAACCAGCAAGTCCAGAGTCCAGCTGACAGTCAGAGGAGGAGAACCGCTGAGGGTCTGAACAGCTTCTGTCTTCTAACGTCAAAGTGGGACTGAGTTTTGTCTCCGTGGACGTCAAAAGAAATGCTGTGTGTGACTGGTGGACAGGTTTGTCCTGATTCTGTCTCAGCTGACTGAAGATGAGTGACGTGGACAAAGAGGAGGACGGATCAGAGTCTGAGGACAGGTAAGAGACGGCAGCTGCTCCTGCAGAGTCCACCAGCACAATCCACACAAAGAGACATGTTGAGAGGAGAAACGCTGAGGGAGAACATGAAGACAACACAGTGAGAGAGAGAGAAACGCTGAGGGAGAACATGAAGACAACATAGTGAGAGCAGAGAGAAACGCTGAGGGAGAACATGAAGACAACACAGTGAGAGTAGAGAGAAACGCTGAGGGAGAACATGCAGACAATACATTGAGAAGAGAGAGGAATCAGAGAGAGATTCTGTTCCTGAGCTCAGATATTCAGGACAGAGTGCAGATGTGATGTTTTGTTCAACAAGTTCTAATATTTCCTTTCGATCTGCTGCCAACCTGTGTGTGTGTGTGTGTGTGTGTGTGTGTGTGTGTGTGTGTGTGTGTGTGTGTAGACACACAACAGAGTTTTCAGGATCCAGCAGGTTGTGTCTTTAGAGTGACCAGTCCAAAGATTTTCCACCAGACCTCAGTGTTGAACCTGGACTTTCAGACACAAAGTAAGAAACTCTTAATTTCCTTTGATTTCCTCCAAACCAGAGGAGAGATGTTGAGCTCCCTTTCAGATTCAGCTCCAGGACTGTGAAGCAGTGTGAGAGTTGAAGCTGGATCTTTGTGTTGAGTTGCTCAGACCAAATGTCGCTTGGTGTCCATGGAGAGAAGAAGAGGACTGATGTGTGTGAGGAGCAGCCAGAAAGATCCAGAAGCGCCGCTGCACTAAGTAAGAGTGGACATGTGTCTGCTGAGGGACTGGTCTGTCTTCACTGGACTTGTTGTTGTGTTGTAGAGACATGGAAGCTTGTTGTTTGTGTGCAGTGTGATTGCTGTTGTTGTCTGTGAGCAGGTGTGGGTCTGCAGCAGCTTCTAGAAGAACATAAGAAGAGTGTGAGGAGGAGATGTGAACGTGTGACTGAAGGAAGTGATGAAGCGGGAGGAGGAAGCCTCCTCAACAGGATCTACACTGAGCTCCACATCACAGAGGGACTCAGTGAGGAGCTTCAGAGGGAACCTGAGCTGAAGCAGCTGGAGACAGCTTCCAGGAAGGAGAGCCTCCATCACACTGCCATCAGGGTTCAGGACATCTTCAAAGCCTGGGCCCAGCAGCACACACACATCCGAGTGGTTGTGACCAGCGGCGTGGCCGGCAGCGGAAAAACCTTCTCGGTGCACAAGTTCAGTCTGGACTGGGCCGAGGGCCTGGAGAACCAGGATGTCAGTGTGCTGGTGGTGCTCTCCTTCAGGGAGCTGAACCTGCTGGGAGAGCGGCCGTACAGTCTCCTCTCGCTGCTGGCTGTTTTCCATCCCACGCTCCAGAAGCTGACGGCAGAGGAGCTGGCCGTCTGCAAGCTGCTCTTCATCTTGGACGGCCTGGATGAAAGCAGACTTTCTCTGGACTTCGGCGGCGGCCGGCGGCTGCTGGACGTCTCCCGGCAGTCTTCGGTGGGCGAGCTGCTCACTAACCTCATCCGGGGGGATCTGCTGCCCTCGGCTCGGGTCTGGATCACTTCCCGACCGGCGGCGGCCCATCAGATCCCTCCAACATGTGTGGACAGACTGACAGAAGTGCGAGGCTTCACTGACGCCCAGAAGGAGGAGTACTTCAGGAGGAGGCTGAGTGATGAGGAGCTGAGCAGCAGAATCATCTCCCACATCCAGACCTCCAGGAGCCTCCACATCATGTGTGGAATCCCAGTCTTCTGCTGGATCACTGCTACAGTTCTGGAGCACATGTTGAGCAGCGAGCAGAGAGGAGAGCTGCCCCAGACCCTGACTGACATGTACTCCCACTTTGTGCTGGTTCAGACACACAGGAAGAAGCTCAAGTACCATGAAGGACCTGAGACGGGTCCACAGGAGCTGACGGAGGCTGACAGGGAGCTTCTTCTGAAGCTGGGCAGGATGGCCTTGGAACATCTGGACAAAGGAAACATCCTGTTCTACCAAGAAGACCTGGAGCAGTGTGGTCTGGATGTGACTGAGGCCTCGCTGTACTCTGGAATCTGTACTCAGATCTTCAAGAGAGAGTCTGTGATCTTCCAGAAAGCCGTCTACAGCTTCGTCCATCTGACTGTTCAGGAGTTTCTGGCTGCAGTCTTCATGTTCCACTGTTTCACCAGCAAGAAGACAGACGAGCTGAAGACCTTCATTGGAGAGAACTGGGATGACATGGACTTAAGATCAGAGTCTTTTACTGAAAAACTGTCAGTGTTGTTCAGAGAACATGATACTTGCCCATCTCTGCATGAATTTCTTGAGATCATCCTCCAGAAATCCCTCAGAAGTCAGAACGGCCACCTTGACCTGTTTGTCCGCTTCCTTCATGGCCTCTCTCTGGAATCCAACCAGAGACTCTTAGAAGGTCTGCTGGGTCCAACAGAGATCAGGCCAGAAACCATCCAGAGAGTCATCAAGAACCTGAAGTGGATCAGCAGCGATAGAATGTCTCCTAACAGAAGCATCAACATCTTCCACTGTCTGATGGAGATGAAGGACCTCTCAGTCCATCAGGACATCCAAGAGTCCCCAGAGAAGTTCCTGTCTGAGATCCACTGCTCAGCTCTGGCCTACATGCTGCAGATGTCAGACCAGGTCCTGGAGGAGTTGGACCTGAAGAAGTACAGGACATCATTGCAGGGGCGACGAAGACTGATCCCAGCTGTGAAGAACTGCAGGAAGGCTGAGTGAGTCCACATGTCCTCATGATCAATGTCTCAGTGATGTTTGTAGAAAGTAGTTCCTGTAGTTCCTCTGTGGAGATGATCCTCAATGATCTGTCCTGAAGAACCTTGATCTACAACAAATGATGATCTTGATGTGGTCTTGTCAGATTAAGGACCAGAAAACATGAAATGGTTATTATTCAGCTGATTTTACTTTTTCTAAAATATTTTCAATAAATTTGCTGTGAGAACATTTCAACAATAACCCTCAGGCGATGAGAATATTTATAGACTGACTCCTGGGTTGTCAGTCTTCTTGTTCTAATTACATTAATTATGGTCTGCAATTCTTGAAATATATTGAAATATATTTGTCATTTTTGATGGAAAATAAAATAAAATAATTGATTCGCTCCATGCAATGGAGGGTTCAGGTAGTTATGTGTTCCGAGGCTATCCTTTCTCTGGTCCAGGCAGCAACCTCCACTGGTGAAACATGAAGCCAATGCTGAAGAGCAGTACAGCTTTGAATCAAATGGATCAATGTCATCATACTGAGCATGATGAAATTTAGAGCAGCTGCCATGTCAGGGTGCATACAGGGCATTGATAAGTAAGCACAATATAAAACAAACAGTAACACAACAATACAACACAGTGAGTAAAAAATATATCTCAGTGGAATCAGGGTGGGCAGTGAGGTGGCAGGTGCAGACAGTGAGGTCAGGTAACAGTGGACATTATGCTGTGTTCAAGAGTCTGATGATCCAGGAGTAAAAACTATTTTTCAGCCTGTTAGTCCTACTCTGATGGGACCTGAATCTCTTCCCTGATGGTAGCAGGGTGAACAGGTGCTGACCAGGGTGGGATCTGTCTGCTGTCACTGTTGATCTGCTGAGGCAGTGTGAGCTAGCAGCATTCTCGAGGGGGGGGGGGGGGGCAGAGGGCTTCCTGTGATTATTTCAGCAGTTCTGGTCTGCAGGGCCTTCCTGTCAGCCGCAGAGCAAGCAGCAATCCAAACAGTCACACAGTCCATCAGCACAGGTTCTATGATGGGGTGGTAAAGACACCTGCATCTTCCTCTCTAGAAGGTTCCTCCACAGAACACCAAGGAAGTGGAGTCTCTGCTGCACCTTTTTCACCAGTGCTGATGTGTTGGCAGTCCAGGTGAGGTCCTCAGGTCGGCCATCTTCTCCACCAGAATGTCAGGACTGATGGTGTTAAACGCCGAGCTGTGATTGATGAACACCATTCTGACGTTGGGGTCTGGGAACTCTAGATGGTTCAGAGCCAAGTGGACGAGTTTGGCCTGTAGGCACACTGGTAGGGATCAAAGTCCTGGAGGAGGAGAGTTTTGAACTGTTGGTGTACAAGCCTTTCAAAGCGCTTCATGACCACAGAGTCAGTTCCACTGATCTGGAGTCATTAAGGTCCTTTGTGGTCCTCTTGGAACCGGGATGATGGTGGAACCACAGCCAGGCACAGGGAGGAGCTGAATACCCTGTCAGGACTCCTGACAGCTGGTCAGCACAGGCACAGAGCACCTTGCTCAGGACAACATCCGGTCCAGCGGCCTTCCGGGGGTTCAATGCCTAGAGTGCACCCCTCACTTGATGTTCTTGGAGGGTGAGGGGTGGGGAGCTGGAGGGTTGGCAGGGGGCCCACGGAGTGACTGGTTTTGATGAGTCAAAGCGGGTGAAGAAAAGGTTGAGGTTGTCCACCAGCTGGGCATCCATGATGGTGGTTGCTGACGGGGTGCTTCTGTAGCTCCTCAGATGCTAAAAATGGGATTTCAGAACGCCATGTGTGATGCCACATTAGCCCGCCATTTTTAGTTATACTCAATGGTCTGGGCCGCCCTTACACACACACACACACACGGTTGTTAACTCCTGGTTCATGATGGTCAACTCCTGGTTAACTCCTGGTTCATGATGGTTAACTCCTGGTTAACTCCTGGTTCATGATGGTCAACTCCTGGTTAACTCCTGGTTCATGATGGTTAACTCCAAATATATACCAGGGGGGCGGACACGCACACGGGCCGTGAGAGCGGGTGTGTGTGTGTGTGTGTGGGGGTGGGGGGGTGGGGCGGGGGTGGGGGGGGGGGGGGGGGGGGAGCACTTGTGGCCACCGGCCCGGAACACACCAGCCATTCGGGAAACCTCCTGAACCTCCCGATGGCCCCCCCGCCCCTGTTCAGAGGTGTTTGCGGGAGGAACAAGAGGCTTCTGCTTCTGCGATGATCACTCCCACTGCATGTCACTTCCTAAACAATGCTCTGCGCATGCGCGGCTCGAAACCAGAGCGTGCACATAAGCGGCGACTCGTCATGATATGTTATCATGCAAAAGCGGTCCCACATTGATTGACATTATGACTGCCCAATTACCAGTTGGAACCATACAATTCTGATTGGGTCTAAGGATCCCCCAGTATACCTTTAACTCCTGGTTATCTCCGGGTTCATTTTAGTTAACTCCTACTCCTGGTTCACTGGAGACACAACATGTTGGTTATTTGCTCGGGCAGATCCCTCAGACTGACTTTCAGAGACCAGGTGAGTCGTGCTGGTCTACTTCAGCCTCACCAGTAACTCCCTCCTGTGGCCCCGCCCCCTTACGTCACGGGGTCCCGAAGCTAGCTAGCTTCGCAGCTATAAACAATGCTCACACTGCTCAGTAATCAAGTGACTGACAATCAATATGGATCACAGTGATGTTTATTGAAAGAGGCAGTATGTACATGAGTGCTGTAGCCATGCCAGGCCAAAAATACCAGCTTGTAATGACTTGTGACCATCTGTCTGCATGCCTCCACCGGTGTGTGAATGTGTGTGTGAATGGGTGAATGTGATAATGCAGTTTTAAGCGCGTTGGTCTCTGCTAATGCAGATGAAAAAGCGCTATATAAGTGTAGTCCATTTACCATTTCATGTCAAGATGTGACCGAGGTGTAGCCCCGCCCCCTCGGTGACGTGTCAGGACCCCAATGCTACTGTTTCAATCATGCTAATATGAACGCGCGCAGCAGCACAAGCAGCTGGGTGTTTTGAAACTTTAGTGTAAATATAGTGGAACGGCGTTCACCAAGACAGCTATAGGCTTCAGTCGGCTTTTTCCACATCTGCTGTTGCTAGCAGTAACAACAGAAGCTAGAGGCATTCGGTCACCAGACATAGTTGATATGGAACACCAGACATGGCCGTGATGTGGGCTGTAATTGACTGTTAAATATGGTCAGCACATTGTCTGATATCAGGCCGCCGTGCCAGATTTTAAATGATAACAATAGAAGATTTGTGTGATCCATTGTAAGAGCTCCATGCAGCTCCTGCTGCTTTCAGGGACACTTCGTAAACATGTCTCAGTCAGCTGTTAGCTTAGCTGTTAGCCACCGACGAAGTAGCTGGCTTTGAACGATTCCTTCATGCTCCAACATCAGTTGACATTTTAACTCCTGAGATGGCGGAAAGAAAATTTAAACGCTGAATTTCTGGGACAGAACGGGAAAATTATTATTATTGACGCACAGTTCAGTTCTGAGAGGAAGTATCTGAGCGGCATAGTGGCGGCTTGGAGAGAATGAGGAAAACATTGTTCTGGTAGGTTTAATTTCTGGGCTTAGCGTGGCTGTTTACTGTTCTGCTTGTTGTTTTATCTTCATTTTGTTGTTCAAGGATCATTGTGTTGCGCTCAGGAGTAAAGGAGCTGTAGTTGACAGTCACAAAAAAACCCAAACAAACACTGGCCCAACGCCAAATCAAGTTGTGGACCCCTGCCCTATAACAATAATGATAATGGTAAATAATTGCCAGAACATTTATACCATGGTTGCTATTTGAAATTTAGGCTTGTAAGTCCCACGGCATGGTATGTGGGCATTTGCATGTTGTTTTCAGCACGTGTTTTCTTTTTCTTTTCTTTGTTTTTTTTTCCAGCAGTGTTTTGTGTTCGCGTTCCGGTACCTTATGATTTACAGATTAAGCACTGAGTAAGGATATTTTACTCTTGGTTAGATGAAAGACTTGCCTGTTGGTGATGTGACTCCTGTCGGGTAGACCAGTACTGAATCTGTCATGAAGGCTGGCCAGGGCGGCCCACAACACATCCGGGTTTATGCAGATAGCCTGAAAGTTTTGATGCGCTGTGAAACAGGGGAGCTCTATGGTAAAGTAGAGACAGCAACCATCCCCATTTGTAATTTTTGTGTTAATTATGTTACTCGTGACGAGGTAAAGTAAACAAGTAGCCGACCATGAACAGCGACAGAAAGGAAATGGAGCTATTTGCAGCAGATGCTCTCCATCTCGGTCGCCGTTGGGAGGCAGCATCCACAAAGGCACCAGCGGCTGTGACCGACTCTGTCTTCCTCTTGATAGCTATCAATTTATTGATATCTCCATTGTTACTTTCATTTTCATCCTCGCTCTGCATTTGGTTTCGTGTTGGTTCGAACTGAAAGAGTTGAGCACTCATGCTTATAAAGCTGTGAACAGATCACTCCCAAAAACACTGCTGAGAGGTGAAACAACTTTGTGATGTCACTACCCAGAATGCTTTGCAACGTGCACAACAATGGCGGCTGACATGCGAAATAAACTTTGTTAAAATATAGATAACTGAATATATTTTAAAAAAAAATTATTCATAAATATGTTACTGACAGCAAGCGACATAGAGCAAATTTATCATTGTAGTCGGGGTTCATTTTAAGAAATATCAGAATCGAGACTGTTGATTCAACACAGAATGACTTTTCAAAATAAGAGACGTCTGAGGCCTGACCTGCAAACAGGCGCCAACCTTCGCTCATAAAACATGAAGATAATGCGGAAGTGCAAAAAAACTGTAATTCCGGAGAAATTCCAGCAGGGGGCGATAATGCTGGTTTCAAAAAGAGCCCCGGTCTCATTGGAACCCATTCAAAAATGCCGATTTTCAGAGTGCAAATAAACATATAAAGCCCCGGTTTCAGAACATATTTTGGTCTCTATCACGAGTTTCTATAACCGTGCTGCTTCACCAGACTCTGATTTTCACATAAATCATCTGTTGATTTTATATTACGAGTTAAAGTTTTGCATAAATTGCCCTATCACAGCGCCACCTCTGTCCACGTAATGAGGTCACGTGATGGGCTGGACCAATCATATTTACATCCGGTTTCAAATATTCAATGTGGAGATGTCCTGCTGGACTCGCTTGTAGTCTTCAGAACGGCGGTTGAGAACTCTATGGGTGACGTCACGAAAGGTCCGTCCATTTATTATTTACTGTCTATGCCTGCAAACTCAAAATAGAGAACACCTGCGAACTCAGTGTTCTCTCCTCCAGGTTCTCTCCTCCAGGTCAACATGAAGTCAAAGTCAAACCAGAGCAGAAGAAGTGAAGCTCTGATGTCCAACAGTCCATCAAAGTGTCCTCTCTCATAGCGTCCTGTCCTCTCTGGTCTCATTACAGTCTTTCTGGCTGTGGACTCTCTGATCCTCACTGTGAAGTGATCTCCTCAGCTCTGACCTCTGACCCCTCCCATCTGAAACATCTGGACCTGAGTGGGAACAAGCTGGAGGATTCCTCAGTGAAGATTGTGTGTTCTGGACTGGAGAGTCCAAACTGTAACCTGGAGACTCTGAGGTCAGTTCACTGTCTGAAGGGAGAATCTGTTGGAGGCAAAGGACTGAGAGGAGATCAGGAGGATTCCAGATGTAGTTTGGACAGAGAGTGGACTGAGCTCTGCAGCATGTTGATGAGAGCTCTTCTCCTCCTGGAGGCTTCAGCTGTTTGGACTTTACATTTCTAAACTCTTCCAGTCTGAACCTTCTTCAGCTCTCAGTCACTTCAACATCAAACTCTGTCCTCTAATCTCACTTCTTTCTCTCTTTATTCAGGTTGGAGGACTGCAGGTTGTCAGAGATCAGCTGTTCTTCTGTGGTCTCAGCTCTGAAGTCCAACCCCTCCCTCCAGAAACATCTGGAACATCTGGACCTGAGCTGGAACCCTCTGCAGGATTCAGGAGTTTCTCAGCTGTGTGGTTTTCTGCAGAGTCCACTCTGTGGTCTGCAGACTCTGAGGTCAGACTCCATGTTTGAGTGTGTTTCAGTAAAGTAGTGTTGACACTAAAGGTCAGACATCAGGCTGATCTGAGAGTGATCCACACTGAGGATCTCCAGGAGAAACGGAGCTTCTTCTCTGCTCTTTAGTCCTGTGACTGTGGCAGAGCCGTGTGCAGCTCCACATTCAAAGCTTGCTAGAAGAAGAAAGGAGCTGCAGTGGATCATTGACTGTGAACCTCTGACACGCTCCATGTTGACCTTCAGCTTTCAAGCAGCGTAGCGGCTGGGCTCTCACTCCTCCATGGCAGAACTAAACAGCTGACTGAGCTTCAAAAGGTTCCAGTGTGGATTGGAGGATGAAGAGTTGTGAAAGTGTCCAGTCAGTCCAGTGAGGTCTGGATGGGATGTGGTTTCAGAGTTCAGTCAGAGGAGGAGGAGAGTGAACAGGCTGCAGAGCTTCTACCAGACCATGTGGGGGCAGCACTTGTTCTCAGGCTCCTGGCCTTGATTGGGAGCTCGCCATCAGGAATATGATCTCATTGCAGAACACCTGGCTGCACGGACCAAACTATCCCACTGAGAAAGTTCAAGTCAGCATGAAGCTTAGTTAACGCCAAGCTAACAGCTGAAAGACAAATGGCTTTGCAGTACATTCACACCATGTTAATGGGCATGTCAGCATATCAGCATATCAGCAAGTTAGCTCATTATTGCATTAGAACTTTAGCTTAAAATAAGCATGTCAACACAATAGCATGCCAATGTGAGCTTTTCAGGTCATTAGTATTTTAGTACGTTCGTATAAGTGTGTCAGCACATTAGCATGTTAGCATCAGCATGTCGAACATTAGCATGTTAGCATCAGTGTGTTGGAATAAGAGCGTTTCCTGCCAAGTCTCTGCCCTCATGTTCTCCTGCCAAGTCACCTGCCTGCTCCTCATTTTCTCCTGCCTCCCTTGTTACCGCCCTAATGGGTTGCACCTGTCCTAGCCTCTATATAAGCCCTACTTTCCTGGGGTGTCTTGTTGGTTCCTTTTGGGTTTGTCCGCATGCTCAGCTTGTGTGTCCTGCACTGCCTCAGCTCTGCTCAGCTCATTCTCGAATCCTGTATTCCCGAATCCTGCATTCTCAATCCTGCGTTCCTGTATCCCTGCATTCCTGTTACCTGCAATAAATGATTTTGAACTCCACCTGGCTGCCTGCACTTGGGTCCATCCATCCCACACCCATGACAGAAGGAACCAACTAACACTGGACCCAGCGGTCAGTGAGTCTTTTGAAGACGCGTGCCTCCTGTATAAGCCTTCAGCTCGTCAATGGTGGTGCTCCACCCACCCCCGGATCGTCTGCCTCTGGCCCCCACCAGCAAAGCTGCTCGCCTCCGAACTGTGTGCCTCTGGCCCCCGCCGGTGAAGAAGCTTGCCCCGGAGCTCCCTCTGTTTGACGACATCCCGGAGCTCCCGGTGTTTTGCCTCTTCCTCACTGCATAGCTCATCCCCGGATCGTGTGCCAACCGTAAGCACCGCTCTCCACTCCTGGATGGTCTTTGGGGAGGGACGAGTTTTGTTCCTGTTCCTGTTGCTGCTAGTGTACAGTCCTGTCCCCGTCCTGGTGCTGCTAGTGTGCAGTCTTGTCCCCGTTCCTGTCCTGTCCTGCTGTTGCTAGTGTGCAGTTCTGGTCCCATTCCTGTTGCTGCTAGTGTGCAGTTCTGGTCTTGTTCCTGTTGCTGCTAGTGTGCAGTTCTGGTCCCATTCCTGTTGCTTCTAGTGTGCAGTCCTGGTCCCGTTCATGTTGCTGCTTGGTGCAGTCCTGGTCCCGTTCCTGTCCTGTCCTGTTGCTGCTAGTGTGCAGTCCTGGTCCCGCTCCTGTCCTGTCCTGTGCTGCTAGTGTGCAGTTCTGGTCCGTTCCTGTCCTGTCTAGTTGCTGCTAGTGTGCAGTTCTGTCCCAGTTTATGTCCTGTTGCTGCTAGGTGCAGTCATGGTGCCGTTCCTGTCCTCTCCTGTTGCTGCTAGTGTGCAGTTCTGGTTCCATTCCTGTCCTGTTGCTGCTAGATGCAGTTCTGTCCCTGTTCCCGTCCTGTTGTAAACTGGCAAAAGCCATCTTGATATGTGCAGCAATGAATTGCTTCACAAGTCAATCTGGGATTTCACTCGGCAAATCCGTTAGGGGAAGGAGGGACTTGCTGTAGAACTCTTTGCATTCATTGAATAGAAGGACACAGTGCACCTGCTTCACCATGTTTGGTTTCAGCCAATCATCGCAAAGGAAAAAAAATGACGTCGACAGCATGCACTCGGCAAGTGAATATCAACAATCACTCCCACAGTGGATAGAAAGTGAGATTCGTGACAAGATGTCGAGTGATTTTGCCGTTCATGTAGCGAAAATCTGTGCTAGTCACTGCTATTATTAGCAGTCTATTGCTTCCTGCTTTCATCAAATATTCATGCCCCACCCTAAACGACACGATTGGTCCGAAGGAAAAAATCCGAGCCCGAGCACATGAGCGTGAGCGGTACAAGATGGATTCTTGTGGTGTTTGTGAACAAATACCGTGAGAAATCAGCTCTCCAGCAAGGTTAGTCCTGTTGCTGCAAAGTGTAGTTCTGTTCCCGTTCCTGTCCTGTTGCTGCTTGGTGCAGTTCCGTCCCGTCCCTGTCCTATTTCTGTCTGCTAGGTGCAGTTCTGTCCCGTCCCAGTCCTGTTTCTGTCTGCAAGGTGCAAGTCCGTCCCGTCCCTGTACTGTTTCCTTCTGCTAGGTGCAGTTCCGTCCTTGTTCCCTTCCCCGTCTGAGTCTGTCTGGTTTCCGCCCCGTCCTGTCTGCCCCCTCCTTTGCCCAGGATGGTTGCCTCGTTGTGTGCCAGGAGGCGCACATTGGGAGAGGGGTACTGTCACGCCCTGTGCCTCTGCGGCCATGTGGGGGCGCTCGGGTCCTGTTTTGTGTTTGTCTGCCCTCATGTTCTCCTGTCAAGTCACCTGCCTGCTCCTCATGTTCTCTGCCTCCCTTGTTACCGCGCTAATGGGTTGCAACTGTCCTGGCCTCTATATAAGTCCTTCTCTCCTGGTGTGTCTTGTTGGTTCCTTGTGGGTCTGTCCGCGTGCTCTGCTTGTGTGTCCTGGCCTGCCTCAGCTCTGCTCAGCTCATTCCCAAATCCTGCGTTCCCGAATCCTGCGTTCCTGGATCCCTACGTCCTTGTTACCCGCAATAAATGAGTTTGAACTCCGCCTGGCTGCCTGTGTGTGGGTCCTTCCATCCCACACCCGTGACAACTTTAGTACATTGGAATTGGCATGTCAGCAAGTTAGCATGAGCATGTCAACATGTTGGCATTAAGATTAGCATGTCTGTACATTAGCATGTTAGCATGAACATGTCAGTATATTAACATGGGCTGTGTCCGAATGTCCGCACAATGTCCTATATAGGGCACTACATAGTGAAGACGCCATTTGTAGGGCTGTTCGAATGTTCAGATAGCAAAAAAGAAGGGCACTAGAAATCTCCCACAATGCATCTCAAAAGTAGTGAGCATCGATGGTCCCGAGATGGCTCAATATTACCCATCGTGCATTGTGAATCTCCAGCAAAATGACGGAAGATCAGCAGCGTGAGCCGGGAATAATTTAATATAGATTTGTTGTGTATGACGAGATGTTATTAACCCTCAGTAGATACCACTGGCACCAATGAGACACTGTGGCAGGCAAATGAATGACATATATTCTTCAATGATTAGAAAGATGACACAATATTAAAATGCAGAAAAAGGGCACATAAGAAAAAAAAATTACGTCTGGTTACCATGATACCAGCCGTGGGTCACGTGATCAGCGCTGAGGGAAAAAGTAGGGAGCAGCCGAATCACCAACGGATTCAGGGACTATAAAGTCCACTATGTAGTCCAGCACTATATAGTTATTGAGGGATTAGGGCATAGTGTGGACATTCAGACACAGAGATGTTAGTGCATTAGCATAATGGAGGAATGAAGCTCAGCAGCTCATGAAGAGCCTTGGCTGATTGGAGGCTCTCAAGTCACATGATCATGTCATGTGACATGGTGTGTGAGGGCCTCCTGAAAGTAGGAAAAACACTGGGCCACTATTCCATGTGTGAGAGCTTTCTCCTGGAGGCTTCAGCTGTTTGGACTTTACATTTCTAAACTCTTCCAGTCTGAACCTTCTTCAGCTCTCAGTCACTTCAACATCAAACTCTGTCTCTAATCTCCCGTCTTTCTTTATTCAGGTTGGAGGACTGCAGTTTGTCAGAGATCAGCTGTTTCTCTGGCCTCAGCTCTGAAGTCCAACCCCTCCCTCCAGAAACATCTGGAACATCTGGACCTGAGCTGGAACCCTCTGCAGGATTCAGGAGTTTCTCAGCTGTGTGGTTTTCTGCAGAGTCCACTCTGTGGTCTGCAGACTCTGAGGTCAGTTGACTGTCTGTTCCTGTTGTAGAAGGAGAAATGTTTGTCAGCAGCTGTGATCTGAGACTCTGATCCTGCAGTGAGAGAGTGGACTGAGCTCAGCAGCAGCTGACTGCTGTGTGTGGACATGAGGAGGAGTGTGAATGTTGTGTGTGATGAAGATCCACAACAACAGAACAGCTCATTGATCAGGACTCAGTAATGTGGAGCTGCTCATTTCTCCATCAATACTGATTGGTTCCTCCTCATTGATTCTGCTTTTCTCTTTATTCAGGTTGAGGGACTGCAGGTTGTCAAAGATCAGCTGTTCTTCTCTGGCCTCAGCTCTGAAGTCCAACCCCTCCCACCTGAAGGAGCTAGACCTGGATTACAACCATCTGCGGTCTCCAGCTGTGCAGCAGCTGGTTGCTCTCCAGCAGAGTCCAGACTGCAGCCTGCAGACTCTGAGGTCAGTAGATGGTTGGAGTGAGTCCATGCTGCTTTCAGCAGGTTTGGACTAAACACAGTCAGTGTGAGAACAAAGATCCAGTGTTTGACTCTCAGTGAGGCTGTGAGAGGAGAACGCTGAGCAGCTTCAGGATTGGACAGCAGAGGACACACAGTCAGCCAATCAATTGACCTCTGCTATGGGAACATAAAGGACGCATATAAAGTATACAAAAAAACACCAGTTAGTACTGCAGACCATAACACTTCTCCGTCTAATCCCTGCCTACCACACTAAACTGCAGAGAGAGGGAGTGGCCAAGAAGTTGGTTAAAAGGTGGGATGAGGATGCAGTTGAGACTCTACAGGGCTGCTTTGAATGCACAAATTGGGATGTGCTCACTGTGGGGAGCAGCCTTGAGGAAGCCACTGAACAGTTACCCACTATATTACCTTCTGTGAGGAAATGATTGTCCTAAAAAGACTGTAAAGGTATTTCCTAACAACCAGCCATGGATTACTAAAGCCCGGAAAAAAACACTTTATGAAAAGAAATAGCATTCAACTCAGGAAACAGAATCAAGTTGAAATTAATCCAAAATAGACTGAATAGAGAAATAAAAACAGCCAAAGGGGCATATAAGGAGAGGTTGAGAAACCTTTTCGGGAAGGTAATACCAAGGACGCCTGGCAAGGCATTAAAACACTAGCTGGCCTTCCCTAAAACTCAGCATCATTAAATACAGGAACGAGGGACCCTGTCAACATGGCAGACAACCTATCAGTTTTACTGCAGGTTTGACCAGTCCGACAACACGCAGGAGAGGAAGGAGCTAATAGCTGAGCTCACCCCAATGACATCCACCATTGAAAACCTGGAGCTGCAACAGGTGAGTCGATCTCCTGCTGACAAGACTCAACTAAACAAGGCACCAGGACCTGACCAGATCTGTGACAGGCTGAAGTCCTGCTGTAGTCAGCTGGCTTGTAATTTCTGCCATCTCTTTAACCGCTCCCTCTCTGAACACACAATCCTGTCTCTCTGGAAATCCTCCACTGTCTGTCCAGTACCCAAAAACAGCAATCCCACCTGCAATAATGACTTTCGGCCAGTAGCACTAACATCTCTGGTAATGAAAGGCTTCGAGAGGCTTCTTTTTTCCCCAGCTCCAAGATGAAGTCAGCATACATGCTGATCCCCTTCAGTTTGCTTATAACACCATCGGGGTGTGGAGGATGCAGTACTGACACTGCTGCACGGCACATACACTCTCCAGAAGCCACGTCTGTCATCAGACTGCTGTTTGTGGGATTTCTCAAGCGCCTTCAATACTGTGCAACCTCATCTGATGGGTCATAAGTTACTCAAGATGGACGTCAACCCACATCTGATACTCTGGACCCTTTCTCTCGTGACCAACAGACAACAGAGAGTAAGGGTTAATGGTCACCTCAGCTCACCCAGGACTGTTTCCACCAGAGCCCCACAAGGATCTTTCCTCTCACCTGTCCTGTACACTCTGTGTACCAGCAACTGCAGTAGCACCAACCCGGACATAACATTTATCAAATATTCTGATGACACTGTGATCATGGACACGACTAACACACCAGGACAACTACAGCATGAGATAGACATTTTCTCAGAGTGGTGCAGGCGGAACTGTCTTGATCTTAATCCTCTAAAAACCAAGGAAATGGTTGTCGACCTACAGAAAAACCCCACCATCATCCCCTCTCTGTCAGTCAACCAACCAGGTGATAGAGCGGGTCAAGTCATTCAAATACCTCGGGACAATAATCATCAGAGACTCACCTTCCATCTAAACAGTGAAAACCATCTTCTTCAAATGTCAGCAGCGACTATTTTTCCTCAGAAAGCTTCGCAGGCTCCAGGTTCACCAGTCAGTCCTGACAGCTTTCTACAACGCTTCATTGAATCTGTCGTCACCTTCAATATATCAGCCTGGTTTGGTTCACTGTCCAATATCCATCGCAGCCACCTCAACAAATCATAACATTGAGCAGTAAAATAATCGGGCTGGAGCAGGATTCGCTCACCAACATTTACAACAGACGGGTTAAACTGAAAGGCACACATATAGCCTCTGATACCACGCACACACTGCACAGCCACTACAACCTGCTGCCCTCAGGCAAGAGATGCAGATCACTGACATTCAGGAACTAAGGAGGCCATGTCCAGTTCACACCCACAACCATCCGGCTCATGAGTGCCTGACCTGTAATCTGCACTCTGTAATTTTGCACTTGCACGTCTGAATAGGCTCAAGAAAGCCTGTTCTATATACAGTATGTTTGTATGAGTTTTGGACACATGATATTTTCTATTGTGCTGGTATAACAACTGATGGTAGATTGTGGGTATACGTGTGCATGAGGGCTGACTGTTTTGAATGCATGTTGTTTGTACATGCCCTAATGCTCTGCACAAATGAAGTTTCAACGGATAAATAAAGTTCTTGAATTGAATTAAATCAGAGGAGCCACAGGCTTGTTGTGTGGTCTGACAGTGGTGGTCCTTCATGAGCTCTGAGCTGCTGACTGCTGCTCTGAACAGGACTGAAGTCCTCACTGCTTCACACACTCTGACCACCACCTCTCATCTCTCTGCAGCTGTGAGACGAACATCTTGTGGGACTGAGTGACAGAGGAAGCAGCAGAAGAGCTGCTGAGTGTCAGTGTGCAGTGTGAAGAGCTGTGAGAGTCCAGCATGGAACCATGGAGCAATCAGTAGATCTTCAGCGCTCAGCCCTGCTGCTCTCCCTCATTTCACCATCCTGAAGGAGATTTATCCAAAGAACCACTCAGAAAACCTTTTCAGATCAACAACATCTGCTGCTTCTTGTGAGACTGGTGTAGAAACAACTGTCCAGATCTTCTCCTCATGCTCTCAGATACAATCTGCTTTGATTTTCAAAGTGATTCCATACTAAATCTCTTCATTTCTGAGTCATGTGACAGAAAACAGGAGAACTTTTGGACTGACTGCAGAAAGAAAAATGATGAATTGTTCAGTCATGTAATTCTCTGCTTGGTGAAGTTTTTCATTCCTCTCAATCACATTTTAAAGTCAATCCTCAACGTTCAATGATTTCTATTGTTGTAGGCAGCTCAGTAAAAATGATCAAACTACTAAGACACAGATCTTAGACACAATCTTGAAACAGTCCAGATTCATTTGTCCTCTTTGTTCATAAAAACTCTATTTTGGTTTTGGCTATCTTGATGTCAGCTGATAGTCAGAGAACTCTTTTCCTGTTTGAGAGCTTTGTTTCATTGGTTTAGAAGGAAACACAGAGAATTCCCTCCTGACTGATTGATTTGGGAACATGTTCAATGTTTGTTCTAATAAAGTCTGTTGAATTGTTTCTTGTTCCGTCCTCTTTCTCACTCTGCTCTCTCCAGCTCTCCTCCTCCGACTCTTCCACTGCAGCTGTTGTTGTCCTCAGCTGTTTCTCTAGATTCAATCCCCGGGCATTGCAGAGCAGCAGCAGACACTGTCCTCCCCCAGGAGGACTCTCCCCTCCCCCATGGTGTTCACCGTCCCTCTCTCCTTGGCATTCTGGAGTGTCTGGATCTCCATCCAGTGTTTGGTGACACACAGCAGGACTTTTCCACAGAGCGGCCGTTCCCCTGGCTCTGAGGCTTTTCTAATGTCTGCAAGGAAAGAAACTCACTGAATCCTGAAACATCATTGATGTTAAAGCTGCAGCAGCTTCACCTGTTCAGCTGAAAAGCAGAATTTTAATGTCCAAGTAGTGATTGATGTGTAACAGACACTCTACAAAGAGACTGTTAAACTTCATATTTCAGCTTCAGACTCATTAAACTCTGACTTTGTTCACAGATCCAGACTGTTTAGACTCTAACAGACTGACTGACAGTGAAACTACGTCTCATCAGGATCATGTCATTTATCCTCATTTTGAGAAAAAACATCCAGACCAGAATTTCCACAGTGCCTGAGTTCAGCTGGGAGCCAGAGAGAGAAGTGGAGCCCCGGCCTTGGATTGCTCTTCCCCTTATAGACAGTCCCATCAGCCTCCGTCCAATCCGTGGCCAGCCTGAACCTCCTGCTTCACACAGAACATGAGCAGAGAACCCTGACCCATGAGGGAGGGGGAACACAGAGATACAGAGAGGAGGGGGGGCAGATACACAAACACCCTTTAAAAAGATATGGGGTCATAACAGGACATACGGCTCAGACCTGCGGGGTATTTAATGATAACATCAGGGTATTTCAATACATTAAGTAAACCTCTTGCATCCACTGGGTCCAGATTGTCTCATCAGATCAATGTATAACAGCGACTGATGTCCACCCCCTCTGCAGGCTTTCCTCTGCCTCTGGAGCAGCAGCAGCTGTCAAGCCAGAGAGCAGATAAAGCAGGAGATCCCAGCAGAGGAGGATCAGGAGCATCTGGAGCCATGGAGCTCTTTGTGGACAAACTTCTTCTGTTTTACTGCAAAGAAATGAAGTGAAGAACTCTTCCTGCTTCACTGAGCTCCACAAACCTCCATCCTTCACCGAGGAGTGGCGCATCGGAGCATCAGGACGGCTGGCCGTGTCCCTGTGTTGGACACACACTGGACAGCAGCCATGAAGGATCAGTCCACAGCTTGCTGAGGAAGCAGGACATGTTGCAGTGTGTGGATCAGGATCACTGGGTTCTACTGCCAGATGTATTTTACAGTGATGGATTGGTCAGTCAGCAACATTCACCCTTACTGGACTCACCGTCCACCAGATACACCCCATCCTCCTGGAGCCCAACCAGGCTCTCCAGACAAACCTGGGTACCTGCTATTAAGCATGTTTCCACAAACTAAACCCTCTGAACCCCCGCCCCATGTCCAGACCCCTGATACTCCAAACTCCACACTATCATGATTCTTCCACTCATGAGCTTTCTTTTACTGTAAAATGTGTTTTCATAATAAAAGACAAAACAGTTTAACATAATAGATGTCATGATGAACTCAGTCTCCTGGGTATTGAGCAGACAGTAACCCTGCTGTCACTTTCCAGATGTAGAGACTGACTGATGATGTTTGAAGCCAGGACCTCCTGTTGATGAGACAGGCTCTCTGAGCAGCTGAGCCACAGCGCCTCCTTCAGCATGGTTTTAGTGCTGCACTGCCTGGCTGTCAGATGGACCATCAACCATCAAACCCCCATGAACAGAAAACACCTGACCTGGACCAGTGATGGATCCACTTCCATCAATACTGACCTCCAGCAACCAGCCACACTCCACAGTCCAGACTGTCCTGCTGAGAGAGGAACAGGCTTCTCAGGAGTTTTCCTCCTGGACTCACTGAGCTGATTCACTTCAGTCGTAATCAGCAGAACAGCTGAAGGAAACAGGGGATGTAGCTCAGTGGTAGAGCTCCTGTTTAGCATGTAGGAGGTCCTGGGTTCAATCCCCCAGCATATCCAGACTTTATGCTAACATCAATATCATCAGCAAATTGATAGAGGCTGAGTGTTAAAATCCATCTCTAAACAAAGAGCTCTGAACATCCAAGAAGATCCTTCCAGCTAAATAGAACATAGAACTGCTGCCAGCGAAACTGTTGGGGAAATCCTTCTGTTGTTGGCATAAAGAATTTCTGAAAAAAAATCATATTTCCCTCAACAAATCAATGTTGAAGTTGTTGAAATTCCTTCTCCTTGTCTTCTCTGCCATGATTGAGAGTAAACTCCAGCGATCAGCAGCTTATTGAGATCAAATCTTCCTGAGGTACTGTGACCATTCATGGTAGAAAGTGTGTGTGTGGAGGGTGATATGAGGTGAATCCACCTGCACAGCCTTCCAGCTGGACTGGATTATAAAGGGAAAGAGCTGCATGGTTTATAAATCAGATGCTGTTTCTGCTTTTGGTGCTGGTAGACTTTTAGGTGTGGATCCTCCACAGTGTGTGATCAACGAGGCCCCTGGCCTGCAGAGTCCACATCTGGTTCTTCCTCCTCTGAGTGAGCAGCATGGAGCCGGAGCTCCTTCAGCAGCTGTGTCACGTTGGTAAGCCAGGTGTGGCTTCGTTCAGCAGGCTGAACCTGTGCTGACGCTACGGGGTTTCCCTCCACGTCACTGGGGGACCCGGTCGCTCCTCCACCACAAGATCATCACTCTGAATCTGAGGAGGGTTTCCACACTCGTTACCCTCACTTTTAACTGGAATATATCAAAACAATCCTATTTATTTTCCTCTGGTGGACAAACTTCTTCTTTTGACCAAACCTGAAAGCAAAATGAAAGGGATCCTGGTTGATGACTGAAGGTTCAATCCATTTGTAGGAGAGGGTGACGATATTGAAGGGCTCGTCCGGGAATTGAACACAGGACCTCTCACACCCGAAGTGAGAATCATCCTCCCAGACCAACGAGCCAACTCGCAGGTCACATAAGTGAGGCAGGGTGGTGAAGACTCCTGACAGCCTGGACAGGTCTTCAGGTCGCTGCCTGAGTGTGTTTCCTCAGCTGGTCCTCGCTGAGCGTCCTCAGGTCCTCCTTTGTCCTCTCTCTGTCTCGTCCAATCAGGAGGGAGGCTTTCCTCCAGCTTTTCTCTCATTGTGCTCAGGTCTGTCTAACATCTGGTCTGTGGGCCCAAACCAGGGACTCCAGAGGCTCCAGTCCGGACGGTGAGATGACTGTGCAGAGAGTTGAGTCATTGTTCCATTTTCAGCTGCAGCAGGATTGAAAGAGACGTTTCACTGGACGCTGCTCCAGGATACAAAGTTTAAAACTGACATGATGTTGAAGCTGGACTGATTTTGAAGATATTACATTTCATGCAGCTCTTCTATTTATTCACACTAAACATTTGGATTTGTGGATGTTTGAGCATCATTCTGTTGTCATTTCTCTGCTCTGACCTCCTCCAGTTTCTCTCTCAACTAAAATCACTTTGACAGCTGATTAACTCTACAAACACATTTATTAATGCATCCCACTTTTTCACCATTTTTCTGGAGAATTCACATGTTGATTTTGTGGTTTATAAAGGCCTGGTTGCAGTTTGTCAGTGACTTTGATCCAGAATAGTTTTCTGTGGTAAATCTTTGTATATCAGCTTTATGTTGTATTTCTTCATTTTGAGAAAAAATCTCCATATAGAATAGTGGGCATGTGGCCTCAGACCTGCTGGGTATTTAAATGATAACATCAGAGTGTTTCAATTCAATATGATGGATTCTGAAGCTAAAGTCTAAATGATAAAGTCCAAACATGCTCCCCGATCACAGAGTGAGTGTAGACAGAGGTTTCCTCAGTGTTGCAGCGTCACTCAGCCATGACCTCCTGCTGGCCGCTGTGCTGCTGAGTCCCTTCACATCCTAAATGAAACCACTGGAGGACTCAGCTCTGCTTCTCTCCAGAACCATGTCCTCCAGCTCTTCGTCTGACAACACTGTTTTGGTCTGCTGCCTGAAAATAGGCCGTTACACTGCAGAGGCTTCAAGAGGAAACACTCACTCTCACTGTTTTTGGTGTCTGTTTACACACAACAGAGCTGGAGACACTGAAAACAATACTTTTTAGAAACTCTGCGCCAAGGTGGAACTTCTGAGAGCTCTCAGGCTCCGTCTCCTTGTTGACCAGTGGAAATGCTGCTGCTGGTCATGAACATGAGATCAGACAAACCTCCCAACACAAAGTCAGAGAAGCTTCTGGAGTTTTAAACTCAAAGGATCCTGGTTGATGAGCAAAGCTGAAAGCCACTTGTTGGAGAGTGAATCTAATTCCGAGGGCTCGTCCGGGAATTGAACCCGGGACCTCTCAACAACCAAAGTGAGAATCATACTCCGGACCAACTAGCCCACATGTCCGAGGAGCCAGAAGGACTCAACTGAGTGTTATAAATAAAAGCTGAAATAAATGACATGAAATATATAGAATAGTAAAACTAACTACTAGTATTACTGCTTCCGTGATAACGGAGGTGTATGAAGGGCTGCCAGTCCCATGGTGTTCTATAAACTCCTCGTTTTTGGTTGTTTTTATCAGAACGGTTGGTGTCACCTGACAGCACACTCCATGTGTTCACCTGGGACTTTTTATTCCTCTATAAATCCAAATGAAGCCTCATTCTGCTCTAAATAACCATGTAAACACCCCAACCTTTGGAATTCAGTCTGAATCTGAATGAACCCGGCGGTTCGTTCTCCTTTGGAAGCTGAATTATCTGCTGATGAGGCGACTTCATTCTGGTCGTTCTGCTCCGTCGTGATGACGCAATATTCCAAGATGGCGGCCCGCGGTTCCGCGGTTTCACCGTCGTATGGAGACGGTTGATTTAACGGCAGTTTCAGAAGAATTGGATATAATGAAACGAGCGGATCGAGGGGCGCTGAACGCCGACATTTTTAAAGCTACAGCGTCAAGTTAATCCCAGAAGAAAGAGAGAAAAACGCTGTTTACTTCCTGGAGACTTCTGTACGCACAGAGACGGCCTGTCCAATCAGGATGCTTTGCAGACCGCGGCGTGAGAGAAGATTTAATCCTTCATTTATTCCATGTAAACACAAAGCTCACTAATATAATTCTGAATGACTTCATCAGAATGAACCAACTGCAAACTAAAACATCCTGTAACCTCGTCAGTGACTCGCTGGACCGCTGCTCTTCCTCCTGACTTTCTGCAGGCAACATGAGCAGCAGAGCAGGAGAGACGTCTGCCCCCCTCCCCCACACACTCTGCTCTAAACAAGTGTCCTTCAGTGGCTGCATGTCCCCATCGTCCTCTGCTGAAGAGCCTTGTTTTCATGACAGAAGCATCTCTTCACTCCTTCCTCTGGGCCGTTGGCCCCTCTGAGGGTTTTACAGGTAGAAAGGCCAAACGGCCCTCTGGGGGACTTCTAGTGTTGAATCTTTCTGTTCTGCAGAGCATCAGAAAATGGAAAGTCATCTCTAATGTTTCCTCTTCAGGACATGGAGCAGTGCTCCAGTGGCAGCGGCAGTAGTGTTCATCGTCACGCCGTCTCCCAGAGATGTTTCTGAGGATCCAGGCGTTCCTGAGCTCCAGAGGACGACAGTGAGCTGCTGAGTTCATTCATCACCAGATGTTTGGGGAACATTACAATCCTGAAGTTCAGCACACTGTATAGTTCCTACTGAGAGAAAGATTCTCATTTAGCTTGATTCAGAGACTCATCATGTATTCTCATCTATAATAACTTGTATTGTCCTTTAACTCTGACCGCTGTCTGTGTGTTTCAGTAAAGGTGAATTACTACAGCTGACCAGTTCTTTCCCTGATCTCCACATTGAAACACAGTCAGAGCTGCATTAGATGAACATTTCTGTCACATCCAGCCTGAGTTCTTCACACTACTTCACATGAACATCATTCTAGATGCTGTGTGTTGCTGCGCTACTTATACAATGGAGGGTCACTTTTCAACATGTCCAACAGGAACACCATGATTTAAAAGCTCCTTTAAAGGACCGTACCACTCACCATCTTTAGTTTCTCTGTGTAGCTCTGTTACAGTGGATAATAACTTCATCAGAGAATATCACTGACATCTGCTTCTCCCTGATGAGAGCTGAAACATGTTTCAAGGCCGCTGCAGGTTGAGTTTTATAACAATGAACTGGAACTGAACTGAAACCAGAGTCAACCTGGAAAGCAGGAGAAACAGTTGTATGTTCACCGCTCCAGTGGAATGCTGGGAAAACGCTTGGTAGTAACATGTACAACATTTTATGTATTGGGCTCTAACATGCAAACCCCCCAGTGTCGTCCTCGTTACTGTTGATTGTTTCATGGGTTGAATCAGGAATGTGTCCTGAACATGCCTTTGTTTTTTAGAACTTACTAAACAGATGCGTCGATGCTGTGAGGACTCACTCAGCAGCTCTGAGTCCACCGAGGACGAACATGAGCCAGGAACTACTGATGACTGGGAGGCAGATGGACCAGAAGTCCAGCAGCAGAAACGGAGGAACGGGTTCTGAAAAAGGCTTCTGTCAGCTCACAGGAAGTAAATGAACAGAAGCCAAGAGAAGCCGGACGCACAGCACCACGGGCCGGTGAGAACTCCAAAGGATCTGCTTCATCTGAAAGTTCAGATGAGTCAGTAATGAAGCTAAAGGAAAAGAAAGATGGCGGCAGACTGTACAATAAGAAGTACTACTGTGTCTGTTGTGTTCAGCCTTTGAGCAAAACGACACGACACCTGAATCAAACACAAGATCATGCAGAAGTCGTGAGAGCATCTGAATTTCCAAAAGGCTCCAAAGAAAGAAGAATACAGTTGATTTGCGCTGAGGAATGGAGGAACCGTGCCCACAATGCTGAAGTTCTTAAAGAACGGAAAGGGATTGCTGATCCCAGACAGCAGTCAGCAGTTCCTGTCAGCCCAGTGAACCTGCACTGTGTGAACTGTGAGGCCTTGTTGAAGAGAAAATCACTGTGGATGCTGATGAAAAGATGCCAGCTGAGCAAAGAAGCTGCGTGTTTGAAGCCTGGAAGAACTGGAGTCCAGCTGTTTGTGCGTTGGCCCAGCCATGTCCCAGATGGTGTTAAAGCATCTGTCCTGGAATCGGTGATAACTATGAATGAAGACGACGTGTCAGGGTGATCCGAAAAGAGAGATGCATTTGACGTTTGGGGAACATCTGGCAATAAGAACGGGCAGGACGTAACGAAACATGATACCATCAGAGAAAAGATGAGAGAGGCTGGTAGACTGATACTTCAGGGAAAGCTGGGGAGGCAAACTGAACAGAGCACATGACTTCTTTGTAGCAGCCATCTCCCCCATGTCATAGAAGCTGTCGGAGTGTTGCTGGCTGTGAGGAGAAAACGGGCTTCTTCTACGAAACCCCGTCTGTGGCATTGAAGCTACAACCTTAAAAAGTTGGCTCATGTTGTTGAATGTGAAAGCAGTGATCGCGGTGAGGACACTGCCTCGTGATGCTCAGGAGTTCAAAACAGATTTGTGGCACTAAATGGATGAGAGCGTGTCAGCCCAGGCACTGAGGAGTCTGAATGAGGCAAAGTGGAATGCTCCCAAACTTCTGCCCTTTGCTGAAGATGTGAAAAAATCACCTGCATCTGGACAAGCAAAGGAAGCAGAATCAAGCAAAGCTTGCAGAACAACCAACAAAGAAGAAGTGGGCAGAACTTTCCAAACTGACACTCTGTGAAGTTATAACATAAACTGTCTGTATGATTTCTGATCTCCTTGTTTTTATGGTGCTGTGCCATGTCTGGATCTCTGTGATTTTATACTGTGAAGCACTTTGTGATGATGATCTGTGAAAAGTTCTATATAAATACATTTTAACTGACTTGCTGACTGGAGATTCAATACAATTCTACAGGAAACACTTTTTCTAAAATAAGATTTAGACTGAATATGTTCGCCACATCGACACCAGAATCAATCTGCATGAAAATAAACATCACCCAACAAACTAAGGTATGCTGTCAAAATGTGTTTTTACTAAAACAATGTGTGAACATCAAAGCTCAGAGCAACAATTCATGTGGTTCCAAACATACAGGTAACAATGAACAAGTCTATTCTTCCAAAGAGGAAACGATGGTCTGATGAATGATCTGAAAAGCAACAAAAACTGGCTCTTATTGTTCAGCAGGAGCCTTTTTCTTCATGGCAGTGATTCGATTTCTGATGTCATTTTTCCTCCAGTCCAGCGGCGGTCTCCTCTGTGCGTCGGGCTCTACATTGATACACTGCAGACAGTCCATCTTCTGCTGAACCTTGCAAGTGTGTGTGAAGTCCATCATGTGTGTTTCCACAGCACGGACCTCGCTGTTATCCCACTGACGTTTAGAGTTGTCTCTTTTAAGACGTGTCTGTGACATCTCTATAAAGAAAAGAGAAAAGCTGATGTCAAGTCACCCTTCTGTCAGGACCAATGTTAAATGTGCAAGGACAACAGCGGTCATGTGACAAATACTGGAAGACCATGAGCAGCAGGTTTTACTACACTAGTTTTTCTTCTTTAAACACTCCTAAAAAGGTGGCATAGTTTGTGATTTTAAAATACACAAATTAATTTTGAACTAATCTGAATATAATGTGGATGAGGGATGTTAACTACTTTTACTAATGATCCACAAAGGCGGCAAAAGTTCTCACACTCTGTACTGAAGTAGAAGTGCAGATACTTGTGTAAAAAAGACAACTCCTTCACTCAGGGGAAAGTACACACTCTGAAATTTACTCAGTATAAAAGGTGAAAATGATTTTTATTGTGTTAATTATACACAATACTTGTTTGATAACTTGGCAAAATGAAAAAAAAAAATAATAAAAAAGAGTGTTGTCAGTGGACTGAAAGCTTGAATGTGACTGATCCAGCTTCAGGCTGACGACCCGTGCAGCTGCAGCAGCAGCCAGAGGTGATGGAGCCGTTCATCAGCAGACAGTGAAGGTAACGAGACTCTACTGGAGACAGAAGGTCCTGAACAGACTGAAGGCTGCTGGAGTCTGACTGGACCACAGCTTCCTGTCTGTCTGTCTGATGCTGTCAGTCGTCGTGGCGCTGTAATGTAATGTCAGCTGACAGTCTGTGTGTCTCTGGTTCTGTCTGTTTTACGTTGTGTTGTCACGTCCGTGGAAGCTGAACAGAAGTAACAAGTTATTTTTAACAATGTGAGGAGGAGAAAGTACAGATTTTTGTGTTCAAATGCAGGGAGTCAAAGTAAATAATTGTCAAAAATAAACAATCAAGTAAAGTACAGATACCTGAAAAATCTGCTGAACTACATGACAAAGTATTTGTACTTTGTAACTTCCCTCCTGGTGATCCAGCACAGCAGCCTGCTGTAGGACTGCTGCAGCAGCTGACTGCAGAGCAGATTCTGTCATCAGACACAGCTGTGGGGTTTTACTGGATACATTACTGTCACTTCATACAAACAATGAATCCTGTCTTTTATTGACCTTGATGGAGAGCGGCATCAGAGGAAGAGGAGAGCAGTGGAGACGTCCCCTCTGCCTCACGGTGGTCTTCAGCTGTGGTCTCTGTGGCTGAGCCGACACTGGCAGGCTCGTCCTCATCACTTCATACGTCTGCTTCTTGAGAACAGTCGACTTTTTCTGAAGTGACAATGGAAGAAAAGGACAAAAAAGAAACCTTAAGAGTAGCATCCTGAAGACAGAAACCTATATGGACTTCCTGCTTTACTTAAGTTACACATTTACACAAAGTCATTTTTTTATTAATGTTGTACATAACATGATTAGACACACTGCCAATGAGGAAAAACATGTAAACAATACTTGACAGTCTACATTTGCATTCCTCCAATGTGAAACAGATTGTTAGGATTCTTCATCTTTATCCTCAAACAACCAAACACAGTATTCAGAGTTTGTTCCAGTTAAATAGCAGTGATGATGCATTTCTCATGAGACAATAGCCATGGCGAACAGCTGACCTTCATTCTACTAGTATACACACATCCATACCTTCAGGGTCAGTGTCATCAGGTCAGCTGTGGTCAGCCTTCATACTGTGAGAGTGTCCCCTTCTCCACTGAGCTCATCCTGGCAGGCTGCAGTGTTCCCTGTGGAGGCGCTAACACTGCCTGAGCTCACGGATGTCAGGACCCAGAAAGTCTGCAGGTTGGTCTGACTCATGTTCTTGAAGGTTGAGGACCTGAGACATTGTAGCTGTGTGCTTTGGCAGCCATGTTGATGCTGAGGCCTCTGGGTTTTCAGCACCACTCTCCCTGCAGACTTCTGGATGCATTCCCCCCCTCTGGAAGCGGACGAGGCTCCTGGTCCAGCCAACATGGAAACGTTCTCTTTGAGGACTCCACACATCTCAGGAGTTTCAGCTGGGAGCTCCATGGCTGAGAGCACTGATGGCTTCAGCAGCACAGGGACTCCTCTTCCTCGTTTCCCCTGATTTCTACTCTGGTGGAGAAATCACACCTCTTCTTCTCCAGAGGGGGGGACAGGCCTCCATGCTCTTGTTGAGTTCTGACTTTTTCCTGCCATGAAAGTGAACGACTCCGTTCTTGACACCTCTCCAAACAGTCCAGCAGGACGTTCATCAGACGTGACGATGAGAGCTGTGAACTGAATGAAGGAGCTACTTCACTGGAATAAAAGACTTTCAGGATTCACACACATTGAACTGAGTGGAGAAAAGCAGATGTTTCCAGATGTTGAGGCTCTGTTTCCTCAGCTGGTCCTCGCTGAGCGTCCTCAGGTCCTCCTTGTCCTCTCTCTGTCTCGTCCAATCAGGAGGGAGGCTTTCCTTCAGCTTTTCTCTCATTGTGCTCAGCTCTGTCTAACATGTGGTCCGTGGGCCAAGCCAGGGACTCCAGAGGCTCCAGTCCGGCCGGTGAGATGACTGTGCAGAGAGTTGAGTCATTGTTGCATTTTCAGCTGCAGCAGGATTGAAAGAGACGTTTCACTGGACGCTGCTCCAGGATACAAAGTTTAAACTGACATGATGTTGAAGCTGAACTGATTCTGAAGATATTACATTTTCATGCAGCTCTTCTATTTATTCACACTAAAACATTTGGATTTGTGGATGTTTGTTCATCATTCTGTTGTCATTTCTCTGCTCTGACCTCCTCCAGTTTCTCTCTGAACTAAAATCACTTTGACAGCTGATTAAACTCTACAAACACATATATTTAGCCATCCCAGTTTTTTCACCAATTTTATAGATAATTTACATGTTGATTTTGTGCAACTGGTGGTTATAAAAGTACCTGTGTTGCAGTTTGTCAGTGACTTTGATCCAGAATTGCATTTGTAGTAAATCTTTATATATCAGGTTCTGAAAACACTACTTTTTAAAAAACTGTTCCCAAGGTGGAACTTTCTGAGAGCTCTCAGGCTCCGTCTCCTTGTTGACAGTGGAAATGCTGCTGCTGGTCATGAACATGAGATCAGCCAAACCTCCAACACAAAGTCAGAGAAGCTTCTGGAATTTAACTCAAAGGGATCCTGGTTGATGACCAAGGATAACTGAAGGGCTCGTCTGGTTCACCTTCATGCAGCCACGTCTCTGTCAGGAACATCACATCCAGCTCAGGAAGGAAACTTCCAGACTGAGTCACGGTTGTCAAACAGCGCTTGCTGCTCGTACATCAGTCAGGAGAGTTTATTTTCCACAAGCAGAGACGCCACAGGAAACACAAGAAACACAGTCACTGTATTAGGTTGATGCTTCAGCACCATGGACAGATGGACAGCACTGTTTACTCTTGTGTGTGTGTGTGTGTGTGTGTGTGTGTGTGTGTGTGTGTGTGTGTGTGTGTGTGTGTGTGTGTGTGTGTGTGTGTGTGTGTGTGTGTGTGTGTGTTTCGGTTAATGTTGGCTTGCTTGTGCCTTTTCTGGTTGTTTGCACCTTCCTCTGTTATTTCCTATTTGTTCCCCTCTGTTCTCTGTTTCTTTTCTTGCTGGTCTGAGTGACTGGCTCCACTGGAGTTTGTATCGTCCCTTCTTTCAGTAAAGTAAAGCAGACAGGCTTCCTGTCCACCATGGCTGGGAAAGTGGAGCCTTGTCTGACTGACTTACTTTGTTTTTTGTCAGAAATGATAGACTTCTTCCATAAGTTAATCAGACGATGTACAAGAAGCACTATCGTGGCCAAAAATAATTTCTCAGGTTTAATTCATATTTAACAAAAAGTGTCATGTCCAGAATGATTCACACTCTTCTCAATAATCAACAGCAAAGCCTTCATTAGCTTTACAGCGATCAGCCTCTTCCTATAACTACTGAGCAGCTTCTTCATGTCTCCACTGGGATTTTTAACCATTTAGTTTCAGCAATGAACTCTTTTTTCTTACATATCCTCCATTTAGTCCTCATAGCATTCCCCTCTAAAGAGGGGACACTGCTGCTTGGAGTTTAGGGTGTCCCTTCATTAGAGGAGAAACTGTGTCAACACTGAAGATCCATCCTCCACTTTGAAATAGTTTTCGTGGCAGCATTTTGGGTCCCAGTGGAAATAATGAACGGCAACCGAGTGACAGGAAAGACAAGGACAATATGTAAGAACTGTCAGAGAATAGTCCTGAACACCGTGACTAACAGGAGCACTGTGCTCTCTGCACTGATAGAGGAGGACTCTGGTTACAGTTTTACATCTGGTGTTTGCACTTTGAAAAAATAAACATTTTATTTCATGTGTGGAAAGAAGTTCATGCTCAAGCTTCAGCCATGCAGGGATGTACATGATAAAAGATCTCAAAATGCAACTTTATTGTTTTGTGACTGTTACATGAAAAAGTCTGTTTTTCCAGTCATATATTTTATCATTTTAATTTTCTGAAAAGTAAAGTGGAAATCTGGTCTGATCTCATGATGGTGAACCCAATGCTGTGTCTCGTCTCATGAGCTGAGCATCTCTTCACAACCTAAGAAATTAAAAATTAAAAAATAAATCAATCTAGTAATTGTCCTCTGGGCTGGGCCTGTCCTGACAGACAGGTTGGACTTTATTCCCACCTGGACAGTTTGGTATTGAGGTCAGCTGCCAGCAGAGAGCTGAGATCATGATCAGGATGTTTGAGACTTAATGTGTGAGTGCTGTTCTCTCTGGAACATGATGGGATGTTTACATTAGATGTGTGTGTGTGTGTGTGGTGTGTGTGTGTGTGTGTGTGTGTGTGTGTGTGTGTGTGTGTGTGTGTGTGTGTGTGTGTGTGTGTGTGTGTGTGTGTGTGATTCTCACCAAGTCCCTCACAGCTGTATTAAGTAGATTCTTCAGCACCATGGACAGCTCTATCAGTCCTTTTCCTCTGGTTCCTTCTCAGTCTTCCTCCACTCGGTTCTCTTTGTTCGGCCTTGGCCCCGGTCGCTTTCCATCATACAGAGTAACGACTTGGTGTGGGTGGAGTCGTCATAACAACACAACACGAAACTTGAGTTTTTATGAGACAAACAACTTTGACTGCCATGGAGGCTACAGTGAACCTGCAGCTCGGTCTGATGGATTTCCCAGAAGATCAATGTATATGAAGACATACTGCAGACAATCAGCCCTGAACATGAATAATATCTGTGTTATGACATGGTCTGTCTTCAGTTAGGGTCAAACACCAATGGAAGAAAAAAGACAATGATGATGCTGATTTGTTGACATGATGGCAGGTTTGAACTTTGGGCTTCAGCAGTAAAACACTTGTTAGAGTCACTTGTATGTTTTCCAGTCAGGAGAAGTCGTCTGGTTCAGCTGCTGTGCTCTGTGGGCCCCTCCCCCCACACTGTGGACTCCACACTACCCCCAAAGAGAGGCTGGATCCACAAGCAAGCAATGCCCCTCTCCTTGTGGATGGGGAGCGGGGATCTGTTCATTTATATTCCTGATCGATCAGTAAACCTTGTGTAAGTCAGTGATGAAGAACCAGACGTGTTCAAACTCCTTCGATGTCGCTCTTGAAATCACCCATGACACATTTAGGGGCATCTGGGGATTTGGTTTCTAATGTGTCCAGCGTGTTTCGATGTGCTCTGTGGCTGTGGATGCATTCGCTCTGGGCTGAATATAAACCAAAATAAAGAATAACAGAGGGAATTCCCTTGGGAGGGAGAATGGACGTGGAGAGACAGCCAGCAGGTCAAAGGTTCAAAGGTTCACCTGTGAGTCTGGAGTCTCGGTCCAGCCTGACAGGGGACCCCATCTATGTGCAGACTGTCACTGCTGTCCCTCCATTCAACCATGTCTCAGTAAAAGCAAGCATGAAGCAGTCTGGTATTCATACATATGAAGAACATTATCCTGCAGTTCATCAATCTTATTATGCAGGAAGTGCATGTTGGCAAGAATCACTGATGGAAGATGTCTAATGTCCAAAGAAAAACTGGACATTAGACAAAGCTCCTCTCAGCACAGAACGACCAACCACTGGAGCAGAGACCCAGAAGCAGACTGTGACTTCATCAGCTCTCCCAGCATGCCGTTGGGCTCAGTTAGGGCCCGTTCACGTCCTGCAGGTCTGTTTGAAGTGGTTGAGGTCAAACTGACCATCATTCAAGTCATCATGACTCATGTTTTCATCTCCTTCAGTCAGGATGTGGTCATTGGATGAGCTCTGTCCAGGCTGTCAGGAGTCTGGATCACCTGCCTGATTTATGACCATCAGTTGAGTCTTTTTACTCTGTGAGCGTGTCGGCTCGTTGGTCTCGGAGGATGATTCTCACTTAGGGTGTGAGAGGTCAGGGGTTCAATTCCCGGACGAGCCCTTCAGTTGTCATTGCTCTCTCTTACCAGAGGTTTTCAGGTTTGGTCAAAGAAGAAGTCTGTCCACCAGTGGAAAGTAATCTGATTACTGTAGTCTTCAAGTGAGGAACCCTGTGGGACAGGAGGACACCCAGTCATGGAGTTTGGACATTTAAAGAGCAGCTGCAGCCTTTTTCATTCCACTCTGACTGAAGGAGTCCTGCTGCTCAGACTTCATAACACTGCTGTATTAGTTGTGTTTCAGGAGGAGGCCAGAGGGGGGGCGCTAAGAAAGGCCATGGAGAGGATTGTGGAGGAGCAGCAGCAGGTCAGCTGACTGACAGCAGAGAGAAAAGTCTCATATCCACAAAGAATCAAGGCCTTTCTCTGAAGCAGCTGTCTGCTCCAGTCATTTGAATCCAGGCTGAATTGTTTTCAACACAGCTGTCAACAGAGCAGGAAACAGATCAGGAAGAAAGTAGGAACAGAGCAGCAGACAGACCACCAAGAAAAGATCCAGGAGAGTCCAGGAAGAGCCGCATTTTCATCCTCTGCTTTTCAACAAATAAACCATCAACTAAAGAGAAACTAGCCTGACTGGAAACTCTGTTTCCTGCTCTGTTGGTTCACTGCTGCTCCACCTGTGGAGTCCTGATGACAACTGGAAAACTCTCTTTACTGCTGTGACGCCAAAGAACTGCTGACTGCGGCTGTTTCCTCCGTTTCCATGGAGACCAGTGGCAGCAGTTTTCTAAAAGTTGTGTTTTCAGAGGCTGTGAGCAGCGTGGTGGTGGAAAGAGGACGGAACAAGAAACAGTTCAACAGACTTTATTAGAACAAACATTGAACATGTTCCCAAATCAATCCAGTCAGGAGGGAATTCTCTGTGTTTCCTTCTAAACCAATGAAACAAAGCTCTCAAACAGGAAAAGAGTTCTCTGACTATCAGCTGACATCAAGACTTCAATCAGGAGTTTAAGCTTCAGAGAAGATGAGAAGAAAACAGAAGAAACAAGAAACCAGCTTCACTGAATATTGATCAAAATAGAGTTTTTATGAACAAAGAGGACAAATGAATTTGGACTGTTTCAAAGATTGTGTCTAAGATCTGTGTCTTAGTAGTTTGATCATTTTTACTGAGCTGCTAAACAATTAGAAATCATTGAAAGTTGAGGATTGACTTTAAAATGTGATTGAGAGAAATGAAAAACTTCACCAAGCAGAGAATTACATGACTGAACAATTCATCATTTTTCTTCTGCAGTCAGTCCAAAAGTTCTCCTGTTTTCTGTCACATGACTCAGAAATGAAGAGATTTAGTCTGGAATCACTTTGAAAATCAAAGCAGATTGTATCTGAGAGCATGAGAAGAACATCTGGACAGTTGTTTCTACACCAGTCTCGCAGAAGCAGCAGATGTTGTTGATCTGAAAACGTTTTCTGAGTGGTTCTTTGGATAAATCTCCTTCAGGATGGTGAAATGAGGGAGAGCAGCAGGGCTGAACGCTGAATCTACTGATGCTCCATGGTTCCATGCTGGACTCTCACAGCTCTTCACACTGCACCACTGACACTCAGCAGCTCTTCTGCTGCTTCCTCTGTCACTCAGTCCCAGAGGTTCGTCCCGTCCCAGCTGCAGAGAGATGAGAGGTGGTGGTCAGAGTGTGTGAAGCAGTGAGGACTTCAGTCCTGTTCAGAGCAGCAGTCAGCAGCTCAGAGCTCATGAAGGACCACCACTGTCAGACCAACACAACAAGCCTGTGGCTCCTCTGATTGGCTGACTGTGTGTCCTCTGCTGTCCAATCCTGAAGCTGCTCAGCGTTCTCCTCTCACAGCCTCACTGAGAGTCAAACACTGGATCTTTGTTCTCACACTGACTCTGTTTAGTCCAAACCTGCTGAAAGCAGCATGGACTCACTCCAACCATCTACTGACCTCAGAGTCTGCAGGCTGCAGTCTGGACTCTGCTGGAGAGCAACCAGCTGCTGCACATCTGGAGACTGCAGCTGGTTGTTATCCAGGTCTAGCTCCTTCAGGTGGGAGGGGTTGGACTTCAGAGCTGAGGCCAGAGAAGAACAGCTGATCTTTGACAAACTGCAGCCCCTCAACCTGAATAAAGACAGAAAGCAGCAGAATCAATGAGGAGGAACCAATCAGATGTATTGATGGAGAAATGAGCAGCTCCACATTACTGAGTCCTGATCAATGAGCTGTTCTGTTGTTGTGGATCTTCATCACACACACATTCACACTCCTCCTCATGTCCACACACAGCAGTCAGCTGCTGCTGAGCTCAGTCCACTCTCTCACTGCAGGATCAGAGTCTCAGATCACAGCTGCTGACAAACATTTCTCCTTCTACAACAGGAACAGACAGTCAACTGACCTCAGAGTCTGCAGACCACAGAGTGGACTCTGCAGAAAACCACACAGCTGAGAAACTCCTGAATCCTGCAGAGGGTTCCAGCCCAGGTCCAGATGTTCCAGATGTTTCTGGAGGGAGGGGTTGGACTTCAGAGCTGAGGCCAGAGAAGAACAGCTGATCTCTGACAAACTGCACCACTCCAACCTGAATAAAGACAAAGTGAGATTAGAGGACAGAGTTTGCGCGCACACACACACACATACACACACACACACACACACACACACACACACACACACACACACACACACACACACACACACACACACACACACACACACGTCACACAACAACAGTGTGACTGGTGATATCCCATAATGAGCTGACATGCTAACGTGTTAACATTGTGTCAATGTGTTTTGAAGCCATTTGTCTTTCAGCTGTTAGCTTGGCGCTAGCTTAGCTTCATGCTGACTTGAACTTTCTCAGTGGAATAGTTTGGTCCGTGCAGCCAGGTGTTCTGCAATGAGATCAAGTTCCTGATGGCGAGCTCCCAATCAAGGCCAGGAGCCTGAGAACAAGTGCTGCCCCCACATGGTCTGGGAGAAGCTCTGCAGCCTGTTCACTCTCCTCCTCCTCTGACTGAACTCTGAAACCACATCCCATCCAGACCTCACTGGACTGACTGGACACTTTCACAACTCTTCATCCGCCAATCCACACTGGAACCCTGTGAAGCTCAGTCAGCTGTTCAATTCTGCCATGGAGGAGTGAAGAGCCCAGCCGCTACGCTGCTTTGAAAGCTGAAGGTCAACATGGAGTGTGTCAGAGGTTCACAGTCAATGATCCACTGCAGCTCCTTTCTTCTTCTAGCAAGCTTTGAAATGTGGAGCTGCACACGGCTCTGCCACAGTCACAGGACTAAAGAGCAGAGAAGAAGCTCCGTTTCTCCTGGAGATCCTCAGTGTGGATCACTCTCAGATCAGCCTGATGTCTGACCTTTAGTGTCAACACTACTTTACTGAACACACTCAAACATGGAGTCTGACCTCAGAGTCTGCAGACCACAGAGTGGACTCTGCAGAAAACCACACAGCTGAGAAACTCCTGAATCCTGCAGAGGGTTAAAGCTCAGGTCCAGATGTTCCAGATGTTTCTGGAGGGAGGGGTTGGACTTCAGAGCTGAGGCCACAGAAGAACAGCTGATCTCTGACAACCTGCAGTCCTTCAACCTGAATAAAGAGAGAAAGAAGTGAGATTAGAGGACAGAGTTTGATGTTGAAGTGGCTGAGAGCTGAAGAAGGTTCAGACTGGAAGAGTTTAGAAATGTAAAGTCCAAACAGCTGAAGCCTCCAGGAGGAAAAGAGCTCTCATCAACATGCTGCAGAGCTCAGTCCACTCTCTGTCCACACTACATCTGGAATCCTCCTGATCTCCTCTCAGTCCTTTGCCTCCAACAGATTCTCCCTTCAGACAGTGAACTGACCTCAGAGTCTCCAGGTTACAGTTTGGACTCTCCAGTCCAGAACACACAATCTTCACTGAGGAATCCTCCAGCGTGTTCCCACTCAGGTCCAGATGTTTCAGATGGGAGGGGTCAGAGGTCAGAGCTGAGGAGATCACTTCACAGTGAGGATCAGAGAGTCCACAGCCAGAAAGACTGTAATGAGACCAGAGAGGACAGGACGCTATGAGAGAGGACACTTTGATGGACTGTTGGACATCAAAGCTTCACTTCTTCACTTTGGCTTCATGTTGACCTGGAGGAGAACCTGGAGGAGAACCTGGAGGAGAACCTGGAGGAGAACCTGGAGGAGAACCTGGAGGAGAGAACACTGAGTTCTTTGGACGACCCCAGTGGTGACGTTTCCCATGATGCTCAGAGCCGAACAACAAGAATGGGACTCTCTCTGCTCTCTCTCTCTCTCTCTCTCTCTGTGTGTGTGTGTGTGTGTGTGTGTGTGGGTCAGGGATGAACTAATCCAGGCTGCTCCAGACTATGATTGGACTGATTGGAGTGTCATCGAGCCCCCATCAGACCCGGCTGTTTTCATGCACCAAGGAGAGCAGACTCGACAAGTCTCACAAAGAAGAGGCTAGCTGGCTAACGAGGATTTCAGGAGCTGACGTGCAGGAATCAAGCATCAAGAACATGTTAAGAAAAAAATGAATAGCATAGCTTCATGTTACCTTGACCTGTTCTCCTCCTGCAGCCGCTGGAATGGCATTCTTTTTGAGGTTCATTCTCTGGATCTTCTGGCCTTCATTTCATTCCTGAACTGGGAAGAAGTCCTCCGATGTGAAGTGGGCACTCCACACCCGATAATTCAAATGTGGTAAAGTTGGAACGAAAGTTACGAATGTAACTACGGTTCTATGAATCTCGGATGACCGCCAGAGGCGGTGCTTAAAGCACTGGAATGTTCCCTTCGCGCATGCGTAGTTCGAGTATGTATACCAACAAAGTCCCTCGTGACCCCTGGGTGACCCAGGAACTGCTTAAGTTCAGGGCTACACCCACCACTCGTCTCCGACGGAATCTTCTCGCGTAACCACGAGGATTCCGAGTGACAGAGTGCTCTGGCGGTCATCCGGGATTCATAGAACCGTAGTTACATTCGTAACTTTCGTTCTATTTCATCCCTACTGACCGCCAGAGGCGGTGCTTAAAGCACTGGAATGACGTATGCCAACTTGGTCACGAGGAATCCCAGAGACTGAAAAGCCTCTGCAGGGCCCAATACCAACCGCAGTGGATGCGGAGGCACAATGGCCAACCTGGAGGACCTGGAAAAGGTGTCAGGCATCGTCCCAACGGCGAAAGCCCATAGCCCGCCCAGGAGCACCCCCATCAGGGCGACCCCTGGCGTGGAGACCTGGTGTCCTGGTGGAGTGGCAATGCACACCCTTGGACAGAGGCCGCCCAGCGGCCCGATAGAACGGCAAATGGCGTACACAACCCAGCGGGACAGGCACTGCCTGGAAAGAGCAGAGCCCCGACTCGGGCCACCGTAGTGGGCAACAAACTGGTCAGATGTCCGCACATCTGCCACAGCATCCATGTCGCCTCTCAGAGCTCCGACTGGACACAAGAGCCCTGGCAGGCGCGCCACCCGCTCCATCCGGGCGCCACCGGAGGCATGCCGGGTGAATAGACAGAGCGCGCAGCCACACGCTACGCCGTGGTAACGGCCAGCATAACGTCGTCCTACGCAACACATACTGCAGCCCTGCTGCTGCCAGAGGTGCAAAGGGAGGCTGACAAGCTCTCCAGCACCAGACGTAGATCCGAGGTGGGTGCCCGTGGCCCCCAGGGGGGGTAAGCCTCAGAGCCCCGCTGAGTAAAGCCCACACCAGAGTGTGGTCCCCAATCGCGCCGCCGGCAACCATGCATGGCGGGCTGGCCCGCCGCCACATACACCCCCAGGGTGAACGGGGACTGGGCTACGTCCAAAGACTGCCAAAGTCCAGGACCGCGGGGACTGGGCAGGGCACCGGGTTGCCCCCATGGCTGTTGCACCACCGTGCAACCAACCTCCACCACTAACAGACAGCCGCCAGTAGAGGGCACCCTAGCATCCGAGGCGGCTCGCGAAACAGGCTTCAAACAGCTGCTGAGCAGCGAGTCGGGCCCCTCAGTCGCCAGCCGCAAGACAGAGAAGGTGAGGACGGGGGTGCCCCACCCGGCCACCGCGCCGAGACAGCAGAACCCTCCTGCTGAGAAGGCGCCATGGGCTGCTGCAGAACAACCGGCAGAGCAGAGGAAACCAAGCCCGTGCCGGCCAGCAGGGGGCCACCAGCAGCACTGTGTGCGTGTGAGCCCCTCTGAAGCACCCTGATGGGCGTCGACCAAGAAGAGGGGCCGGCGGGAACGTCCACCGAAGGACTTGCGGTCAAGAGTGCACGAGCGCCTCGTGGCCCAGAGGCCAGCGGCTCTCGTGGGGTTAGGAGGAAAGTGGCCACCTCCTAAGCACCCCCCAATGCACATATCCCCCATGGAGGCACCGCCCCCCTAGTGTAGGATCCCAACAGGAGAGGGAGTCCGTCAGCGCGTTGAGGCCCCTGCAGGCACATGACCTGCAGGCCGGCCAGACAGGACGCCAACCGGCCTCAACGCCACTGGGAGGCCTGCCATACCAGACGGGCCTGCCAACGAAGCCTGGCTGATGCTAGGCCCAGTAGGGGAATGGACCCCCCGGCGGGCACCGCGGCCACCGCCCTAAGCTGGCCATGTAACACCACAAGCAGGGTCCGTACAAGCCCAGGAAAAGGCGACGCACGGCCATCACCTGCTAGAGGCTCCAGGCCGACACCAGGAGCGCGGCTCGGTAGAACAAGACGGGGCCAGGGCGATAAGCTGCAGGAAGGAAGCGCACGCCACCCGCACAGCCGATGCAACATCACCGCGTCAGCAAAGCAGCGGAGCCACATCCGGGAGAGGGAGCGGCCACATGGTGGCCCCCACTTCCCTCTGTCTCACAGACAGCACCTGCTGGGAATGAGGCAGGGGCGGATACAGCCGAACCGACCCCCACAGTGTCGGTCAGAGGGTCAGGAGATAAGGTTAGTGCAATGCGCTGAAGAAGGGGGCATATGTCGCCTACACAGCCAGTGCACGACGGCAAGGCCAACAAGAGGTAGCCGCCCTACGCTCAGGGGAGGGAACAGTGGCACGGCAGTGGCCCCTCGCTCCCGCCCCCTCGCCAGAGGTGCCCTGCTCCAAAGCAGGCACCCCTAAGCCGGAAGAACACAACAGTGCTTCTACTGGCAGCGCCCAACCAACACTCACCGCGTGGCAACTGCCACCGCGGGGTCCTACAGCAGGGGAAGCAGCACATGCGACCCATAACTGAGAGCCAGCCAACATTAGTCCTACCGTAATCAGCAAAGATCATGCTGACAAGCCAAGTGAGGCGCGCACAAACAGAGCTCCGTCCAGGAGGGGGACCAGCTGCTCAGCAGCCCCCTCCTCCATCAGCCCCCACAGTAGCGCCACCCACCAGAGTGGGGGCGCGGCACAAATCACCGGGCCAGCAGCTCAGAGAGCTAACCCAGGTGGAGTTCTCTGCGGCCGCCTGCACCGTCTGCCTGCCCCGCGGTGCCACCCGCCGGCAATGGTGGGTGCACGCAACAAGTCGATACAACGGCAGTGTGACATGCTGGGGGAGGGGCGGACGCCGCCCGCACAGCGGACGCCACGTGATCAAGCCCCGGAAAACCAGCTGAGGCCATACATGGGAGAGGGGACAGCTGCACAGCGGCACCACTGTTGCTGTGCTGTCGGAGCGGTACCAGGCCAGAAGAAACAGCAGCATACAAGAAGCAGAGGGAGGAGGAGTGTGTCACCTGCACAGTCAACCTCAATCACCGGCCAGCAAGCTGGCAGAAACACACCCTGGAGAGGGACGGCTGCCCCCGGCAGCCCCCCTCCATCAGCTGCCACTAGGTCCACCGCCAGGAGCGAGGTGGGGGGCTGTGCAAACAGCACCCAGAAGGCAGTAGGACAACAACGATGCAGTAAGCTGAAGGAAGGCAGCCCACGCCGCCTGCACAGCAAACGCTAACCACCGGCCAGGGTCCCAGCTAAAGCCACGTCGAGGAGAGGGAACGGCTGCCCAGCAGCTCCCTCATTCAAAAGCCTCCAAGGTGGCACCACCCAACAGCAGCGGGGCGTGTATTGCACACCCACCACCAATAGTGAAGGGGGCGTATGCCGTCAGCGAAGCAATGCAGAACACCAGGCCATCCAGGAAGGGAAGCTCAACAGCTCCTTCCACCGTTTGCCAACGCGCCACCCGACAGCCAGGGCGGGTGCGTGCAATAGGCCAGCACAATGGTAGCGAGATCAGCTGAGGGACGCTATAGCCGGCCCTACATCTGGCATATGCTGCAGGCCAGCCGCAGCCGCGCCAGGCACAGCACCCAGAGTACACCCCCCGGCCCTCAGAAGGGGGGAGGGCGGGAGGCTGATCCCCCGACACATAACATACCTCACTGACTAGGCGCCTAGCTGAGCTAGCGCCGTGCTCCGCGGCGGCAGGGGCGGGAGCACCCAGCACGCTGCAACGCCGCCATTTCTGTGACACACCACAGAGGCTGGGCTGACTGCTTCAATCAGTATCAGGGAGCCTCGACAGGCTCCTGGACTGGCAGTGGTGGGATCTGAACCCACGCCTCCTGAGAGAGTGGAACCTTAATCCAGCGCCTTGGGCTCATCGGCGCAATCAGAAGCCGAGCCAGTGGTCTCAGCGAGCCCCGCACGCGGGGGGGCTCAATGCGGCTCCACAACAGTCAGAAGCACAACATCACACCAGCCAATCGCTTCCTGCAGCCGGGCGAGGAACGCGAGCAGCGTCCCTGCGCCCCAAGTTACCACCGACCACGCCGCAACGGCCGCGGCCGTCATGTAAACAAGCCCGGGGGGAGCAGCCGCTCCCCCAAGCACTCACCATGAGGAATAGTAGATTCAGCAACCTTACCGTCCTTCGGAGGTATGAATGAATCTCTCACCACAGGCGACGCGCAGCGCCACCGAACCAGATGAACGGGACCGCAACACGTCACAGCCTTTGGAGGGCACAAAGGAGCTCCGACCTCGAAGGTCACAAGGCTCCCAGCGATGGTGCATCACAACGCCGTACAGGCTCGTCCCGTCAGGTGTACACGAACAGACGCGAGAAGAAAAAAGGAGACGAGTGGTGGGTGTAGCCCTGAACTTAAGCAGTTCCTGGGTCACCCAGGGGTCACGAGTGACTTTGTTGGTATACATACTCGAACTACGCATGCGCGAAGGGAACATTCCAGTGCTTTAAGCACCGCCTCTGGCGGTCAGTAGGGATGAAATAGAACTTTGATGCTGGGTTCCGTGTTGAGCGTTATTAGCCATAGCTTCAATAAATCCCGGTCACGAAGTGGGAGCCTGTGAGCTCAGTGACGTCCAGCTGGTCATTTTACTTTCACAGCCAGGATATATGCACACTGGAACCATTGTACCAAAGTTACAACCTGCTGAAAATAAACTCTGACTGCCTAAAAAAGTCGATCGAGATGCCGTGGTCTGACTGCAGAGCAGAGACGCTACTTCCATGTAAACAAACAATGAATGTGCGCCACGGCGCAGTGTGATGACATCATCGCTTCAGAGTTCCCGGAGAGTTGCTCAATCTAGCCGGTTTACAGACTTCCCAATAGCGCTAAGTGATGCTGACTTAATAAATTTACATGTATCTACCACCCTACAACAAACATAAGAGAAAAGAGCGTCTGTAACGGCTGCATGTCGGTGCCCCGCCCGCTGCCGTTATATGGATATGGGAGCATCTAATTATCTCCGAACCAACTGCAAATCACACGAAAGTCAAACGGGTGAGTAAATGTTGTTGTGACGAATGTGAAATAAGGTCCAGATTGTAAAAACGACCGTTCCCCTTTAAAAAGTCTTAAAAAGCATTAAATTTGACTTTTCAAATGGTGCAAGAACCCTGTCACTGTCTCATGTTGCCCTCACTGTCTCATGTTGCCCTCACTGTCTCATGTTGCCCCTCACTGTCTCATGTTGCCCTCACTGTCTCATGTTGCCCTCACTGTCTCATGTTGCCCTCACTGTCTCATGTTGCCCTCACTGTCTCATGTTGCCCCTCACTGTCTCATGTTGCCCCTCAAGGCTGGTCCATGCTTCACATGTACGCGTTTCCGCGTCTGCTTTGGAAGGTCCGCGCACCACCGATGCGGACGCGCTTTCTCCCATGCTACATTTTGAGCTCAGCTGTGCGCGTCTCATGCAGGCGCGGTGATCCACGCAGCCTCGACAAGCTTTTCCGGCTCTACAGACTGTTTATCTGCTCCTTTATTACGGATTATTTAGAGAAAATTAAGCACATACATTGCCAGTACATTATCTTTAAGTATTAAAGTTTATTTAGCCTTTTTTTTCTGTTTCTGAATCGCGGGGGCGGCGCCGGAGCGATTAGTTACTTTTTCACTTCTGTCTGCGGACCTTCTCCTCCCTCCAGACAGTCTCTCTCTCTTTCCATGAGTTTTTCACTCTTTTGGTGTCTTTAAGTGGAGCCATCAGGCTGGAGCTACGTGTACTTTCACTTTTACCGTCATGTTTTGTTTGCTCTGGCGTTCTGGCGCAGGCGCACACTTCCGCGACCTGCGCGCAATGCGCAACGCGGCCTCAATTTCTGGCTGCTGCGCGGACGTCCGCGCGGACCCTAGCGGACAGGAATTCATGACGATTTTTACGTCACGCGGACCAACGCGCAACGCGCACCCACGCGGACATGTGAAGCATGGACGGGCCTTCACTGTGTCATGTTGCCCCTCATGTTGCCCTCACTGTCTCATGTTGCCCTCACTGTCTCATGTTGCCCCTCACTGTCTCATGTTGCCCCTCACTGTCTCATGTTGCCCTCACTGTCTCATGTTGCCTCTCACTGTCTTGTTGCCCCTCATGTTGCCCTCACTGTCTCATGTTGCCTCTCACTGTCTTGTTGCCCCTCATGTTGCCCTCACTGTCTCATGTTGCCTCTCACTGTCTTGTTGCCCCTCATGTTGCCCCTCACTGTCTCATGTTGCCCCTCATGTTGCCCTCACTGTCTCATGTTGCCCCTCACTGTCTCATGTTGCCCCTCATGTTGCCCCTCACTGTCTCATGTTGCCCCTCATGTTGCCCCTCACTGTCTCATGTTGCCCTCACTGTCTCATGTTGCCCCTCATGTTGCCCTCACTGTCTCATGTTGCCCCTCACTGTCTCATGTTGCCCTCACTGTCTCATGTTGCCCCTCATGTTGCCCCTCACTGTCTCATGTTGCCCCTCATGTTGCCCCTCACTGTCTCATGTTGCCCTCACTGTCTCATGTTGCCCCTCATGTTGCCCCTCACCGTCTCATGTTGCCCCTCACTGTCTCATGTTGCCCTCACTGTCTCATGTTGCCCCTCATGTTGCCCCTCACCGTCTCATGTTGCCCCTCACTGTCTCATGTTGCCCTCACTGTCTCATGTTGCCCCTCACTGTCTCATGTTGCCCCTCATGTTGCCCTCACTGTCTCATGTTGCCCTCACTGTCTCATGTTGCGTTGCTGTCTCTCAGCTTGGTCAGACTGCTGAGCTGTGAAAACAACACTGAGTGAAATGTTGAGCAGCTCTTCATTCTGGACCCAGTTCAGAGTTCTGCTCTCACTTTAACATCATTCAACACATTTCCTCTCAGGCTTTAGTCTGGTTGCTGCTGAGCCTCACATCACTTCTTTCATCACATGTTTACAGTGTGAAGAAGACCAAGAGAAGATCTGCTGACTTCCACAACATGGACATTTGATTTCCAGCTGCTATGAGGGCTGATCAGATGGATTCCAGGAGGCAGCTGGAAACATTTCAGTCTCATTAGAATATTACAGACAAGAAGAGATGAAATGTGAATCAGAACATGAAGGAAGACTGACAGTCCAAGTTTGAACCAACTCTGAAAACTGAGTCTCTCTGGAGGGTAGAGGAGACTTTTAGGAGCAGCAGCAGGTTTGATGATATTAATATTGGAAACATCAAAATGTACATTTTTTGATTGATTGAATAATGAAGTGAGACTCTCTGCAGTAGAATGGAGCCGTTAACAGCTGAATAATAATCAGTCATAGTCTGAGGCAGCGGATCAGACAGTGGACTGATGGGTTCTTCAGGACAGATCATTGAGGATCATCTCCACAGAGGAACTACAGGAACTACTTTCTACAAACATCACTGAGACATTGATCATGAGGACATGTGGACTCACTCAGCCTTCCTGCAGTTCTTCACAGCTGGGATCAGTCTCCGTCGTCCTTCCTCTGATGTCTTGTACTTCTTCAGGTCCAACTCCTCCAGGACCTGGTCTGACATCTGCAGCATGTAGGCCAGAGCTGAGCAGTGGATCTCAGAGAGTCTCTTCTCTGATCTGTTCTCTGACTTCAGGAACTCTTGGATGTCCTGATGGACTGAGAGGTCCTTCATCTCCATCAGACAGTGGAAGATGTTGATGCTTCTGTCAGGAGACACTTGATAACTGTTGATCACCTTCAGGTTCTTGATGACTCTCTGGATGGTTCCTGGACTGATCTCTGTTGGACCCAACAGACCTTCTAAGAGTCTCTGGTTGGATTCCAGAGAGAGGCCATGAAGGAAGCGGACAAACAGGTCCAGGTGGCCGTTCTGACTGCTGAGGGATTTCTGCAGGACAGCCTTCAGGAAGTTGTTCAGAGATGGTAAAGTGTCATGTTGTCCAATAAAGGTCTTCAGCACGTCTGTCTTGCTGTTGGTGAAACAGTGGAACATGAAGATTGCAGCCAGAAACTCCTGAACAGTCAGATGGACGAAGCTGTAGACGGCTTTCTGGAAGATCACAGACTCTCTCTTGAAGATCTGAGTACAGATTCCAGAGTACAGCGAGGCCTCAGTCACATCCAGACCACACTGCTCCAGGTCTTCTTGGTAGAACAGGATGTTTCCTTTGTCCAGATGTTCCAAGGCCATCCTGCCCAGCTTCAGAAGAAGCTCCCTGTCAGCCTCCGTCAGCTCCTGTGGACCCGTCTCAGGTCCTTCATGGTACTTGAGCTTCTTCCTGTGTGTCTGAAGCAGCACAAAGTGGGAGTACATGTCAGTCAGGGTCTGGGGCAGCTCTCCTCTCTGCTCGCTGCTCAACATGTGCTCCAGAACTGTAGCAGTGATCCAGCAGAAGACTGGGATTCCACACATGATGTGGAGGCTCCTGGAGGTCTGGATGTGGGAGATGATTCTGCTGCTCAGCTCCTCATCACTCAGCCTCCTCCTGAAGTACTCCTCCTTCTGGGCGTCAGTGAAGCCTCGCACTTCTGTCAGTCTGTCCACACATGTTGGAGGGATCTGATGGGCCGCCGCCGGTCGGGAAGTGATCCAGACCCGAGCCGAGGGCAGCAGATCCCCCCGGATGAGGTTAGTGAGCAGCTCGCCCACCGAAGACTGTCGGGAGACGTCCAGCAGCCGCCGGCCGCCGCTGAAGTCCAGAGAAAGTCTGCTTTCATCCAGGCCGTCCAAGATGAAGAGCAGCTTGCAGACGGCCAGCTCCTCTGCCGTCAGCTTCTGGAGCGTGGGATGGAAAACAGCCAGCAGCGAGAGGAGACTGTACGGCCGCTCTCCCAGCAGGTTCAGCTCCCTGAAGGAGAGCACCACCAGCACACTGACATCCTGGTTCTCCAGGCCCTCGGCCCAGTCCAGACTGAACTTGTGCACCGAGAAGGTTTTTCCGCTGCCGGCCACGCCGCTGGTCACAACCACTCGGATGTGTGTGTGCTGCTGGGCCCAGGCTTTGAAGATGTCCTGAACCCTGATGGCAGTGTGATGGAGGCTCTCCTTCCTGGAAGCTGTCTCCAGCTGCTTCAGCTCAGGTTCCCTCTGAAGCTCCTCACTGAGTCCCTCTGTGATGTGGAGCTCAGTGTAGATCCTGTTGAGGAGGCTTCCTCCTCCTGCTTCATCACTTCCTTCAGTCACACGTTCACATCTCCTCCTCACACTCTTCTTATGTTCTTCTAGAAGCTGCTGCAGACCCACACCTGCTCACAGACAACAACAACAATCACACTGCACACAAACAACAAGCTTTCATGTCTCTACAACACAACAACCAGTCCAGTGAAGACAGACCAGTCCCTCAGCAGACACATGTCCACTCTTACTTAGTGCAGCGGCGCTTCTGGATCTTTCTGGCTGCTCCTCACACACATCAGTCCTCTTCCTCTTTCTGTGGACACCAAGCAACATTTACTCTGAGCAACACAACACAAAGATCCAGCTTCAACTCTCACACTGCTTCACAATCCTGGAGCTGAATCTGAAAGGGAGCTCAACATCTCTCACTCTGGTTTGGAGGAAATCAAAGGAAACTAATCAGAGGTTCTGTTTTGGACTGAATTCATTTTAACACTCCTCTGGAATCACACATAAACTGCTCTAATCATTTGCATGTACACAAAAAATCAGCAACATGTTTAAATGCTGTAGAAAAACAGAAGATGTTCAACATCTTTCATATAAACTAGTATCTTCATCCTGGACTCATATGAAACAGTGATCAAAGTGTTCGATGTGAAAATTTCTACTTTATTCATGAAGGAGGGATTAAACTTGTGGATGTGTGACTGACTCTGGTGAGAGAAAGAGTTTTGCTGCTGTTCATGAGGATGGACTTCATTCTCCTCCTCATTCTGTTCTCCATCAGTTCACCAGCAGACCCCCCCCATCACTGACACACACCTCCAGACTAGCTTGTTCAAGCGGTTCCCCTCTTTGACCTTTGACCTTCATCAGTTTCTCCAGCAAACCTCAGCTGGAACATCCAGCACAGGACTCCAGTGATGGGAGTAAAAGGACAGCATCTCCTTGCAGACATCAACAGATTTCAGTCCTCTGAGAAAGTCCAGTCTGCACCGACCCTTTTATCTGCTGCATCAGGACTGACCAGTCCAGTCTGTGATCCAGGTGGACCCAGATATTTCCAGGTAGAGACCACCTCCATACACTCTCCATCAGTCTGGACTGGTCCATGTTGTGCCTCCACCTGCCAAACTCCACCATCTTCTCCTTTGTTTGAGTCGTGTTCAGCGACAGTCCAATGCACCTGCTCCAGTGCCTGAAGTCCCAGAAGACCTTCCTGTCCAGCCACTGCCCTCCCACCGTACTCCGTCCGCTAATTGACAGATACATTACTTTTGTGTTTCAGGTTAAACTTTTTGTCTCTGTAATTGATTATTAGTGACTCACAGTTAATAGTCTGTAATTACTAATTAGTAAATGACAATTTACTGTAGTTAATAATTGAATTAAATTACTAAGTGATCAATTACCTTCAGTAATCCATAATTAGTAACTTAATACTAATTAATAAAGTTAAACTCCAACAGAGGGCTCTCTGTCAAGTAGTTGGTGATCCATTTGGTGAAATCAGACTCCACACTCAGTCAGTCTCTCAGGATTCTTGACTGAATGGTGTTAAAAACACTGGAGAACCATAAAGCATGGTCCTCATGTCCCCCAGGACCATGGAGAGAAGACAGGGTCTGGTGAAGCAGGGACAGGATGGACCCTCCACTGCCATGTCCTCTGTGGAGGAGAACTGTCAGAGAGCCAACACACTCTGAGGACAGGAGGACAGGAGGATCTGCATGATTTCAGAGGTGTGTGAGAAAGTTAAGAATGAATTCTGTTCTCCATGAAATCTCAGAAACACTTTCTGACTTTGTGTCTGAAGGTCCAGGTTCAGAACTGAAGGATGGTGGTTCAAATCTGGACCAGTCACTCTTCAGAGACAACCTGCTGGATCCTGAAGACTCTGCTGTGAGTCTGAATACACACACACACACACACACACACACACACACACACACACACACACACACACACACACACACATACACACACACATACACATACACACACACACACACACACTCCCCTCAGTGATGGACTTCACCAGTCTCTCTGCTCTTGTTATTGTCTCTTAAACGCTGCTGAGGCTCCTGTGGTTAAATATCAGTTGTTGCTTCAAATCTGTCTGAGCTGCTGACTGTGACCATATATCATGACCCCCCCCCACTGTCAGCTCAGTCAGTCTAAAGGCCTCAGTATGTTTCCCCGTCGCAGTGACGTCGTTCATCCCCCGGCAACCCTACACCACCACTGAACATATCTTGCTTCTGCATCAAGGGAACACCCTCCTCTGCAATTTCACCGCCATGCTGCTAGCAGTCACAACAACAATGCGGCTTCCGTAGCTCCGGCTTCACCTAGAAATAGATTTCTAGACGTACGTATCTAGACAAGCATGCACTTAGCGAACATATACAATGGGGGAAATAAGTATTGAACGCATTAACTGTTTTGTCATTACATTTATTTCCAAAGATGCAATTCATGTGACATTTCTTCCAGACACTGGTATTAACTCAAATAATCCACACATGAAAAGAAATCACAACATTCAAATCCATAAATAGTGATTATGTGGAATTAAGTGCAATAACACAGGAAAAAAGTATTGAACACACCATGGGAAAGCTGTATAGTTTGTCAAGGAAAGGCACCATACCATCTCAAACCTGAAAGTAATTAGTCTTTGTACTTCCTATAAGTGCAAACCAACATCAGCTGGGTTAGTGCTAATTGATGGCCCTATAAACAGGTTGTTTTGTCACCAAGTAGTCAAACAAGACACATCTCATGATGGGTAAACGCAAGGAGCTCTCTCAAGACCTTCGCAGCCTGATTGTTGCTCAGCATCAGAATGGAACTGGTTACAGACTTATCTCAAAGAATCTGAGTATTCCAGTAAGCACCGTTGGGGCCATTATCCGCAAGTGGAAGAAGCATCACCTTATCATCAACAGGCCGCGCACAGGAGCTCCTCGCAAGATTTCTGACCAGGGAGTCAGAAAGATGGTCAGAAGAGTTCTCAAAGAGCCAAGGACCACCCGGAAAGCACTCCAGCAAGACATGGAGGCAGCAGGTACAAGTGTTACAGAGAAAACGATAGGCAATGCACTCCACCGCCATGGCCTCTATGGACGCTCAGCCCGCAAGACTCCGTTCCTCAAAAAAGGCATGTTGAAGCTCGTCTAAAGTTTGCTAAACAGCATCTGGATAAGCCTGTGGAATACTGGGAGAATGTTGTCTGGTCAGATGAGACCAAAATTGAACTTTTTGGCTGTCATACTACACACCATGTTTGGAGGAGAAATGGCACTGCACATCACCCAAATAACACTATACCAACAGTGAAGTTTGGTGGTGGAAACATCATGGCATGGGGTTGTTTCTCATCTCGTGGTACTGGCAGACTTCATATAATTGAAGGAGCAATGAATGGAAACATCTATCGGCAAATTCTTGACATGAACCTCCTGCCATCCACCAGGATGATGAAGATGAGACGGGGCTGGACCTTTCAACAGGACAACGATCCGAAGCACACGGCAAAGTTGACTCTCGAATGGTTTAAAAAAAAAGACAATCAATGTGTTAGAATGGCCCAGTCAATCACCTGACTTAAATCCGATCGAACATTTGTGGAAAGAGCTAAAGATAAGGGTTCACCAGAGGGCACCAAAGAATATTCAGGATTTGAAGACAATCTGTGCGGAGGAATGGGCAAAAATCACACCTGAGCAGTGTGGGCGATTAGTTCATACATACAACAAGCGTCTGGAAGCAGTCATTGCAAACAAAGGCTTCTCCACAAAGTATTAAACGAGTCTCAGATAGTGTGTTCAATACTTTTTTCCTGTGTTATTGCACTTAATTCCACATAATCACTATTTATGGATTTGAATGTTGTGATTTCTTTTCATGTGTGGATTATTTGAGTTAATACCAGTGTCTGGAAGAAATGTCACATGAATTGCATCTTTGGAAATAAATGTAATGACAAAACAGTTAATGCGTTCAATACTTATTTCCCCCATTGTATCTGCATATATGACATATCTGGCGACACCGGGCTGTGGTGGAGGAGAGGCTGAGCGGACCGTGATGAAATATTGGTGAAACTGATGAGCTTTTGGACAATTAAAGCTGTTTTAGGAGCGGCTATACACATAGCCCCGTCTGCTAACAGTGCTAACACTGCTAACAGTATCGGGATGTGCGCCGCTCAATTCTGGAAATAAATTCCTCCTGAAGCACTGTTCAATCAGAAAAGCATTCTGGGTGACTTCTACTTCATTCTATAAACAACGTGAAAGCGGACCAATCACAGCCCTCGATGTTCACCACCACGCGTCGCCTCGACGCGAAGTCACGATTTTCAGGAGGTGTGCGTCAAGCCCTAGCGTAGCCCGACGTAGGGTGCGGTGTAGATCACGTAGGAACAGCGTCGCGGTGACGGGGAAGCATACTGAGGCCTTAACACTTCTTCATAAAACAGTGGTGGGCAACTCGTGGCCCACAGGCCCAGACTGGCCCATGTGGCCGTCAGATGATTGTGAAGATGAGGCTCCTGCTTGACAGAGGCAGGAACTGGGTCCAGGACCCTGTCAGAGTCCAGCTCCTCCTAAACTGCCTCCAGGACCTGTTTGAAACCCTCTGAGTCAGAGAAGAACCTGCTGTGCTCTACAAGCCGTGATGCCTTCAGGGACTCACTCCCTAAAAGCAGCACTGTTAGCTTAGCTGCCACATCAGTGAGCTGCTAGCTTAGCTGCTAGCTTAGCTGCTAGCTAGTGTTGATGCTCCAGCATCAGTTTGCGGGACGCCGTCTCTCGCTGTGAGAGTCAGACAGAACAGGACAGGCTGTCAGTGACGGACAGTCCACTTCTGAGAGGACATGTCCTTCATATCGTAGCAGCGGCTTGGAGACAAGCAGCAGAAAGGACTGTGGACGCTGCTCCAGGGTTTGTTTCTGGGTTCTGCCTTCTTGTTCCCTGTTGTGTGTGTTGTTTAGAAGGATGTTTGGGCCGCTGGCTCTGTTCTGTGCTGTGATGCCTTGTTTCATGTTTCAAGTTAAAATCAGCTTATTTTCCCTTCAGAAGCTTCATCAAGCACAGTTCGGCTTTCATGAGTTCATTTCAAAGGAGAAGAGCTCTTTCAGGAGTTTCAGATGGTTTAACACTGTTAACAGTTTGGAAGTCCTTGAATATAATTTACTGTCCGTATTTCCTCCACATCGGTGTGTAAAGAGTGTAAAGTTGGTGATTGAAGCAGCAGCCACATTAACTCCAGGCTGCTGTTATGAAGAGTTCCATCTTTCAGCTGATTGATGGGTTTTTGTTTCTGACTCCAGAGTGAAGCAGAGGACAAGAAGCTGTTAGTAACAGTCTGACATGATGACCAGACACTCTTTAAATCACCACATTTCTGAAATCCTGGGTTTTTGTTCAGGAGTGGATGGTTTAGACCAGAATAAAACATGTTTATCTCTGATGAGGTGAAGTTTCATTATACGGCCGCTCTGCTGTGTGTTCACAGAAGAAACCCTCCACCAGGTCTCTGTTCAGCTGGCTGGACGAGTACTGACCCGAGGCCTCATCAGGTTTCTGAGTCCTTTCACTCAGGAAATGTTCCTTTAAATGGATCTGGAGCTGTGGTCAGTCCACTCTCTCACTTTTCCCAGTTTTAGATTAAACATCAGAAAGTGTCTCCATTCTTACTGGATTCAAATCTGTCAAAGCTTTCAAAAGTGTAATGAACAGATTTCAGCCAAAACACAACCAAGACACACTGGAAGTGATGAAAAGAAAAGAAAAGAGTTTCTTACTTTGAGTCTGAAGGTCCAGGTTCAGCACTGAAGTCTCGTCGTCGATAAGGGTTGGACCGGTCACTCTTCAGAGACAACCTGCTGGATCCTGAAGACTCTGCTCTGAGTCTGAACACACACACACACACACACACACACACACACACACACACACACACACACACACACACACACACACAGCAGCTTAGTATCATTCTCAAGCTTCAATACTAATTTAAACGGCTCTTCATTGTAAAGATTAACAACCTGTTTAAATGATTTCTCCTCTTTTTGAGACTGGAATTTGGTCATTAGCAGCGATGTGACGAGACACTCGGCTCACGAAACGAGACGAGACGATATTTGTGTCAAGATCATGAGACGAGACGAGATTTCCTCTTTACTTTTGAGAAAACTAAAATGACAAAATACGACTGGAAAAACAGACTTTTTATTTAACAGTCACAAAACCATACAGGTCATTTTGTGCTCAGGTCTGAAGAGGAGACACCCTGAAATCCACCTGGTAGTGTCTCCTGGAGACAGGTGTCTCTTCAGAGGGACGGACTGTGAGGACTAAATGGAGGACGTGTTTAAAATAAAAGAGTTGGAGCTTATTGCTGAAACGAATGGTTAAAAATCCCAGTGGAGACATGAAACAAGCTGCTCAGTGATTATAGGAAGAGGCTGATCACTGTAAAGCTGATGAAGATATTCTATTGATTATTGAGAAGGATATGAATGATGCTAGAGGTGACACTGTTTATTCAAATGTAAATAAAAGCTGAGAATTTTTTTTCTCACAGTGGTGCTTCTCGTACATCATCTTACGGAATTTTGGAAAATACCAACATCATTTCTGGAAAATCAAATAAAAAAAAAAAAGCTTTTTTGTTGAATGTAAGTAACTTTGAGCCTAAATTTGCCTGGAATATTAATAATTTTGGACTTATAAACTGTATTTTGACCACATTTGGGCCGTTTTCCTCTCTGCTCAGACTGGAATTTGCCAGAAAAACAAGTCCGTTGTCCACATTAACAAGCTGTCTGCTGTGTTCGGTGTGAGCTCACTCTGATCGGCTTCTGCCTTGATCCCATGAGACAGATTTTAATTTAAACGGGAAATATGGTCATGATTTAATCTCACCAGATCTTACCACACCCCTATCTGTAATTATTAATTCGTTAATGACAATTTACTCAAGTTAATAATTTAATAAAATTACTGAGTGATCAACTACTTTCAGTAATCCATACTCTAGTAACTTTATACTAATGAATAAAGGTAATACTTGACAGAGGGCTCTCTGTCAAGTTGTTTCCACACTCCGTTTTAGTCTTAGTCTTAAGCCCGCCACACACTACAGGATTTTTTCAATCTTCCCCGATTCAGACACCACACACTACAAGACAGCAGAGGACAGATCGTACCCGATCTTCCTCTCCTGATCGTCTAGTGTGCAGTGTCACTCCGGAGCAGACCACACACCAGCAGATTCTTCAGCCGAGAATCGGCTCCTCTCTCCTCCAAATCTCACGTCGTCTGACGTGACTTTGTGCTGTTTCCCTTCAATGCTGTTTTTACATTCATCTCCACTTTCAATAATAAGTGGAGAACTCATTCGTTCCCTCAGTTCATTCATTCACATTGGTATCACTCCTTCAGTGCAGACCCCCCCCCCCCCCCCCCCCCAGTGCGCACGGAGCACGGACTGTCAGCACCTTGTCAGAAAATTTAATGTTCTAGTACAGAAGAGGGAAACATAGTTTCAGATCATTTTATTATAATTTACATTTAATAATAATTCAGCTTATTAGCTCATCTGTTTGTGTGTTTTTTTTTTGTTTTGTTTTCTTTACTTTTGAGTCCCGAGTGCAGCAGTAGAATAAAGTTATTAGCAGACCGTGTCAAATAAAAGCTACTTTTTTAAATCATCAAATATCTTAAATCATTCTTTATGTCCACAGATTTGATAGTTTACACCAGAATAAAAACACATTGAGCTTTGATTAGGAAAGTGTCATTATAGTCCGCTCTGTCTCTGAGGGCACGGAATCGGTGGAAAGTTTTTTTTTTCTTTTATTATTATTTTTTCTTCCCCATTCTGCCGTGATGGTTAATAACGGAGATTAATTAAAACATTGGGATTATTGCAGGACTGGCGGAGATGCAGATATTAGATCGGAGTTTGGGTCTGAATGGAGGATCCAGTTCATCCAGGAGCGACAGGATGAACCACTTTCTGTACAGCTGAGTTTAAAGCTCTGGCTTTTCTGTTTCACTGTCATATATAGTGGATATATATCACAGACATATATTCATCATCCAGCTCTGACAGCTGTGAGTGGATGTTTTTAATCAGAGGCACCTTGGTGAGACGGAGCTGTTCATCCAATCAGAGAGCTTTATTTCGAGGGTGTGGACAGCTCTACTCAGAGCTGATCGGCGCCTCTCGGAGCTCCACACACTACAGGATTTGCGATCGGAAATATTGAACATGTTCATTATCTCCGATCTCCCCTTCCGACGCCTCCCGAGAGGCTCCGACCGGAAAAAATCTCTCGGAAAACACCGCACACTACACGAAGATCGGACCCGAACTCATTTGCATACTCCCGACAATCGGACCCTGTCGGCCTCGATCGGGAGGAGAAGATCGGGGCAAAATTCGGCCCGATTATCCTGTAGTGTGTGGAGGCCCTTATTTGGTCAAAAGTGTAATGAGCAGATTTTAGCCAAAACACAACCAAGACACACTGGAAGTGATGAAAAGAAAAGAAAAGAGTTTCTTACTTTGTGTCTGAAGGTCCAGGTTCAGCACTGAAGTTTATTGGACTATGTCTGGACCGGTCACTCTTCAGAGACAAGCTGCTGGATCCTGAAGACTCTGCTGTGTGTCTGAACACACACACACACGCACGCACGCACGCACGCACGCACACGCACACACACACACACACACACACACACACACACACACTGATTGATGAATTCCATCATCAACACAGTTGTAGAGAGACGGACCATGCCAGAGGTCAAAGGTCAGACCCTCCCAGCAGGGTGTGTTGGTCACTGACAGGTCAGGAGGTTCTGACTGAAGCTCAGAATGAGTGCAGCTCACTGAGAGCAGACAGAAACAGCAGCGCTGCATCTCGTCTCCTCCTTGCTGTTGCTGTGGACTCTGCAGGAGCAGCTGGCGTCTCTTACCTGTCCACACACTCTGGTCCGTCCTCCTCTTCATCCACACCACTCATCTTCAGTCACTGAGAGAGAAAGCAGCAGCATCATGTCTAACAGAACCTTTCAGACAGATCTCAGATCTGCAGCCAACAGCAGCGACACACCGAGGACTTCTTCTCTCTTCATGGACACACATGAGCTGATTAACACCAGGAGACAGAGACAGCTTCACTCTGACTGGACACACACACACACACACACACACACACACACACACACACACACACACACACACACACACACACACAGGACCAGAACTACCAGAGAGTGAAGGACCAGGACTCGTGTTCCCTGTCGTGGAGACATGAGCAGGGTTTCCACCAGACCTTTTCAGTCCGGCCCCTCTCCCTCTCCGGACAACGGAGAGGGAGAAAAAAAAAAGCGCTGCACTCTGCGTCCCAGCACTGTCTTCTTCACAGAGACTCCACAGCCCCTTTCACACTGGCCAGAAAACCCGTTTAACCTGCTAATAATCTCCTCCTCATGACAGTGTGAGAGGGTTTAATCGGCAGTTCGACCCTGCAATCGACCCGGGATTTTAACGGGTCGCTGCTGTCGGCTCACCTGGCAAAAGCCATCTTGACATGAGCAGCAACGAACTGCTTCAGATGTCAGTCTGGGATTTCACTCTGCAAATCCGTTCGGGGAAGGAGGGACTTCCTGTAGAACTCTTTGCGTTCATTGGACAGAAGGACACAGTCTGCCCGCCTCACCATGTTTGGTTTCAGTTTCAAAAATGCACAAAGCGCCTCTTGCTGTTCGTTTTTCAAAGACGCAATAGAGGATTCATCCAAAACAGATTTAATCGCTGCCAGGACATCCATTCTTTTCGCTAGTAATGCTAATATCATTAGCAGTCTGTTGCTTCCTGCTTTCATCAAAGCTTCATGTCCCGCCCTAAACGACGCGCGATTGGACCGCAGGAAAAAAATCTGAGCCCGAGCGCATGAGCACGAGCAGTGCAAGATGGATTCTCGTGATGTGTGTGAACAAATACCACGAGAATTCAGCTTGCCGGCAAGGTTCGCTATCGGCTTTGAGTGGGAGGGATACATCCGGGAACTTACATGATGACGTTGACGCAGCGCGGCTACTTTAGCGCGCTAGTTGTTGTTTCTGGACACAGTGTGAGATGAGCCAGCCTTGGCAGGATAGCGAGACCAGAGAGCTTCTCTTGATCGGTGGGGAAGAGGAGATTTGTCTCCAGGCAACGGGGACGGTGTTCCGCTGCATTGTTTACTTTCGTTGTGCTCCATCGTGCTGATGATGTCATCAACGTGGGACACCATCAGCATGGGAAAACGCAGTGACGTGGCTCGCCAGCAGGAGGTGAGACCCGGGTCAGCAGGCAGTGGGAAAGGAGTCTAAAAGCCGATTGTTAGCAGGTTGAAAACATGGTTGGATCCACTAACAGTCGTCGGTGTCCTCTGTGTTCTCCACCCCCCAAACCCACTCTGACGGTCTGCTCTCCCCTACCCCCGTACACGCCCCCCCGTGGCCAAACTTTTTGCCTGCAGGAAACACTGATAAGAGCGCTGCTCATGACCAGCAGCTGCGTCTCTGCTGTCAACAAGGAATCTTTCCAGGAAGTCTTCTTTATGCCCGTTACCATGGAGACCAAGTCACTGTTTTCAAAAAGTTCCATTTCTTTTCCTCTGAGCGCCGCTGCTGTGTGAACAGAAACCACACCTCTACCAAAGCTGTTTTCATTTGAAAAACTTCTGAAGGGAAACTCGATCTCTACCTCACACACACACACACACACACACACACACACACACACACACCCGCCGACAGGGGGGGACAAACGGGTCTGTTGTCCCGGGTCCACGGTTGGGGGGGGGCCCAGAAGTAAAGGTGGGGGGGGCCCATCCAGTACGCCAGCCCTGGCGCTCAACGCAGCATGCAGGCACTGCTCCGCACTGCTGTTCCGCTATCCCACCCTTCCCCCCCCACCCCCCCCCCCCCCCCCCCCCACCCCGCAGGTCCGACTGGGCCCTTCTCACATCATCTTGTCCCGGGGCCAGGCAAAGCTGTCTGCTGGCCTGCAGACACACACACACACACACACACACACACACACACACACACACACACACACACACACACACATGTTTGTACTTCTATCGTTGTGAGGACACTCACTGACATAACCTGACCTAAACCTAATTGTAACCTGAACCCAAAAATCAAGTCTGAACCCTCAAAAAGGTCAAAAAGGTCTGTGGAAAAGTGAGGACCGGCAAAACTGTCCTCACTCTGATGGTTAAAAAGTAATTCTGGTCCTCACATCGGAGTATCTACAGGCACACACACACACACACACACACACACACACACACACACACACACACACACACACACTGACATTAAAAGATAAGAGCAGCAGCAGCACTCACCTGCTTCTCCTCTCAGGCTGTCAGTCAGAGTCTGAACTCACTCAGCGCTTCACTTCCTGCTTCTCTGGTTGAACTGAGCTGCTGCTCCTACTTGATTTATTTTCATACTTTTTTTTAATGTGACCCTCCCATCAGAGGAAGTGAGACACAGATCAGCTCTTCAGAATAAAATCATGGTTGCAGTTTAAAGAAAGCGAGACAGAGAGGGAAGAAAACACCAAAGTCTTTCTTATTGAAATGTAGAAAACAGGGCTGTCAAAAGATTTTGATTGTGATTAATCACAGAATTTCTACAGTTAATCGTGAATTGTCAAACTTTGGATTGCAAGTTCAAATTTCTGTTGTTTTGCATTTCAAGGCAGTTTTCAGGACAAAACGGAAAACATGCATCAGTCCAAACAATCAGTTCAGTTTGATTTTAAATTAGTTGCTGAAATTTACACATGGTAACTTCCTGCTCTGCAAATTCACCAGTGTTGAATTAACTAAAGAGTGGACTCAAACATACATGTGTGTAGAGTTAAACTCAGCTCTGGTCAGTGTTGGTTTTCTCAAGCTGACTCTCTGGAGAGCCGTTTTTCAGTGACGTAGAGCCGTGAACATTCTTTTCATTCCAGTAGGGAGACTGGGGATAGTTGTAACACGGTCAGTTGTAACCACAGACATAAACAGGAGACGCCACATCGGCTGCTGCAGTGCAGGGAATACGGCGGCCATCTTGGAACGGTCCTCATGTCTGTGGTGAAGCTCCAGAGAAGTCAAGGTGCCACGGCACTGGCAGCATATTGTTGGGCTGATCAGGGAACTACTGAAAGCAGGACTCTGGGATCACTTTTCACAAGGAAGATTGAACGTTATTATTGTTTGAATTCTGTGAAAAATGGTGGAGGAGCCTGGTGGAGGAGCGCCTCACTCCCGCAGCACATGAGGAATGACATGTTTTCAACATAAAACTGATCAGACAGCGATCAGTTTCCAAATTACATTCAAGATTGTTACAAAACACAGTCAGCAGGACTAAAGTCATTCATGTGTTTAATGTGTTTTGGCCAATATAAGCTCCGAAATAAGTTATTCTACTTGTCAGCAGCTGTGTAACATGTGGAATAATGTAAAGTCAGCTGAAAGAAGGGAAAATAAACAGGTGGAGGGTTTATCTCTCTATCTAACATCCAGCTGGCTCCAGATTGTTCTTTACAGACACTTTACCAGTGAACCGTGGTTCTACAGGATCTGCTGCTCATGTTCTCCTCATGAGAAGATCTAGAAGTGGGACCAAAGTTCTCCATCTTTTCCACTTGTGTTGTATTTGGATGGTAAAACAGACATTTTTAAACCATCCCAGCACCCCGTGTCATGGTGGTGTTTCCCATGATGCTCAGTGCCATGTCTCCTTTTTGTATGAAACAAACTGGGAGTGTGTCTGTTTTTATGTGTGTGTGTGTGTGTGTGTGTGTGTGTGTGTGTGTGTGTGTGTGTGTGTGTGTGTGTGTGTGTGTGTGTGTGTGTGTGTGTGTGTGTGCGCACGACCCCGATTGCAGGTGCGGTTTTGTTTCGATGAATTTCGACCTCACATATGAAGAGTTTATGTCTGAAATATTGAACATGGCCCCCCACACCAAGGTGTGGAGCCCCCAGCCAGCCAGGATGGGAGGACTCACACACAGTTAACCAGAACAAACTCCTCGTGTGAAGGACCCCCCCTCGGGAAACACTGGAGTTAAACAACTAAAAACTTTAACATGGAAAATATGATAAAATGTTAAAGTAAAATAAGTCAGATGAGGTGAAGAAGTGAAAGTACACAATAAACTAAAATAAATAAATAATGGTGAAAATCACAACAATATAAATGCCTGATTTAAAGGCCCACACACACACACACACACACACACACACACACACACACACACACACACACACACACACACACACACACACATTTGATAACTGAAGGGGTTTCACAGCAGAGCAGCTCTCTTTGTTGTTGGTAAACTTCATCTTCATGAAAGGTAAATGATTGTTAAAAACTGATTGTTTCAATTAAAGAGGACCTCTGCCGTCCCTGGGTGGACTTGAACCACCAACCTCTCAGTTACTGTAACAGCCCAATGCACCACAGAGACAGCTGACTGGTCCAAGGGGCGTGGCCTATTCAAAGCTGGCTTCATGTTCACTGCTTCAGCCTTTCAGTCTCAGTAACTGTTCAACAACATTTCCTTACAGTTTTTCTCCACTGGTTTGGCTCATTTTTTGAAACAGAAATTACATTTCAAAACATCTCAGATCATTTGGCAAAACGGTCTTACAGTTCAGCAACACCAGAGTTCACTTGCTGAAGCTCTTCTCTCTCCTAAAACTGTTCTCTCATGTTTCAGAGCTTCATTTCTTTCCCATATAAACAGTCAGATCCTCCAAAATGCAAAGATCCTTCTCAACAGTTTTGGCTCATTTCTCCAAACAGGCCAGAGGTTCTCAGTTCTCTTGGTTCTCTTGTCAGAAACAACCTGGACGGTTCAGCAGAGCCACACGGTTCACCTGTCAGAGATCACATCTCTTCAGAACAGTTCACTCAGGAGGAAAAACTACATTTCTTTCTCAAACTAATGATCAGTGTCCCCAAAATGCTTCGTCCTTTTGGCATCGTGGCTCTGACAGAATGTTTAGATGTTTTGTCTTTAATCGGCAGTTCGACCCTGCAATCGACCCGGGATTTTAACGGGTCGCTGCTGTCGGCTCACCTGGCAAAAGCCATATTGACATGAGCAGCAACGAATTGCTTCAGATGTCAGTCTGGGATTTCACTCTGCAAATCCGTTCGGGGAAGGAGGGACTTCCTGTAGAACTCTTTGCGTTCATTGGACAGAAGGACACAGTCTGCCCGCCTCACCATGTTTGGTTTCAGTTTCTAAAATGTACAAAGCGCCTCTTGCTGTTCGTTTTTCAAAGAGGCAGTAGAGGATTCATCCAAAACAGATTTAATCGCTGTCGGACATCCATTCTTTTCGCTAGTCATGCTAATATTATTAGCAGTCTGTCGCTTCCTGCTTTCATCAAAGCTTCATGTCCCGCCCTAAACGACGCCTGATTGGACCACAGGGAAAAAATTCGAGCCCGAGCGCATGACCGTGAGCAGTGCAAGATGGATTCTCGTGGTGTGTGTGAACAAATACTGCGACACCATCAGCGGGAAAATGGAAAACGTAGCGACGTGACTCGCCAGCAGGCGGTCAGACCCGGGTCAGCAGGCAGTGGGAAAGGAGTCGAAAAGACAATTGTTAGCAGGTCGAAACATGGTTGGACCCGCTAACAATCGGCAGTGGGAAAGGGGTACATGTGTGCGCTCTCTCTTTTTTCCCCCTGCCCCCCCTGACATTTTAACGCCTTACCCCCCCACCCCCTGCCCCGCTCCGACGGTCTGCTTTCCCCCACCCCCATACATGCTCCCCTCTGACCCCAGGAAACACTGATAAGAGTGCTGCTCATGACCAGCAGCTGCTTATCTGCTGTCAACAAGGAATCTTTCCAGTCTTTCCAGGAAGTCTTCTTTATGCCCGTTACCATGGAGACCAAGTCACAGTGTTTTCAAAAAGTTCCATTTTCTGTTCCTCTGAGCGCCGCTGCTGTGTGAACAGAAAACTCTACCAAAGCTGTTTTCATTTGAAAAACTTCTAAAGGGAAACTCGATCTCTATCACACACACACACACACACACACACACACACACACACACACACACACACACACACACACACACACACACACACACACACACACACACACACACACACACACACACACACACACACACACACAAACAGTGGCATTAAAAGATAAGAGTTGCAGCAGCACTCACCTGCTTCTCCTCTCAGTCTGTCAGTGGAGTCTGAACTGACTCAGCGCTTCACTTCCTGTTTTCTGCTTCTCCTCCTAGATTTTTTCTTCCTTTTTTTAGATGAGACCCTCCCATCAGAGGAAGTGAGACACAGATCAGCTCTTCAGAATAAAATCATAGTTGCAGTTTAAAGAAAGCGAGAGAGAAGAAAACACCAAAGTCTTTCTGATTGAAATGTTGAAAACGGGGCTGTCAAAAGATTTTTGATTGTGATTAATCACAGAATTTCCACAGGTAATCGTAAATAGTCAAACTTTGAATTCCATGTTTAAATTTCTGTTGTTTTGCATTTCAAGGCAGTTTTCAGGACAAAACGTAAAACATTCATAAGTCCAAACAATCAGTTCAGGTTGATTTTAAATTAGTAGTTGAAACTGAACCATGGTAACTTCCTGCTCTGCAAATTCACCAGTGTTGAATTAACTAAAGAGTGGACTCAAACATACATGTGTGTAGAGTTAAACTCAGCTCTGGTCAGTGTTGGTTTTCTCAAGCTGACTCTCTGGAGAGCCGTTTTTCAGTGACGTAGAGCCGTGAACATTCTTTTCATTCCAGTAGGGAGACTGGGGAGAGTTGTAACACGGTCAGTTGTAACCACAGACATAAACAGGAGACGCCACATCGGCTGCTGCGGTGCAGGGAATACGGCGGCCATCTTGGAACGGTCCTCATGTCTGTGATGAAGCTCCAGAGAAGTCAAGGTGCCACGGCACTGGCAGCATATTGTTGGGCTGATCAGGGAACTACTGAAAGCAGGACTCTGGGATCACTTTTCACAAGGAAGATTGAAAATTACAGTATTACTGTTTTCATTTTATGAAAACTGGTGGAGGAGCCTGGTGGAGGAGCGCCTCACTCCCGCAGTGCATGAGGAATGACATGTTTTCACCATAAAAGTGATCAGAAAGGGATCAATTTCAAAATTACATTCACGATTGTTACGAAACACAGTCAGCAGGACTAAAGCCATTCATGTGTTTAATGTGTTTTGGCCAATATAAGGTCTCAGATCAGTTATTTCATTAGTCAGCAGCTGTGTAACATGTGGAATAATGTAAAGTCAGCGATTACATCATGGAAAGAAGGGAAAATAAACAGTGGAGGATTATTCTAACATCCAGCTGGCTCCATGTTGTTCTTTACAGACACTTTACCAGTGAACCGTGGTTCTACAGGATCTGCTGCTCATGTTCTCCTCATGAGAAGATCTAGAAGTGGGACCAAAGTTTTCTCCAGAGCTGCTGCTCAGCACGAATCTCACTCTGCAGGAACAAGAGGTCCAAATCTGGAGCCTGGACTGGACCGTCTTCCCTCTTCTTCTTCTTCAGCGGTGAATCCTCCTCCTGAAACTCTCTCATCAGCAGACCAGGCTGCAGCAGCCCGCCACTCCGTCTCCCTGCAGCCTCAAGACGTCCAGCCCTGAGCGGACAAGACTTCATCCTTTCTTCATGTCAACCTCCGAAAGAGCCACATCGGAGACATTCTGCTGGACGCAGCAGAAAAGCTGCGTTAAAGTGGCAGCTTTAACTCCTCAGAAATCACTCTCCAGTTTCATTGTCCACTGTATAACCAGACCTTTCTGATTCTGATGCTGATGGCTCCAGTTTCAGTGTTCATGTCATATGTGGAAATGAAGTATGGTACTTCTCTATTAATAGGTCCATTTCAAATTTGTTTTGAAGCAGCTTTTGTACCAATTTTATGATATTTACAAGGTAAAAACATGAATATAATAATCTAACAATAATCTGCATAACTCCACAGTGTTCCTCCACTGATCAGATGGTGAGGCTACAGTCCAGTGACCGCTTCACTTAATACAACCACATGAGATGTTTTTTTTCAGCATATTAACATTTCTATCGATTATTGAAGACATTGAGTGTATAAATTTTAACTACATTCATGAAGTCTGGAGTCTAAAAAAATGCAGTTTAGAATCCAACAATCAGAACCAAAGAGCAGCAAAGCACAGAGCAATCATGTGTGGATAACAGCAACATAACTACTATGAGATATTTACAGTCCTGACCAGGGCCAGCCCGAGCCAATTTGGTGCACACACACACACACACACACACACACACACACACACACACACACACACACACACACACTTGAATGACAGCTGCCAAATGAACAATAGCAACTGTTTTATTCAAACAACAACAGCAAACTTTCAAGTCAAGAAATAAATATTAAACAATTTATTAAATAATTTTAAATAACATTAAAGGTATAATACACGATTTTGATTTCCGGGTGGATCACCTAAATAATTGGTGGGTCCGTTTGTCAATCATTCTGACGAGCTGCTTTCGTAAGGCGGTTCTCCGTGCTTGCGCCCAATCAGCTTCTCCCTTTTGCACATTCAGAGTGTTTATGTAGCCGGTGAGCTTCTGAGCTCGTACTTACCGATGGCGAGTCTGACATAATGAAACTGTAACTGTTTCGGAAAAAAAGCTTTATTTATGAGCGAGGGCGATCGCAGAAACTGTAAACAGAGCCGTGCACGCCGGAGAAGAGGAGATCGTGCTCCTACACTTCCGCGTTTCCTGGGAGAAGCAGGAGAGCCAGGCGGATGGTCTGGCGCATGGCGTTGTTCAAAAAGTGAGTAACAGACGTGGGGCTTCGTCTTTTCGAGAAAATCGTGTATTAGACCTTTAAATAATTTTACTTCAAAAAAACCTTGGAGAAGTTCACTCAAACGTTACATGGAAATCATTTTCACTGAGGTATACAGTGTTGGAGTCCGAGGCTGAAAAGTTTGAGCAACAGCAAATTTTGAAGTCGCTCTCTCATGTCTTTCCATTCCAAAAGTCCACACTTCTGGACTTCTTTGCAGCACAGGCTTCTCTGGTATCGTTGAATAACACTCGCCTAGATACCTCACGGCTGATGCTTATCAGTGCAAGTCCATTCAACCGCTCTTGAGACATGGTGGATCGGAGGTCATATATGCATGCAGAGGTCCTATATGCATGATCACTATCACCATCACTGTCACCATCACATTTTCATGATCACGCTGATCTTTAATCACTCTTCAGATTCTACCAGTGGACTACCAGTGGACTCAGTTACCTTGTCGTCTTGAGGTGAGTTAGACTAATGGTGATCTGCAGAAGACCTCTCTTGATGCTCCGGTGCAATTTCATACTTGATCTCTCAGTTTGCCCGCCCCCAGTTTACTACCAGCTGTATTCTCAAAAAAAAAAAAAAAAAAGTTTGTGGTGTCATTGCACTTCCTTCCCTTCTCTACACTTCCTTTTGTTGTTAGGGCCCTGTCTGTCCACTTGCTTGTTTCACCGACTTTTTGTTTCTTTCACTTTTGTGTGGGAGGAGAAAAAAAAAGGAAGAGAGAAAGAGAAAAAAAAAAACGGGTTCTGGTTTGGTTTGATGTTGGTCTCTGTGTTGGTTGTCGGCTCTGTTTTGGTGCTGTTTAGATTGTGGTTTGTGACTGTTTTCTGTTGCACGTGGTGTGTTTTGTGAATTTGTATATATGTTTTGCTGTGCCCCAACCCCACCGCCCTTACCCCATTCCCCCTCTCTTTATCTCTCTCTCTCTTTTTCTGTCTCTCGCTCTCTGAGCGTTTCCGTCCCGGTCCTGTCCGGCAGCCATGTCGGATGGCAGTTTCAAATAAAGGCAGCAGGGGAAGGAGATTCAATCTCGTCCTGCTGCTAACATTAAAATCTGTTTGGACAGTAAAAGGCTTCAATCATACAATATTACACACCCCAGCTGCCGAATAGGACAAGGGGGAAAAAAAAGAGACAAGGTGGATCACAGGTATGTTTTGATGAGCTTCAATTTGAAGAAGCTCCTCTCTGCAGCAGCAACTGTCACAGGAATGGTGACAGCGATCCTCAGGGCCATCCACACATTAGGGTGAACTTCCTTCAGTTTCTTTTCCTGCAGGACGCTGAGGAGTTCTAAGGTTGTCATTTTACCTTTGGAGTCTGGGAAACTCTGCGGCTCCTGTGCCAGTTCCTTCCAGTCCAGGTCTGACTGTCCATTGCAGCTCATGGTGTTGCTGAGTGTTTCTCAGCTTCCAAGCAAGGACAGGCACAGCTGACTCTGTGGGAGGGCACGGCCCCCCAATGCCCCCCCATGCTGCTGGAACTGAACTGAGCAACGTAACAATCTAGCTATCTCAACAATCTAACAATCTCCAACTCCTCTTTTCTTCTCTTCCTATTCTGTATTATTTATTCATTTATTTATTATTTTTTCCTTGAGGCCATGGTTGACTGGTGGCCGTGGCGCCCCCTCCACCAGATGGCGCCCTAAGCGACCGTCTATGTCGCCTATACCAAGAGCCAGCCCGGGTCCTGACAGGAGGCTGGAGCAGCAGTCAGACATTTACCGCTGTGTTGAGTTCACTTTCACTTTGACGAGGGCGGCGTAAGCCCCGCCCACCTGTCAAACAGGAAATATTGAGGAGAAAATCCGTTTTGTCGGTCAGAACGGAAAGACAAGGAAACGAGTTGAATTCTTCCTTTTTCGTTTTTACCCCAAAAAAGAAAATACAAGAAAAGGACCCGTTTTATGCAATCTGATTATGTTAATTTAACAGAAATTCAAACTAACTTGTCCGTTTACATGCTGACGCAGCAATACAGAAATAAATAAATACATGGGGAAAAAATAGAGGAAGAAAATCCAAGATTGGAAAGTGTGACGAAAAATGAAAAAAACAAACTGTCAGTAAATAAATAAATAAAATTTCAGATGAAAATAAAATACATTAACATATAATTTGGAGAAATGAAAATGTAAACGGAAAACAATACAGAAATAAATACAGGCATCAACATTAATGAGGAAATAAATTGTTGTTGTATCAACTGGAGGTATTTACAGCAGCCAAAAAATGTTTTGTCGTCAACGTTAGCCACGTTAGCTAACATGCCAGCACGACAACATTACTACAGTTGTGATTTATGTTCAGTAAACTCGTTTTCATGTAATCTTATCAACAACAAACCATAACTTAGTTCATTTATCTGTGTGTTGATCGTGCGATCACTTGTGAGCTGGTATAAAAGGACGAGATACTGTTATGTTCACACATGCATTGTAAACGGAATATAAACGCTCACAATTCAGACGACATAAATTAATTATTGTGTTTTATTTCCTTATTCTAGAGTGATCATCCTGCTTCTTACTGCCGGCTCAACATCAACGTGCCCGAACTGCGTCTGTGGTTCAGTGTAGAATCTGAGCTCAAGCAGGACCTGCAGAGGTGACTGCAGAGGGACCAGGACCGTGGCTGGGGTCATCAGCTGGAGGTGCTGATCTACACGTATCGGCCGGCTCATGGCTTTTCCTACCGGGTTGTGTCTGCTGCGTTCAGTGTGCCAAAGACAACGGTCCACCGCATAGTCCACAGGGTCGCACAGCAAATCTGGCACAACCTGCAGCGTGCCATATTTTTCCCTAAACCAGAAGATCTCCCAGCAGTTGGACAGGGATTTGGCAAGCGAGCAGGGAGCCCCATATTCAGCACTGTTGTGGGTGCTATTGATGGCTGCCACGTCCGGATTAAACCCCCTCATCATCACAAAATTGACTGTTTAAACTACAAGGGATTTTTCTCAATAAACATGCGAGCAGTCTGTGATTCATCCGGTAAATTCCTTGATATCTTTGTCGGATATCCTGGTTCGGTACACGACACACAGGTCCTGAAAAACAGCAGCTTTTTCAGGACACAACACTACCCTCCTGCAGGCTACATCCTCCTGGGTGATGGCGGCTATCCCTGTCTGGACCAACCAATCGCACTCATCACACTGTACAGAGAGCCCGTTAACGGACAGATCCAAGCCACCTTCAGCTTCCACCGTTCCAAAGGACGCAGCGTCATAGAACGAGCATCTGGCACGATGAAGACGAGATGGAGATCCACACCAGGTGCTGGAAGTCCGGCCCACATTTGCACCTTTGGTGATAGCATCATGTGTGTTTTTGCACAATGTGTGTATTGAAAATGGAGACATGCTGGAACCAGATGCAGACGTGTTTCAGGACATTCTGATTCCCCATCCTCCCCGTGAGCAACTGGCACATAATGAGAGATCTGGAAATGCTACAAGAGACAGACTGGCTGCCTTGATCTCTGGCCAGGGAATGTCCTGGAGCAGCAAAGCTGTGAGACTGACAGGTGTGTGCTGTACTGTACTGGAGCCGTTACATTTTTTGTTATAGGCACAGATGCAGTTTTATTGCATCTGTCTCAGGTTTTTGTTTTTACAATTGACATTTTGCACATTCATACATATCCAAATCACCTTAGTGATGGCTTAATACAGATAATTGTCTTTGTACAAAGTTTGTCTCTCGCTTTTTTGTTTTTTGTTACCTTGAGTGGCTGTAAAAGAATTTCTCTCTTTGAAGGATGAAAGGGTTCTTATGTTGCTTATAGCCCAGATGTACAGTTCTCACTCATTTTATTTTAATACTTTCTTTTTTATGTTTTTTTTTGAATAAATCTTTTCATTTCTCTCAGAATTTGTAATTGTGGTTTGTTTTAGAAAGGAATGTAGGGAAGGGATTACTCCCAAACATGAAAAAAACTGTGTGCTTGCAGAATAATGTTCATAATACGTCACGGTACGAGGTGGAAGGACGAAAAGTCCTCTATTTCCAGAACAGGGAACAGGAACGCAGGGCTGAGCAGAGGTGCAGGTAGGAACACTGAAACACGCAGACAGACCCACAAGGAACCAACCAGACACACCAGGAAGCAAGACTTAAGTAGAGGGCAGGACGGGTGATCCCCATTAGGGTGGTGATGAGGGAGGCAGGAGAACGTGAGGGCAGACCAACACAAGACAGGTCCCGAGCGCCCCCATCAGGCGGCAGGGGCACAGACACACACACACACACACACACACACACACACACACACACACACACACAGACACACACTTTTTTTGAATCAGTCAAAAACACACTACTGGTGTGGGTGGAGTCAACATATCAACACGACACGAAACGGGAGCTTTTATGAGACAAACAAGTCTGAATGACGTGGAGGCTTCAGTGAACCTGCAGCATGAAGGACTAACGGATCAGCAGGACCCTCAGGTTTGACTGTCAGAGATGAGATTTAAACTTCAACAATCCCAAGAAAGGAGCTTTCCCACACCGGGAGTCAAACCCGGGCCACCTGGGTGAAAACCAGGGATCCTAACCACTAGACCATATGGGAGACTGAGGGACCAGCACACACCAGCTCTGGTTGGTCCAGTCTGGACCAGAATTTGTTTAAGTCAGGTGAGAAAACTCCCCCAGACTCTGTTCTGGACCAACAAGGTGAACTCTGGTCCAGCTGAAGATGAGGGTCAGTCTGTCAGTTTCTGCAGTTTGTGGCTCCTGACTTGACTAAAGCAGGAAGACCAGATGAGCAGCAGGAGTCTCCCTGAGTGGATCTGCTCATCAATCAGTGTCTTCAATAATCAATAGAAATGTGATCCAGAGAAATCAAACCTGTCATTCAGCTGTTTGTTCTGAATCCAGCTCTCACTGGACTGCAGCGTCCATCATCTGTGATCAGGAACACAGTGGAGTTCTGAGATTATATTCATCTGTTACCATGGAAACATCATTAAAGCAGGACTAAAACTGGCTTCAATACACATCTGAAGCTGAACTTCTAATAGAGAATCATCAGCTTCATTTCCACAGATGACATGACCCCTGACCCCTGACCCTGGAGCCAGCAGTCCTCTGAATGGATCCAGATCCAGGCTCAGTCTGTGTTTCTGCTCCATTCTGACCACACTTCCCTTGTTCTGGTTCTACTCAGATATAATGTGAGGTGGTGGACGTCAGTCCTCTTTCTGTGTTCTTGATAACGGTCAGGATCCTTTCTGATGCTGCTCTCATGTCAGCAGTGAAGCCCTGCTCTCACATTGGTGTCATCCTGTTCATCAAAGAGCCGTAAAGTAAAGCTGATGTTCTCTGATCGATCAGCTCCTGAACAGAGAGATTTCTTTAGAAGGAGCCGACTCCTTCACAGCTCCTCCTCCTGTGTGTCTGACAGTCGGACTGAGACAGAGACCACTGGAACAAACCAGATGTGTGAAGAAAACACAGCTGGAGCTGAACTTTAACAACAAACGTCTGTTTGTGAGGATTTGAGAACATGAAGAGGATAAAAGAAGCTGGAACTCCTCAACAGAGAACTTCTTTTCTCATCATGAGTCAGAAAATCAATCTGACTTTTAATTCTTCCTGGATCCATCTGGTTTTTAACACCATAAAGTTTATAGAACATACAGTCATGAGAACCTGGATTACCAGTATTTTGGTTTAAAAGTGATAAAAAAAATCAGAGACTCCATGTGACCAAACACTTCAAATCTCTGACAGAAATGAGTGAATCTCAGAAACGTCACTCCTGTGTGGGAAACGGCTTTGTGCCAAACAGTGAGGCTGGTGTTAAAGAGGACTCCACTTCCTGTTGAGAGCAGTCTGCAGCTTCTGCAGCATCTGGCTGAAGTTCTGCAGGCAGCTTCTCCGGGCGTCCACCCAGAGCCAGCTGGTCAGGAAACCTCTGCCTGATACCATCAACTGAAAGAACATTTCTACTGAACAGAGAGGCTCCTGACAAACTAAATACTATCAACTGTTGGATGAGCTTCTTTCATTCATTAAAAACCAAAAGTAGTTGGTTGCCAACATGAACACAAGGTTATCATGACTCATGTTTTCATCTCCTTCAGTCAGGATGTGGTCATTGGATGAGCTCTGTCCAGGCTGTCAGGAGTCTGGATCACCTGCCTGATTTATGAGAATCGGTTGAGTCTTTTGGCTCGTTGGTCTAGGAGTATGATTCTCACTTCGGGTGTGTGAGGTTCCGGGTTCAATACCCGGATGAGCCCTTTAATTAGCAGCGCCATCCTTGTGGGGTCGAACTCCAGCTTCTCTAAGCTCAAATCAATAAAAACTAATCTGACACATGCAGAGGGACTCAGTAGTGTTTTAAAACAGCGACATTTGAAGCTTCAGAATTAACAGTCCTTTATTAACTGAAGGAACTCATAAAGTCAGTGAGGAAAACTCCTGAACCAGAGCATTTATGCTGAGTTTTTCCCAGACGGGTGGTTCTTTTGACATATTAGTAAAAGCCTTCGATTCAGCAGTGGTTGGAAACATCCATGACAAATTTATAGAAACCTCATTGGCAGTGGTGGGATTTGAACCCACGCCTCCTGAGAGACTGGAGCCTAAATACAGTGCCTTGGACCGCTTGGCCACACTACCTGTCTGATGCGAAGATTAATTAATATTCTTTCATTTTATAGTTTCAGTGTTTATGTCATAAAAACTCTTTATTCAGGGGTCTTCTTGAGAACAGCTGGCAGTGAGAGGCTGTCTGCTCTGAAAACAGCTGGCAGTCAGTGAGTTCATGAGGAAGACATCTGAGACTATTGAAATGTGGGGAGAGAAGAAAAGAGTGTACTGACCATGGTGGTATCATTCAAACAAACGCATAAGGACAAGAACACACTTAGAAATACAACAAAAGCACAACAAGACATTCTCCAACTGTCACCATTACAGCGCCAGACTCCGTGATCTGAATTGATGTACCCTTTATTTTTAACCACCCCCCTTCCCCCACCCCCTCCCCACTCCCCCATTCTGTCTAAGTTCCTTTAACTCTGTTCCTTTCCAAGACAGAGTGCCGTAATTGGCTGCCAGGGCGTCTTTAAACCCCAGTAATCTCATTGTAACTTGTAACTTCTGTAACTTGTTGCGATGACAATAAACAGCATTCCATTCCATTATTGTTTTGATGGTGTGTTTCCCAGTGGCTGTTCAACCTTTTCAGTTGGTGCTGACAGGTGATTCCTGCTGGAAAGAGTTTGTTTCCAGAAAGCCCAGACTGGTGAGGACCTGTATGGACCAGGATGGTTGGATTCTGGCAGGCTGGTGTGTCAAACACTGGAGCCAGTTCAGCAGATTGATCCCAGAGCTGCTCTATGGAATCTAAATGGGATTATTATCCAGTCATCATTATGAGCCAGGAAGTCTTGGTGCTCCCTAAAAACTCTCTCCTTCCTGATGTACCATTGGTGGAATCTGCCCCTGTTCAGTGAGGAACACCATTTCTACACGAGGCCCATCAGGTCTTTGTTTCCTCCAGAGCTCACTGCCATGGAGGAGAACTTCCTGATGACAGTTCAATGCAGATGTCATCATGTGGATGTTCGATCTTGCTGGTAGGATCCTCAGAGATGGATTCTGTCTCACAACCACCAAGAGACTCTCAGCCTCCATTATTGTCCTTGGTGATATTGATGTTAGAAATAAAGCTTGGACAGTGTTTCCCCTAGGATTGGCCCCTTGCCGGGGGGGGGGGGTCGCATTGGTCATTGTCACCGTCGTATCTCCAAGTTCTATGTCTTACGTCAAGCTCATGAAAAGAGGCTGAGTGTCTCTTGGTGGCTGTGATAAAATCCATCTCAAAACAAGGAGCTCTGAACATCCCAGAAGATCCTTCCAGCAAGAGCACAGAATCGTTGGGGAAATTCTTATGTTGTTGACATAAAGAATTTCTGAGAAATCTACAAGTGTCTAAAGTGGTTTATATGGATCCTCTCTCAGTCTCTCTGTGATTGCTTCATTTATATACAGGAGAGACGGGTAGACTTGCTGGCACCGTCTGAGCTCTGGTCGTCATGTACATTTACATAATCCATTCACATGCCTTTTCAGATAACAAAAGCTTGTTACCTTATGGGTCAAATCACTCCTCTGCTGTCTGATACATGGAAAGGGACAAATGACCCCTCTCTCATCCTCTCAGTTTTAAAGGGATTCTCTCAGAGAGTGGAAGAACAGACAAGAAAGCTGTTGCTCACAGATGCTCTCTGAGTCTCTTCCTCCCAGTCGGGGTTCAGACCAGATACTGATACAAAGCCCTGATAACAGATGGAGTCAGTCAGTCCAAGTTAAACAAAGCAAAAACCCTTAACAATGTGTAGCGCCCCCTTGTGGTGGTGGCAAATAGTGGGGGTGGCTAACCTGAGTTCTTTCACAGGTGTTATCTCTAACAAATTTAAATGTCCAATTAGTCTTTCTTCAAGCTCTTTATCCTGTGGTTTTACTCCTCAATAACAACTTCAAATGAGTAAATTAGATCCTCTTTACACACAGATACAACTCCACTGAAAGTTTAAGAATGTATTAACAGGAACCATAACACATTGATCATCCAAATATTCTTCCAGGTTTCAAGCAACTTTTTGATTCAGAAAAAAAACACAAATGAGTCCCTAAAGCTCAGATAAAAAACAAAGGAAACTTAAAGCCGGCAGATCTGCTCAAAAAAACTTAAATGAAAACCCAAAGTTCCAAGACAGTCTGGTTCTCCTTGTACTCACGCTTCCTAGCTGCTCCTCACTCCAAGCAGGGTATCAATATGAAGTTCCAAGTCCCTCGAACCGCCACAGCACAAGAAAAACTCTTTCCAATGAACCTCTACTTGGCGTGTCCGGGAACCAGGGACACTCCTTGTCCTCTCCAGAGCAGAAGACGGCCAGTTCCCGTGCAGGCGAATGCTGTCCTCTCACGGCTCGGTGTGGCTCACATGTGGGCATGTGCAGCAATGGCGACGGTGAAGACAGCAGGCACGATTATTCCTCCTCGGAAATATTGTCCCACTCGGTCTGTCCGCCGAATGCAACAGTGGTGGAGTTCACAGGTTGTGTCCTCTGTCCATTGCATTGCAACTTTTTGCAAAGTGGATGGGTTATCTACCCAAATTAAAGCAGCCCAACGCACATGTTTCACTCTGCATCTGCTCATCCCTGCGCTCCTTCCTCATTCCTCCTTCATCAAGTTACCTCAAGCACATTCCCCATACAACGTGAAGTCAGAATTTCAAAATAAAATACACTTAAATCATTACACCATTGTCTTAAAATAATAGTGACTACATCCCATTACAATTGAATTTCAAACATCCAGAATATTCACAAACCAATCTTCAAAACCATTGATAACACTTTTTATTGTCTTTAAACCACTATAAAAGGAAACTTAAGTTTTTTTTATTTTCTTAACAGTTTCTTACTTCCTGCTATCCGCAAGTATGAAACTTAACTAACCCGAACTAATCACAGGGATACAAATGTCTGAAAAAAACCTTCAGATGACTCCAAAAGCCACAAGGCTGGTCGAGGCAACCAGAAAGAGAGTAATTGTAAAATGTTTGAATAAAAAGCAATAAGATCATCTGGTAAAATCATATTTCCCTCAACAAATCAATGTAGAAGTTGTTGAAATCCCTTCTCCTTGTCTTCTCTGCCATGACTGAGAGTAAAACTCCAGCGATCAGCAGCTTATTGAGATCACACACACAGCCTTCCAGCTGGACTGGATTTATAAAGGGAAAGAGCTGCATGGTTTATAAATCAGATGCTGTTTCTGCTTTTGGTGCTGGTAGACTTTTAGTGTGGATCCTCCACAGTGTGTGATCAACGAGGCCCCTGGCCTGCAGAGTCCAACATCTGGTTCTTCCTCCTTTGAGTGAGCAGCATGGAGCCGGAGCTCCTTCAGCAGCTGTGTCACGTTGGTAAAGCCAGGTGTGGCTTCGTTCAGCAGTCTGAACCTGTGCTGACGCTACGGGGTTTCCCTCCACGTCACTGGGGGCCGGTCGCTCCTCCACCAACCAGATCATCACTCTGAATCTGAGGAGGGTTTCCACACTCGTTAGCCTCACTTTTAACTGGAATATATCAAACTAATCACATTATTTTCCTCCGGTGGCCAGACTTTGTCTAAACAAACCATTTGTAGGAGAGAGCAATGACGACTGAAGGGCTCGTCTGGGAATTGAACCTGGGACCTCTCACACCCTAAGTGAGAATCATACTCCTAGACCAACGAGCCCACATACTGAAGAAGCAAAAACACTCAACTGATTGTCATGAATTAGGCAGGTGATCCAGACTCCTGACAGCCTGGACAGTCCAGTCCAGTCCAGTTTATTTATAAAGCACTACTAAAAACAAAAGTGTTGACCAAAGTGCTGTACAGACACAAAATAAAAACAATAGAAATAGACATGAAAATATTAATCAGACAACACTGACAACTTTTCAGTAAAATACAGACTCACACTAGTTAAAAGCCAAAGAAAATAAGAGAGTCTTAAGACGGGACTTAAAAATAGGAAGAGAATCTGATTGCTTTATGTGCAGAGGTAAATCATTCCACAGTTTTGGACCAGTGGTAGAAAATGCTCAATAACCCCTACATTTGAGATTTGTATCAGGAACCGCAAGGTGAGCCTTGTTTGCTGATCTGAGATGACGTCCTGGCACATAAGGTACCAGCAGTTCAGACAAATATGGTGGGGCAAGACCATTTAAAGATTTGAAAACAAATAAAAGAACTTTAAAATCGATCCGGTAGCAGACAGGAAGCCAATGAAGAGACGACTGGTGATATGTGGTCGTATTTTCGTGTGCCAGTTAAAAGGCGAGCTGCAGCATTTTGGACGAGCTGCAGACGCTTCAGTAAACTCTCCTCAATGCCGGCGTAAAGAGCATTACAATAGTCCAGCCGAGTTGAAACAAAAGCATGAATCAATATTTCAAAATTGTGTTTTGAGAGGAAAGATTTTACCTTAGTGATCTGTCTCAGATGGAAAAAATTTGACTTCACAACAGCACTAACCTGCTTATCAAGGTTGAGTTCATGGTCCATTTTAACACCCAGGTTGGTAACAGTGGGCTTAACAAACTGACTCAAAGGCCCCAAGTTAACTTGTTTACTGCTGGCCTTACTATGGACCAACCAGAAGAACCTCAGTTCTGCTATCATTGAGACACAGAAAATTTTCTGACATCCAGTCCTTAGTCGTGTTAATGCAGTCCAGAAGTTGCGCAGCACTGAATGAATCTTCACACTTCAGAGGTACATAGATTTGACAGTCATCGGCGTAAAGATGGAAGGACACACGAAACCTCCGTAGAACAGATCCCAGCGGAAGCAGATATAAAGAAAAAAGAAGTGGCCCAAGGATTGAGCCCTGTGGCACGCCGCACGACAGAGGAGCTGAGGAGGACACAAAATCACCAATTTTGACGCAAAAACTTCTGTCTTTCAAGTAGGAGCGAAACCACTCTAAAGCGGATCCCTTAATCCCAACCAGATTTTCAAGGCGGGACAGGAGGATTTCATGATCCACTGTATCGAACGCTGCAGTCAAGTCCAATAAAACTAAAGGAACCATCTGTCCAGAGTCAGCAAACATAAAAATGTAATTAAAAACTCTCAACAGAGCTGTCTCAGTACTGTGGAGATTTTTAAAACCCGACTGACAAACCTCTGGGATCTGTTGCTCATCTAGAAAAGCTTTCAACTGATTAAAAACACATTTTTCCAAGATTTTAGATAGAAATGGAAGTTTGGAAATCGGACGTGAGTTTGCAGGATCTTTAGGATCAAGGCCAGACTTTTTTAACAATGGCTGAACAACAGCATGTTTCAAACTTTTGTTGACCACTCCATTTGCCAAGCTTCCATTAACATGATGTAAAACAAAAGTTGCAATAGAAGGAAACACTTCTTTGAACAGATGTGAAGGAGTAGGATCATTTGGGGAACCAGCAGGCTTCATTTTACAAACCACTTTTTCTAAGCAAGAGAGTGTTACTGGCTCAAACGTATGGAGCAGAGCTGAGCAAGAGGCAGAAACAGGTGAACTGACAGCTGGAGGGCTGATAAGGGCCCTTGTAGACACAATCATATTCACAAAAAAGTTCAGGAAATTCTCACAGACCTCAGGTGAGGCTTCCAGGCCATCCGACTGAGGAACGTTCAGAGCTCTGTTCACCATATTAAAAAGAACTCGTGGTTTTTGCCTATTGGCTGTCACAATATCAGCAAAATATTTAGCTTTAGCTGCTTTTACACATTTCTGATACCTTTGCAGACATTTCTGTAAAATTTCAAGAGACACTTGCAGCCTATCTACACTCACGTCTGATGGCACGAGTGGACTCATTTAGCCAAGGCTCAGCTTCAGGTTTTGGTCGTCTCACTTTAAGAGGAGAAACACTGTCTAAAACTGACTGGCAGGTTGATTCAAAATGTTTGGAAAAACATTTCAATATCAACATCGAAAAAAGAAATATCAGCAGCCAACACTGAGTTTTCAAAGGAAACAGAGAACTGAGCAGCAGTGGCAGAGTTAATGATGCGACAGTGTTGTGCAGGAACACAAGATTTAACCATGTTATGTGGACCGGGAACATCAAAAACAATTCGACAATGGTCTGAAAATACAGGGTCACAGACTTCAACATTACACACTGAAATGCCATGGGATAGCACTAAGTCCAGCGTGTGTCCATCCCGATGCGTTGCTCCAGAAACAGACTGCACGAGGTTAAATGTATCAATAAGGTCCAGGAACTCTCTTGTCATAGGTTTACCTGGGAAGCATACTGCGTGAATATTAAAATCACCCAAAATCAACAAGCGGTCGAACCTTGACATAACATCAGCTAAGAAGCTGGAAAAGTCATTGATAAAGTACTTATTATATCCAGGTCGCCGGTACACAACAGCGCACAGAATGGGTGAATCAGAAGACAAAACAAAAGTATTGATCTCAAAACTCCAAGGCGCAGCCAAGGCGAGCTGTGCACACTTGTAAACACTGTTAAACACAGTCGCTACGCCACCACCATGACAGTTTCTTGGTGTCGAGAAATAGCTGAAACCAGGGGGCAAAAGTTCAGAAAAAGCACTCGACTCACCAGCTCCGGTCTTACTTTCAGTAATGAAGAGAAAATCTCAATAAAATCCTTTAGGATAAATGTCTTGTTCACCAATGAGTTGGCGGTTGTTAGCGCCATCCGGATAGGAGCCGCGGTGTTAGCCTGAGTGTTAGCCCTGCTATACACCCGCTGTAGAGGCCGAAGATTACGCAGGTCCACTCCTCTCCACTGCTGACGAGGGAAGGGAGGGTGACGAGTCCTCTCATCGTCCAAACCAACCACGGGAACGAGGCAACGAGTCCTATTGGGAACATGACACGTAAAAAAAGTGCTGCGCCCGAGCAACAGATGAGCCTAATTTTTACTGCTCGTTTATTGAGAGTTTACTCACATTTTCTTTTATCTGTTGGTTTCAATCCTTGTCTGTGAGGGACAAAAACAAACTGCAGAACATTGTCAAGACCTGCTCTAAAATCACAGGTGTTAAACTGAGGGACTTGCATTCTCTGTGGGAGCAGCAGGTGCTGAGTAAAGCACACAGCATCTTGGCTCAGCCTCTTCATCCTCTGACTCCAGAGTTTATCTTGATGCCTTCTGGACGCCGGTATTTGGCTCCAGCTAGGAAAACTAACCGTTTTTCAAACTCTTTTGTGCCTTCTGCAATCAAATTATTGAATTCCAGCTCCTAAATTGTTATTGTATTGCTTGTTTTAATATTGTTCAACCTGAGTTCCACTTGGGGTTAAACTGAACTGTCTCATGTTGTATTTACATGTGAAACGACTCGAGATGTGCTGCAAACAAATTGCCCTTTGGGATCAATAAAGTTTTCTGAATCTGAATCCTTTAGCTTCACCAGCCTCCCGCTTCGCTTCCCCCAGCGTCTGTGGCGGGCCCTGCGTGGAGGTGGAGCCGGGACACGGCAGAGGTGAGCCGGTATCCCAGCCAGGAAAGGTGGATGAGGATTCCCCTGTCCTTCACACTTATAATCCACCAAGTATTAAGCCGTGGGTCGAAGATCCAGTAATGTTTGTCGCTCACAGACCAGCAGAGAATTGACTTTTACAGCAAAAGTTGTCAATATTGCCACAAACACAAGTAGAGATCGCAGAGACAGACGGCATGCCAACCACACTGGCGCCATCTTGGCTTCAGTCTTTTCCAGTTCTCATCCAATGACCACATCCTGACTGAAGGAAATGAAAACATGAGTCATGACGACTTGAATGATGGTCAACTTGACCTCAATCACTTCAAACAGTCCAGAAAGACAGAAACGGGCCCCAAGTGAGCCCAATGGCATGCTGGGAGAGCTGAAGAAGCCGCAGTCCTGGGGACAGAGTTCCATCAGGAGGCCAGTTCACCTTCAAGCAGCCACGTCTCTGTCAGGAACATCACATCCAGCTCTTGGCAGTCAGAGAAGTCACGGGAAGATCGTCTCAATGTCAACAGAGCCTGTGAGGAGAAGCCCCTGACTGCAGCCGGCAGAACGGGGCGCGCCTCAACGTGGGCGGAGTTAAACGTTTAACTCCACCCACGTTGAGCTTGACTCGTTTATTGTTGCCGTCTGGTTTGTCTGGTGGCGGAGACTATGTAGCACATTCACAAACGTCAATACAGCTTCTAAATGCTGGACTACAAACCATTTAATGATTGTACATCAAGCTGAACTGTATCTTTATTCTTCTTATTAAGGAAAGAACACTTTTGTATGTATCACCTAGCATCTTATGTGATTTACTGTCATGATTAATTTATATCAGCATTACTATTTATATCAGGATCAGGTCTGGAGCCAAAAAATAGTTCTTTGGGAAAACATTTTTCTTGTATCAAATAATAATAATAATAATAATAATAATAATAATAATAATAATGCATTGGTTTTATATAGCGCTTTTCAGGACACTCAAAGACACTTTACATTGCATTATTCATTCGCACCATACTGGGTGGTGCTTACTGCTTACAGTGCTAGTTTTGGGAATGAGAATGTAGGGGTGATTCCATCATTTTTTTCCTCAGAATTCAGTGATTCCATCATTTTATTCCCTGTGCTTGGTCTAAAACAGTAATTGTTACTGGCTACAATTTTTCCTCTTGATATCTTTTAGTGTGTCTTACAGTCAGAAAGTTGCAAAATAAAATGACTTTAGTTTTTTGTCATGTTTGTGACCTGCTTTTTTTCTACAAAATTAAACAACTGAACGAACGTCCTCCGAGACTGGTGATTCCATAATTTGTGCCAGGAGTTGTAATACTATAGCGACACAACTTTTTATTTGGGTTCAACGCTCCCCTAACTCAAACCCTGTCAAACTAGGGCTAGCTGGACTGAAACAGTGAGTGGAATGTGTGACATACAGCATACGTAGATGTAGCGTAGCACAATGCTCCACTACACATTGAATTTTAATGTCTTTTATTTTGATGCTGTAAAGAGCAAAAATGAAGTATTTTAACACCACAGTTCACATTCACTGACATCCGTGTTCCCGTTCTCGGGGTGTAATCACGCGAGAGTATCCCTACCCATGAACACACCATGTAGCGAACGCGCCCTCTACTGGTCAGAGTTAGATACTGCCCCACAAAACAACAGTTCTCAGTCCACACTCATGGCTTTAAATGCCACATAAACAGATTTGGATTTTTTTGTACACTGGATCATATCAGCTACATTAAGGAGATCAGAGACAGCAGGAATGTCTAAGCCATTGATACCTGAACATACCATGGTTATTACTGGCTGATAACACAGATTTCCTAAACTTTGCACTAACGACTTTCTTAAAGTGTCACTAATCCACTCGAGGACATAAGACTGAACTGACAGTCTACGTTACATGTCTTTCCTCATATCAAAGAGGGCTCTTAGTTTGGCCTTCATTCTACATAACAAACAAAAACATAATCTCTGATCTCTGTATAGGGACTTCCGTATATGATTATGCCAGACATAATATATCAGAGTCTGTACAACTCACGAACCATGTACATTTGAAGAGGTCAGATGTAATGAATGAAGCTTCAGCCCCGTTGAACACATTATTCTTTTTTCTTAAAAGCACAAAACACCTTCATGTTTCTCTGGTCAATAATTTCTTGACAGAATGTCTCGTAGTCTTCCTGCAGACTGAAGACAAAAAGGAACGGTTCTCTGACATCAGCGGTCTCCTCTTCTTCCTGGCCATCACAGACACACAGGGGTTCCACTGCCCTCACGCGTTCCTCCTTGGCCATGGTGACAACTTGGGGAAGTGAAATTTTTCCCTTGAAAGTTCTGGTCCCACACCACCGGGCTGCCATCAATGCATCATTGACCAAACGATTCTCCTAAACAAAAATAAAGAAAACAGTTATTTAAGTAAAGGCTCGGAGATTGCAGAAAACACTGAAATGAGACTACCCGTCTCAGGCAATATACCCCGTCTCCTGTTCCCAGTCCTGGCAGGTTCTCAGTCTCATCTAAAAAGGAAACAGATTGTGGTGTCTACAGGCACAATGACAATTTAAGTGGTTGATTTTAAGTACACTGTTTTGATGATTAACAGAGAAATAATGACTGCTCTGTGACATCGAACCTCAAAAGCCTTGATGGATATGTGTGAGACAGTGCTGGCTGGAACAATACCTGATGCGTCAGTGGCAGATTCCGAAAGCCTCAACTTTTTCAGGGGGACTTCAGCCACATCCTGAAATAAGTGGCAGGATCAGTCTTCAAGCAATAGTTTCATTATATACTACTTTATCACATGACCTCTCACCTGTAGTTTTTTCAGCTCTCGTTGCCTTTTTCTTTGCTGCAATCTCTATTCTTCAGATCTTGGTGATTTAATGACAACACACATTCACAATGAAAACATTCATGCAGGTCAGATAACAGTGAATACAGTAAAACGTGATCTAAAAGAATCTGGTTTAAAAGTGTGATACTGAGGGGGCTTACGGCATGGGGAAGTTCTGCAGGAGAACAAGACACCACCATCTTCGAATTTGCAGCATGTTTTCCTGTGAAGAAGGAAATGCAGAAGATTAAAATATGTTTTGAAAAATAATACCTTCATCGCTACCGTCAAGCATAACGTGTCACAATTTGCATATACCTCACTGAAATCGCAACTGGCCCCCATTACAATGTACAGAGCGTACTGTAATTTAAGAGATACTGGTTAATATAATATCATGCATATTCTGTGAGGATACAATTTTTCAATACAAAGAGTGTGTTTTAAATGCAGAAAAAAACACTTTAGATGTCATCGATATAACATACTGAGTAGTTCTTACCATCAAAACAAACACGCCACAGTTGTTGGAGCATCCTTGCAGTGTTAGGCCCTTGGGTGTGAAAGTAGTATTTTAATAAAAGAATGGCAAGAAAATAGCAAATGTTAGCAAATGCAATGTAGTAACATCTCACCTGAACATCATTCACACCAAGCTGTCTCCAAGGGCCAGGAGACAGGCTGTGAGCAATGTGCCTGGTCAAAGAGTAAGTGGAAGTAAATAAAAGTACAATAAACCATTTCAAAGCAACACTTGGAACAAAGCTGAAAGTGAATAAGGAAGAGGCTGGAACTTCAAATCAAACATTTTTGTAATGGGCTTAAACAGAACTGGCCCACTCAAACAAAATGTATGGTTCTGTTTCCATCTGCGTAGAATAATGTAACAATTACGTCTATCCCTTGCAAACACTCCCTTTTGTTGTTTGTTTTTGTTTGGAACATCTCAATGCAGGGGAAAATTAAATTCAAATAAAAACAGAACCATTTAATAAACAAACAAAGGACAAGTGGTTTAAAACAGAACTACCACTGTCCAGGCAAGATCTTGGAAGGTGCCCTAAAAACCTGAAAAGATGGACTCTACTCTGATCTCTCCAGCTGCTGCCACAGAGGGGATCTCGGAAGAAAATCTCCCGAGCCTGTGGCCTCAGTATCTGTTAAATGTGTTCAAATATAACCAGACACATAAAGTTATGGAACGTTACAGAAACACTTACAAAGCTGCCATGCATTTAATAAACCAAAAAATTTAAACCAGCAATGAGCAACTTTGTTGTGCAAGGTAATAATAGAGGAAGATAGAAATGTATTTACACAGAGTATCCAGTGTCCAGGTACAAATACTGGAAGCAGAACCCACTGTAGACTGGCTGCATTGTCCTGTAAAAAGATATCAATAACTGATTATGAAATGCTCAAACTTCACTACAAAAGCAAAACTTTTCAACAAACTACCGGCAGGTGATCCATGGGGTTTGTGGATGATGGTGGAAACCATGTGACAATGACATGGCTGTTTGCAGCAAACACGTGCTCTATTCTCTGTAACAGAGATAGATCATTGAACTATACTATCCAACCCATCTGAATTAAGTTTTTCACCATAGCTACTCTACCTTCCCAATGACATGAAGACAAGAGTTCAGGATCTAGCAGAAAACAAACACAAATTAAAATAATAACAAAAAATACAGAAATCATATCAGCACAACACATTCTCTATGCCTACCATCCCGTCAAAGTCTCGACTCAAACCAAGACTCCAAAAGTCAGAGCGAGTCAGGATGATGTTGTTCACCATTGCAAGGTACTCAGTGGGACTTTTGGTCTCATCCAAGGCATCTGACAGCTAGTGGAAGAAAACAAAGTCTTGAAACATGTTTTTGGTTATATTAATACCATTCAGAGATATTTACAGTGGCACAATGGTTGACATTACCAGGTGTTCCTGGATGTCGTTGAGTTCCTGTCCCCAGCATGCTCTGTGTGCTGACAAGTTATGGAGACTAGTGAAGTGCCCATGAGGTCTCTGCTGACTGCCATCAATTACTAGTGGGGGAAAAAAAACATCAGAATAAAAATCAAGTGTGAAATGTCACATTTCTACTTACACACACACACACACACACACACACACACACACACACACACACACACTCTGTCTTGTATTTCTATCCTTGTGGGGACCGTCCATTGACTCCCATTCATGTCTAGCCCCTAACCCTGACCCTTACCCTAACCCTAACCCACACCACAATAAAGCCTAACCCTAAAGAAATGTTTTTGCACTTTTACTTTTTTCAGTAACAACAACATGGTCAAGAAAACACTGTTTCTCCTACTTAGGACCGGAAAAAGGTCCCCACAAGGCACGTCGTTTCACGTTTTGCTATCCTTGTGGGGACATTTGGCCCCAACAAGGATAGAAATACGAGAACGCACACACACACACACACACACACACACACACACACACACACACACACACACACACACTAGCAGGGACTCACACTCTTGACATTCTTCTTGGTCTTTGCTGTTGTCAGATGACCCCGTTGGCATTCCAGCTGATGGGGAATGAGCAAAAAGAAAAGATAATGTTACATACATTGTAAAAAGTTGCATAAAGTGGACGAGGACAATAATTGTGCATAAATATTCATTAACATACCTAAGACTAGCCTTCCATGGCTGTCACATTGCATTTCAACATCTGAAGGAACAATCTTGCTATACTGTTCTCGGACTCTTTTGTTCTTTGCCATGTTATAATGATGAAGTATATTTCTTTGGAGAAATATGTGTGTGGATGGGGTTGTCATATTTAAAAAGTAATTGTTCTTTCTCATCCCAGAAAAAAGCTGCTCCACACACTGGCTGTTTATAAGACCAGCAAGCTCAGGCACAAGCTCCAGCTTTCTCAGAACCTCCCTCTGGTCTTTGCTGTTGCCTTGGTGGAACACATCGTTTAAAGCGAAATGCTGCGAGGACCCAGTGAGAGGGTGACCATTTTCATCAGCGGGCATCTTAGAATTTTTCAGCCATGGCAAGTTGACATGAACCGTGCTCTCTGAGGCATGCTTTATGTTGTCTGGGGTGGGATCCAGTAACCTTCCTTGAAAAGGGGCAAAGATTCCTGGCTGCCTGCGGTTCGCATGCAGCGCCAGCCCTCTGGCATAATCATACACTGAAACATTGGGAATGTCTTTCCACGATAACAAGAGATCCACAAAGTCACGTGGACTCTCTGCTCTGAGGTTGAACTTCACTGAATACACAACCCCACATGGACAGGTGATTACAGCCCAACCACCTGGAAACAGAAAAACAGTGGTCAAGGGCAACTTTATTTGTATCACCCACTTTTACAGTTTGATTCAAATGCATATTATGAGACTCTAGTATGAGTAATAACTGACATTAGGAACATGTATGGCTAATTTACATAAATACATACTGATTGATGATGAACACATTACTTCACTTACCAGAGGCAGCCCACACTTTCTCAAACACCTTGTTGTAGGTGACTCTTTTTGACATTTTTTCTGAAAGTCGCATGACAAGATCCACTTTGGAGCCTTTGTCATCCACACCACAGTTTTTACAGAGTGCCCTGATGTCCTCTACCTGTTGCAAACATGCATTTGAGTTGATATTGTGAATAAAGCATAGACATATTTTTTGTTTGCAAAAAAAGTGGATTTTGCATATTTTATCAACTAATTCACCTTCAAGTTCACAAGCTCATCTGTGAGCCGCTCTTCATTAATCATGTCATCATCATCATCCCCATTGTTTGGCGTTTTTGGAGCTTGCATTTTTTCAAATTCAGTGTTTAAAACTGAATTTGATCTTCGTGTGTGTGGGCCAATCCATGGGGCCCAGTGATGATAACTGGGGGACGCAACAAAAGGGTTCTTTCGACCACCTTTGTGAAAAAATATAAAGAGTATTAGCTATTATTAGCACAAGACTAAACACATTAATATACTTTACTTTCAGTGCAACTGCTCTTAACCTGTCTTTTCAAATTACTTACATGGAATTAAACGACGACTAATCATTTCCATGGCCACAGCATCCCAGAAATTTGCTATATCCACATGGCCATCAAAATCATCAGGCAGGCTTTGGATCTCACTCACTGTTAAAAGAACAGTTTATTTTTTTCCCATGTCAATCACTAATAAAATATCTGAGCATTAGAGCCGACAAAATATAGATTATATTGGATTCAGCTTTGTTATTGCACATGTCACAAATACAGAGCAACAAAATGCATATAGTCACTTCCTGAGGGGGCTGGGGCATGTGTGTGAGAGGGTAAGGGGTGGCGGGAGGAAGAGTTCTATTGGGAAAAACCTGTTCCTGAACCTGGTGGTTTTAGTCCAGATGCTATACATTTTAGTTGTATAGCATATGTTATGAACAGTTTGATTCGAGGGTTTTACAAACCATCATAACAACATCCTCTGCCTTTAGACCTTTAGCAAAAACTCCCAAGAAAACACAGTAAACCTCAGGGTGAGCAACAGAAGAAAGATCCCTCTCCTAGGATGGGCAGACGTGCAATAGATGAGTACAGACAAGAAAACAGTTGACCACACAGAAGAGGGAGAGGAGATGTTATACAAACAATGAAGCTAAAATACCTATGTGACATAACAGCTTATCGAACTCACCTGGCAAATTGAAAACACCTTTCTTGTGAAGATCCATCACAACAACCGCTGGGCTATAGCCACATGACACACAATTGTAACTGTAGTCATGGTTTGTAAGGGCCTCAAAATGAAGGTAGGCTTGGAGAATCCTCTCCTTGTTCGGAAAGGACACCTTCTCTGTTGTTTCAATTATTTCTATCACTTTGCTGATAGTTGTATGCGTCTGGAAAGTGATGAGAACAGGAGTATTCTAATGTTAGATGATTTCAAAATGTAAGTTGCTTTGTTAGAATTGCATCTTCAATAGCCTTAGGAAATACAATTAAATATATTTTATCTTGTCAAAACTTTTTTTTTTTGTATTACTGTGAGTTGAACTGTGGTGTCACTCAAAAGGATGGAAAGAAGTTAAAATAACATCACATTACATACAAAATCAATTCACTGGACTTTTCAGTGAGCAGAATGCATTTCTGAATGATACGATCTCACCTGTAATGCATTCCTAACCATCAGGCACAAATGCAGAGACAAGATTATGTGGTCGTCAAAGTTGTGGATACCATCCTCCCACTCCTGGTATCTGTAGATCATGCCACAGTTCAGGCAGGACTTCCTGTACGTTGATATTCCTAAAAACACAGTCCAAACAAAGGTTATGGCTGTGGCTGGAATGTCCTTTGCGATAAGTAGAATTATTCTTTTTGTTTGTCATGTACATATAAATTAAATAATAAATTATTAAATAAATGATAAGAGCATAGAAGGACCCGTGACAGTACCAACCTTCAACTACACCCGTGCTTGTCAGGATCTTGGCTTTTGATGTTACCAGTTGTTCACACATTGTGTACTCACATTCCACACATGTTGTTTCTTTAGGGATAAGGTGCTTTGGAAAGCTGTCCTTTGCTCTTCCCTCTCTTGACTGCTCCATGAGAGCTTGGGGCAGATCTGCAGGGAGCTTTTTATTTGTGAGGAGGTAATTAAGCATCCTTGCAACACTTCTGTCATCTGGTGGATAACTGTCCTCCACACTGTCCTCACTTGCATTTTGATCTGTGGTGGCCTGGGTTGGATTGTGTGTCTCTTCCTCTGTGCTCTTCACCTTTTGGAATAGCTCCCTCTTTGTGACAAAGAGATGCCATTTAGCAACAGCTTTGTGAATGCAAGAGTGTCTTGCTTTAGAGCAGGGACAATGCCAGTTGTTCTGCTTTGTGTCGTAAGACACAATCACTCTTCCCAACCTACTGTAATAGGTTATGTTTGCTTCATGAACAGAGATATGAAATTTGGAAGGTGGACCACCCACATTCAGATGCACAGACAGGGGCACACCCTCTGCAACAGCACTTTGCTGAGATCGCAAGAGACTGGCTTTACGCTCCTCACCAAACCATTTATTGTCCACCATTGTTTTCAACGCCTCAGCTGTTAGAGTGACGTTTTGATTGTCAGCACGTGGGCAATACAATAAAGACAGTATATGGGGCACTCATATGGCAACATCCCGCTTCTTCGTGCAAAGTCACTGTTCAGACGGCACTGGTTGACCTCACACATGACCTTGTGGGTTGGTCCCCAAGTATTCTTAATGACATGTATGGGTGTTGCTGGACCACAAAAAGATTTTTCAACTGCAAACACACCATTTTTGACATCAACACATTGAGAGGCCAAAAATCTGTCCTTCGACACTGTCTCAAAGTGGTGGGTATGCTTTCTTTTGCAGTGTGTTTTGAAGTTTTTCTTGCTCAACATCATGCTGCAGTGAGGACAAGTGACTTTCTTGTGTTTTCCATATATTGTGTGACTTGATGCTTTAGGGGTATCCGGATGCTGTGCAGAGGCCACAGGGAGCTGAGTGGGGGCCGCAGGGATCTGAGTGGGGGCCGCAGGAAGCTGTGAAGAGGCCGCAGGGATCTGTGCGGATGCCACAGGGAGCTGTACAGGAGGCATTGCGAGGGTCTTTGTTTGTTCTTTAGGGGCTGCATCATGCTTCTCCTCTTGGTGTAGTTCTATGTGTCTTATAAACTGGCCTCTATTAATAATTGTTGCAGCACAATAGCAGCAATGAAAATGTGCTGCTGTCCGACAACTTAAGCCACACTTAATAATTATGAATTCTGAAAGAGAGGAAAGAAGTAAATAACATTTGTACTTGTACCAATATATTGCTCATCTAAATATGTGTCATAAGTAAGTACCTCTGTGTTTTACTGAAGAGTGGCCTTTCATATGGTTCTGCACCATATGCTTAGCTGCCTCATATTTGCAGAAAGGACAGTGGAAATGTTCACTGCTGCTGCATTTTGTTGGGGTTGGTGTATCCGTAAGTATGGTAATGTGTCTCTACAAATCAGAGGGGAAAAATAGACTTAAAAAAGGCACAATACTGAGGAATTCACAAGACAAAAAGATCTGAAACGATTTTTCACCTCAACAACAAATGTTGATTCGTGTCATGTCATGGATGCTAACAGATGTCTGGACAGGACAGAACGGTTCACCGTCTGGTAACATGACAGTTGGAGCCGGATTGGCATTTTAGTCCAGACTGGCCCAATACAACTGATCAGATACAACATTTAAATGTATATCTATATCAACAGCCATGATTTGACATGATTTGTCTTCCAGATCACGATTTATTCCACAAACAAAAGCAGTAAGTTCTATTTCATGTCTAACGCAATATTTCATTAATTAGACATGGTCGTTCCATTTGATTACTGTGAATATTTGGAATTAGTGTAATGCTAAAAGGAATGGCATCGTTTTCATGTTTTGTATACGGTAACTTTTCAAATAGGCTTGCTACTTAGCACGTGACAAAATCAGGACATCACGACAAAATAAATGTGTCTGACGATAATGCAACTGCAGATAAAATAATATCACTTCCTTCCTTGTCTGTTACAAAATCGCAAAACCGCAATGTTAAAGCACGTTAAAACAACACGTTTAAACAAAATATATATGTGCTTACCTCCATTTTCCAAATTTCTTTCTGCTTCTTCTTCTTCTTCTTCAGTGAGATTTCCGGCAGTGTAGACGCTATTTGCGTATTACTGCCCCCCATAGTTCAGAACAGGATAGCACTCCTTAGAATTCTGTCATATCATCTGATAGAGGCCAGTGGCGCCACCAGACGGCGACAATAAACGAGTGAGGCTCAACGTGGGCGGAGTTAAACGTTTAACTCCGCCCACGTTGAGGCACGCCCCGTTCTGCGGGCTGCAGCCAGGGGTACTTGGCTCGCAGGTGTTTCGGATTAACTGGTCTCCGTGTTAACTGGTGCCCCACTTCCTGTAGCGTCTCTGCTGCTGCTAAAAGCAGATGTTAAAAACCGACAGGAATCAATCCGGAGCTTCCTGGAAAACTCACTTTAACCGCTCTGAACACAAAGTTTAAAGAGTTGGACCTTTACTGAGTCTGGATCCTTGTTGGACCAGCACGTGTCAGACCAGGACTGGCATCAACTGCAGCTGCAGCTTCTTCTTCTACTGACTTCCGGCAGGCTGGACGCTGGATCAGCGTAATGCTGCCCCCACCTGGTCACTGTTCATACTGAGAGGTTGGGGGAAGAAGAAACTTTACAACTGCCTGATCTAATGGCGAGTTCAGCCCAGACAGAAATATCCTCTTTAAAGAAAATGAATGAAGCCGAGGCCTGAAAGCTCTTTAAAGTCCCGCTCCAGTCCTCTTTTGGAGCTGTTTTAAAGTGTCCTCAGGAGTCTTTACATTGTGATGAGGAAGTTTTTAGCCAACATCACTAAACCTGTGTCATTTTCCAGGCCTCTGTATCTGCAGAGCTCCAGAGATCATTAACTATTTGCTGCTGGGTGAAGACCGGCTGTGGGTGGACTGTCCCCCAGTGTCCAGACTGAAGGCTGTGGGTGGACTGTCCCCCAGTGTCCAGACTGAAGGCGTTATGCTGTTTCTTCCCCACTAACACAAACTAGCGGACAGTTTCACAGCTCTGTCTGGAGGATCAGGACTTGGCCCACTAACAGTTTTAAATTCTAATAATATCAACATGAAGACTCCTCTTGCACTCAGTGTGGTCCACTGAGGATCACAAACATCTGTAACATCTGTAAAAATTCTTCTGGAGCTGCACAGAGATGATTAGATGATGAAGAAACTGATGCTGCTCCTCAAAGTCACTTCCTCAAACAGTGTTTCCAGGAGTTGCCCTGTTTTACATGATTTTAAAAATGAAGCAGTCTGGATCATCTGCTGCCACTGCTCCACATGTCAGCAACGCAAGTGTGCTTCACTTTGAGAGCTCTCGCCGGCAGCCAACAACACGCTGTGTTGTTGGTGTGCAGCAGTGAAATGGGTCCCACCTGAAACACTTCACTGTCGCGTACATTCCGGACGTTGTTTGGGCCGTTCACCGGTATTGCGGTATATGAAAAATTCATATCATAACGAAAATAAAAACCAGTATTCGGTACAAACCGGTATACCGCACAGGACTAATGTGAGGGACTCAGCAGCGCAGCGGCCCAGCAGGAGTCATGGCTGTGTGACGAAAACACCTGACCTGGACCAGTGATGGATCCACTTCCATCAACACTGACCTCCAGCAACCAGCCACACTCCACAGTCCAGACTGTCCTGCTGAGAGAGGAACAGGCTTCTCAGGAGTTTTCCTCCTGGACTCACTGAGCTGATTCACTTCACTCAGAATCAGCAGAGCAGTTGGAGGAAACAGGGGATGTAGCTCAGTGGTAGAGCGCCTGCTTTGCATGTAGGAGGTCCTGGGTTCAGTCCCCAGCATCTCCAGGCTTTATGTCAAACATTAATATCATCAAGCTTATGAACAGAGGCTGAGTGTCTCTTTGTGGCTGTGAGATAAAATCAATCTCTCAACATCCCAGAGGATCCTTCCAGCAAGATAAACCATAGAACTGCTTTGGAAATTTTTCTGTTGTTGGCATACAGAATTTCTGAGAAATCACCAAGTGTCATGATGTGGTTTAATAAAGGATTCTCTCAGAGAGTGGAAGAACAGGTGAGAAAGCTGACACTCACAGATACTCTCTGTGTGTCTTCCTCCCAGTCGGGGTTCAGACCAGATACTGATACAAAGCCCTGATAACAGATGGAGTCTGCCAGTCCAAGTTAAACAAAACAAAAACACTTAACAACATCTGAAAAAACCTTCAGATGACTCCTGTGAAAAGCCACAAGGCCCTCCACAGTGTGTGATCAACGAGGCCCCTGGCCTGCAGAGTTCAACATCTGGTTCTTCCTCCTCTGAGTGAGCAGCATGGAGCCGGAGCTCCTTCAGCAGCTGTGTCACGTTGGTAAAGCCAGGTGTGGCTTCGTTCAGCAGTCTGAACCTGTGCTGATGCTACGGGGTTTCCCTCCACGTCACTGGGGGCCGGTCGCTCCTCCACCAACCAGATCATCACTCTGAATCTGAGGAGGGTTTCCACATTGGTTAGCCTCACTTTTAACTGGAATATATCAAACTAATCACATTATTTTCCTCTGGTGGACAGACTTCTTCTGGAGGAAACCTAAAAACCGCAGGAGAGAGCAAAGACAAGGCCTCATCCAGGAATTGAACCCAGGACCTCTCACCCAAAATGAGAATCCTACTCCCAGACCAACTAGCCGACACATAGGTCATCATAAATGAGGCAGGTGCAGAAGACTCCTGACAGCCTGGACAGTCTTCAGGTCGCTGCCTGAGTGTGTTTCCTCAGCTGGTCCTCGCTGAGCGTCCTCAGGTCCTCCTTTGTCCTCTCTCTGTCTCATCCAATCAGGAGGGAGGCTTTCCTTCAGCTTTTCTCTCATTGTGCTCAGCTCTGTCAAACATCTGGTCTGTGGGCCAAACAATATGATGGATTATGAAGCTGAAGTCTAAATGATAAAGTCCAAACTGCTCCCCGATCAAAGACTGAGTGCAGAAAAGAGTTTCCTCCAGTGTTGCAGCGTCACTCAGCCATGACTCCTGCTGGCCGCTGTGCTGCTGAGTCCCTCACATCCTAAATGAAACCACTGGAGGACTCAGCTCTGCTTCTCTCCAGGAACCATGTCCTCCAGCTCTTCTGTCTGACAACACTGTTTTGGTCTGCTGCCTGAAAATAAGGCCGTTTACACTGCAGAGGCTTCAAGAGGAAACACTAAACTCTCACTGTGTTCTGGTGTCTGTTTACACCACAACAGTGCTGGAGACACTGAAAACACTACTTTTTAGAAACTGCTCTCAGGGGGAACTTTGTGAGAGCTCTCCGGCTCCATCTCCTTGTTGGGGCGACAGTAGCTCAGTTGGTAGAGCGGGTCGTCTTATAACCGGAAGGTTGGCGGTTTGATCCCCGCTCCCGCAGGCGCAAAACTGTCGTTGTGTCCTTGGGCAAGACACTTCACCCACCTTGCCGAGAGTGAATGGTTGGTGGTGGTTGGAGGGGCTGATGGCGCAGATTGGCAGCCTCGCTTCCGTCAGTCTGCCCCAGGGCAGCTGTGGCTACAAGAGTAGCTTACCACCATCCAGTATAGAGTGAATGAATAATGCAATGTAAAGCGTCTTTGAGTGTCCAGAAAAGTGCTGTATAAAACCAACCAATGCATTCACGGTGGAAATGCTGCTGCTGGTCATGAACATGAGATCAGCCAAACCTCCAACACAAAGTCAGAGAAGCTTCTGAAGTTTTACTCAAAGGGATCCTGGTTGATGACCAAAGCTGAAAGCCACTTGTTGAAGACTGAATCATAATTCCAAGGGCTTGTCTGGGAATTGAACCCGGAACCTCTCACACCCAAAGTGAGAATCATACTCCGAGACCAGGGTTTCCCAACCCTGGTCCTCAGGGAACACTATCCTTCATGTTTTGGATGTTTCCCTCTTCCAACACACCTGATCCAAATGATCAGGATTGTTACTAGGCCTCTGCAGAGCTTGATAACGAGCTGGTCATGTGAATCAGGTGTGTTGGAAGAGGGAAACATCCAAAACATGCAGGATAGTGTTCCCTGAGGACCAGGGTTGGGAAACCCTGTCCTAGACCAACGAGCCCACATGTCTGAGGAGCAGACAGATTCAACTGATTGTTATAAATAAAAGCTGAAATAAATGACATGAAAATATATAGAATAGTAAAACTACTACTAGTATTACTGCTCCGTGATAACGGAGGTGTATGAAGGGCTGCCAGTCCATGGTGTTCTATAAAACTTCCCCGTTTTGTTGTTTTCATCAGAACGGTTGGTGTCACTGACAGCACACTCCATGTGTTCACCTGGGACTTTTTATTCCTCTATAAATCCAAATGAAGCCTCATTCTGCTCTAAAATAACCATGTAAACACCCCAACACTTTGGAATTCAGTCTGAATCTGAATAAACCGGCGGGTTCGTTCTCCTTTGTAAGCTGAATTATCTGCTGATGAGGCGACTTCATTCTGGTCGTTCTGCTCCGTCGTGATGACGCAATATTCCAAGATGGCGGCCCGCGGTCCGCGTTTCGCCTCGTATGGAGACGGTTTATTTAACGGCAGTTTCAGAAGAATTGGATATAATGAAACGAGCGGATCGAGGAGCGCTGAACGCCGACATTTATTAAAGCTGCAGCGTCAAAGTTAATCCAGAAAGGAAGAGAGAAAAACGCTGTTTACTTCCTGGAGACGTCAGTACGTCACAGCCGTCCTGTCCAATCAGAACGCTTTGCAGACCGCGGCGTGAGAGAAGATTTAATCCTTCATTCATTCCATGTAAACACAAAGCTCACTAATATCATTCTGAATGACTTCATTCAGTTCATCTCAGAGTTCATCTCAAAATGAACTGTGCCGTTTGAATTATGATAGATTCTGAGGACACCTTGCTTCCATTTCGAGAGCTTGAAGTGAACAATGTCACTGATGACTTACTTAATCCTCAAAATAGGGAAGTAAAGGCAGAAAATCTTTATAGAAAATACGAAAAATTTAAATTTAAAACATTTGAAATGACTGAACATAAATCTTATGAAATTGAAAATGATCTCGATCCTGAAAATAACTTTTACAATAATATAATTAATGATTGTGAGTACTATACCAATGATCAGTTCAAGACTCTCAAAATGGAAGAAAATCTCTCTGTGATACACTTTAACAGCAGGAGTCTACACAAAAACTTCAAACACATCAAGGATTATCTGAGCCAGTTCAAAAAATTTAGTGTGGTTGCTGTGTCTGAGACCTGGTTAGATGAAGAAAAAACACCTGGTATCGAAATGGATGGGTATGAATTATTTACATCACACAGGGTTAATAGACTAGGTGGAGGAGTTGCATTATACATTGAGAAATCATTGCAGTGTAAACTGGTAAATACAAATAACATCGACAACATCCTTGAGTCATTAACAGTAGAAATAATACTTAAAAATGCTAAGAATATAGTCATTACATGTTTATACAGAAGACCTGGATCCTGTTTGGATACCTTCAACTCAATTCTTGATGGTATGCTTGTCAATATAAACAATAACAAGATGCACCTAATTGTCGGTGACTTTAACATTGACATTCTCAAGTCCGACGAAAACACTGAAACAAGCAACTTCATCAACACCATGTTTACTAATAATCAGTTCCCTGCAATAACCAAACCCACCAGAATCACATTAGAGACAGCAACACTGATAGACAACATTTACACTAATGCCATAGAAAGCCAAATAACTGCTGGACTGCTTATCAATGACATAACAGACCACCTTCCCATATTTGCTATATTCCATCGGACTTGTGTCAAAGGGAAAACTCCCATAGACAACACCTATACACTGACACGCTTAAGAACCCCTGATGCAATCGATGCACTCAGAGAAGACCTGCAAAAACTGACTTGGGATGAAGTCTATTCTGCCTCTGAGCCAAATGAGGCCTATAATGCCTTTTTGACTGTATTGATGATGTTCTATGATACACATTGTCCCCTTAAAAAGACACTTCGCAAAAACCAACAAATACATGTCAAGCCCTGGATGACTAAAGGAATAATAAATGCTTGCAAAAAGAAAAATCAACTCTATAAAAACTTCCTAAAAGATAGAAATGTGGAGTCAGAAATTAGATATAAGACGTATAAAAACAAGCTCACCAACATTATTAGAGAAAGTAAAAAGGACTACTATCATAAAACACTGGATCATTACAAAAGCAACATTCACGGTACCTGGAAAACACTTAACAACATAATCAATAAGGGCACTGGTAAAACAAAACTCCCAAATTACATTAACGTGGGCAACACTACACTAAACGGACCTAAAGAGATTGCAGCTGCATTTAATGATTATTTTGTGAATGTAGGACCAAATCTTGCAAAGGAGATAGTGAAGCCCAGAGATAAACATGGGCTAGATGAAAGATTGATCAACATGAACCCACACTCCATATTTATTAGCGCTGTAAATGAATATGAAATACTGACAATTGTCAATAACTTCAAAAATAAGAAATCGACAGATCACTCTAATATAGACATAACCTTAATTAAAAGTATAATTGATATCATCTTAAAACCTTTCACTCATATTTGTAATTTATCATTCCAAACCGGTATTTTTCCTGATGAAATGAAAACTGCAAAAGTTATTCCAATATACAAAAATGGAGATAAACAATCACTTACTAACTACAGACCAATCTCACTACTTCCTCAATTTTCCAAAATCCTGGAAAAGCTTTTCACGAATAGATTGGACAGTTTTATCAATAAGTATCATTTGCTAAATAATCATCAATACGGTTTTAGAGCCAAAATGTCTACATCAATGGCAGTAATTGAACTCATTGAGAGCATTTCAAAGGCAACTGACAACTCAGAATTCACCATTGGAGTGTTTATCGACCTCAGAAAAGCATTTGATACCATCCATCATGAGACACTACTCAAAAAAATGAATAGATATGGAATAAGGGGTACCGCCCTCACATGGCTAAAAAGCTATCTTACTAATCGGAAGCAGTACGTGCATCTTAATGGTGTAGAGTCTGATACCCAGCTGATTACATATGGAGTCCCACAAGGCTCCGTTCTTGGTCCCAAGCTTTTCATACTGTATATAAATGATATTTGCGATGCCCTGCAAAGTGTAAACTGTGTCCTTTTTGCTGATGATACAAGTCTGTATGCCTCCAGTCCAGATCTTGAACAGCTCCTGCATGCAGTAGAAAATGATCTAAACATTCTTAAAACGTGGTTTGATATAAATCAACTATCATTAAATATAAATAAAACACATTTCATGGTATTCGGTAACAAAATGATTACAACTCCAATAAAACTATCCATTAACGACAGAGCCATCGAACTAGTAAACCAAACCAAGTTTCTCGGCGTGATAATAGATAACAAGCTAAATTGGAAGGCCCATATTGACAATTTAAAAAGAAAAATATCAAAAATAATAGCTATCTTACACAAAGTAAAATATTTTGTCAACAAAAAATCCCTCCACACACTATACTGCTCACTTTTATTGCCATATCTAACATATTGTGTGGAAGTGTGGGGGCATATGTATAAAACAATAATCCATCCGATTTCAATACTACAAAAAAAAGCAATAAGAATTATTAATCATAGTGACTATCATGCACCAACAAATTCTCTTTTCATTAAAAACCGACTACTCAAATTGGATGACTTAACAAACTTAAACACAGCACTCATAATGTATAAAGCATATCACGATATTCTCCCAGAATGCATGCAGGACCTGTTCAAACAAAGAGAGACCAGATATAATTTAAGGGGCACTGCAATATTTAATAAAATAAAAGCAAGAACAAACACCAAAGGACACTGTACTTCAGTCAAAGGGGTGAATCTGTGGAACAGTCTGGACAAGGAACTAAAAACAGCAAAGTCTCTGAATATATTCAAAAAATCATACAAAACCTGGGTGATTAATAAATATACACAGTGAAGTAGTAGACAAACCCAACAAGACATATCATACAAAACTCACAACCAAGCTAATTTTTTTTTTTTTTTTTTTTTTTTTTTTAAACGATTTAATTCATTCTTTTATCCATTATGTCTGATGGTTTGGCCTCTGTACTTTATCTCGCGTCACCATTTACTGTAAGTACCACTCTTAGCGGCCTCATAAATGGGGAGAAGCACAAGAAGGAGGGAGGAAAATTTGGACGGAAGGGGAGAGGATGGGGAAGGGAGAGGGAAGGGAAGGGAAGGGGGAAGAGAGAGTAGAACCACGAGGAAGGAAGGGAGCAGATGGAAGGGAAGGAGAAGGGAAAAAAAAATAAATAAATAAATTTTTGCAACAAAAACGACAGGAAGAAAATGTTAATTAACAAAAGTGTTTCCTTTTGCTGTGCCCTATTTAGATTGTCGGCTTGTTGTCATAGCTCGACTTAGTTCGGTTCTATTTAATTTTCATACAGCGGTGAGGTAGTGGTGGGCAAAATAAGCTTCGGCTTCAGCCCTAAACCTTTTCGGCCAAATGATATGTGTATTCATGTGTATGTGCGTTCAAGTGTATGTATGTATGTGCACATAAATATGTCTGAGTATGTCTATGTATATAAGTGTATATCTATATGTATGCATACATAACTTATGACATGTATTCTTTATGGCCGAAATAAAATTAATTATCTATCTATCTATCTATCTATTCAGAATGAACCAACTGCAAACTAAAAACATCCTGTAACCTCAGTCAGTGACTCGCTGGACCGCTGCTCTTCCTCCTGACTTTCTGCAGGCAACATGAGCAGCAGAGCAGGAGAGACGTCTGCCCCCCTCCCCCACACACTCTGCTCTAAACAAGTGTCCTTCAGTGGCTGCATGTCCCCGTCGTCCTCTGCTGAAGAGCCTTGTTTTCATGACAGAAGCATCTCTTCACTCCTTCCTCTGGGCCGTTTGGCCCCTCTGAGGGTTTTACAGGCAGAAAGGCCAAACGGCCCTCTGGGGGACTTCTAGTGTTGAATCTCTCTGTTCTGCAGAGCATCAGAAAATGGAAAGTCATCTCTAATGTTTCCTCTTCAGGACATGGAGCAGTGCTCCAGTGGCAGCGGCAGTATGTTCGTCGTCACGCCGTCTCCCAGAGATGTTTCTGAGGATCCAGGCGTTCCTGAGCTCCAGAGGACTGACAGTGAGCTGCTGAGTTCATTCATCAGGCAGATGTTTGGGGGACATTACAATCCTAAAGTTCAGTCCACTGTATAGTTCCTACTGAGAGAAAGATTCTCATTTAGCTTGATTTCAGAGACTCATCATGTATTCTCATCTACTAATAACTTTGTATTTGTCCTTTAACTCTGACCGCTGTCTGTGTGTTTCAGTAAAGGTGAATTACTAACAGCTGACAGTTCTTTCCTGATCTCCACATTGAAACACAGTCAGAGCTGCATTAGATGAACATTTCTGTCACATCCAGCCTGAGTTCTTCACACTGCTTCACATGAACATAATTCTAGATGCTGTGTGTTGCTGCTGCTACTTATTACAATGGAGGGTCACTTTTCAACATGTCCAACAGGAACACCATGATTTAAAAGCTCCTTTAAAGGACCGTACCACTCACCATCTTTAGTTTCTCTGTGTAGCTCTGTTACAGTGGATTCATAACTTCATCAGAGAATATCACTGACATCTGCTTCTCCCTGATGAGAGCTGAAACATGTTTCAAGCCGCTGTAGGTTGAGTTTTATAACAATGAACTGGAACTGAACTGAAACCAGAGTCAACCTGGAAAGCAGGAGAAACAGTTGTAATGTTCACCGCTCCAGTGGAATGCTGGGAAAATGCTTGGTAGTAACATGTACACACATTTTATGTATTGGGCTCCAACATGCAAACCCCCCAGTGTCGTCCTCGTTACTGTTTGATCGTTTCATGGGGTTGAATCAGGAATGTGTCCTGAACATGCCTTTGTTTTTAGAACTTACTAAACAGATGCGTCGATGCTGTGAGGACTCACTCAGCAGCTCTGAGTCCACCGAGGACGAACATGAGCCAGGAACTACTGATGACTGGGAGGCAGATGGACCAGAAGTCCAGCAGCAGAAACGGAGGAAACGGGTTCTGAAAAAGGCTTCTGTCAGCTCACAGGAAGTAAATGAACAGAAGCACAAGAGAAGCCGGACGACACCACCACGGGCCGGTGAGAACTCCAAAGGATCTGCTTCATCTGGAAGTTCAGATGAGTCAGTAATGAAGCTAAAGGAAAAGAAAGATGGCGGCAGACTGTACAATAAGAAGTACTACTGTGTCTGTTGTGTTCAGCCTTTGAGCAAAACAACACGACACCTGGAATCAAACACAAAGATCATGCAGAAGTCGCAAGAGCATCTGAATTTCCAAAAGGCTCCAAAGAAAGAAGAATCCAGTTGAATTTGCTGAGGAATGGAGGAAACCGTGCCCACAATGCTGAAGTTCTTAAAGAAGGAAAGGGATTGCTGATCCCCAGACAGCAGTCAGCAGTTCCTGTCAGCCCAGTGAGAACCTGCACTGTGTGAACTGTGAGGCCTTGTTGAAGAGAAAATCACTGTGATGCTGATGAAAAGACGCCAGCTGAGCAAAGAAGCTGCGTGTTTGAAGCCTGGAAGAACTGGAGTCCAGCTGTTTGTGCGTTGGCCCAGCCTGTCCCAGATGGTGTTAAAGCAGCTGTCTGGGAATCGGTGAATAACATGAATGAAGACGAAGTGTCAAGGGTGATCCGAAAAGAGAGATGCATTTTGACGTTTGGGGAACATCTGTACAATAAGAACAGGCAGGACGTAACAAAACATGAATCCATCAGAGAAAAGATGAGAGAGGCTGGTAGACTGATACTTCAGGGAAAGCTGGGAGGCAAACTGAACAGAGCACATGACTTCTTTGTACCAGCCAGTCTCCCCCATGTCATAGAAGCTGTCAGGAGTGTTGCTGGCTGTGAGGAGAAAACGGGCTTCTACAAAACCCCGTCTGTGGCATTGAAGCTACAACCTTAAAAAGTTGGCTCATGTTGTTGAATGTGAAGCAGTGATCAGTGGTGAGGACACTGCTCGTGATGCTCAGGAGTTCAAACAGATCTGTGGCACTAAATGGAATGAGAGCGTGTCAGCCCAGGCACTGAGGAGTCTGAATGAGGCAAAGTGGAATGCTCCCAAACTTCTGCCCTTTGCTGAAGATGTGAAAAAAAAAGCACCTGCATCTGGACAAGCAAAGGAAGCAGAATCAAGCAAAGCTTGAAGAACAACCAACAAAGAAGAAGTGGGCAGAACTTTCCAGACTGACACTCTGTGAAGTTATAACATAAACTGTCTGTATGATTTCTGATCTCCTTGTTTTTATGTGCTGTGCCATGTCTTGGATCTCTGTGATTTTTACACTGTGAAGCACTTTGTGATGATGATCTGTGAAAAGTTCTATATAAATACATTTTACTGACTTGCTGACTGGAGATTCAATAAAATTCTACAGGAAACACTTTTTTCTAAATCAGATTTAGACTGAACATGTTCTCCACATCGACACCAGAATCAAATTTACATGAAAATAAACATCACCCAACAAACTAAGGTATGCTGTCAGAATGTGTTTTACTGAAACAATGTGTGAACATCAAAGCTCAGAGCAACAATTCATGTGGTTCCAAACATACAGGTAACAATGAACAAGTCTGTTTCTTCCAAAAGAGAAAACGATGGTCTGATGAATGATCTGAAAAGCAACAAAAACTGGCTCTTATTGTTCAGCAGGAGCCTTTTTCTTCATGGCAGTGATTCGATTTCTGATGTCATTTTTTCCTCCAGTCCAGCGGCGGTCTCTCTGTGCGTCGGGCTCTACATTGATACACTGCAGACAGTCCATCTTCTGCTGAACCTTGCAAGTGTGTATGAAGTCCATCATGTGTGTTTCCACAGCACGGACCTCGCTGTTATCCCACTGACGTTTAGAGTCGTCTCTTTTCAGACGTGTCTGTGACATCTCTATAAAGAAAAGAGAAAAGCTGATGTCAAGTCACCCTTCTGTCAGGACCAATGTTAAATGTGCAAGGACAACAGCGGTCATGTGACAAATACTGGAAGACCATGAGCAGCAGGTTTTACTACACTAGTTTTTCTTTTTAAAACACTCCTAAAAAGGTGGCATAGTTTGTGATTTTAAAATACACAAATTAATTTTGAACTGATCTGAATATAATGTGGATGAGGGATGTTAACTACTTTTACTAATGATCCACAAAGGTGGCAAAAGTTCTCACACTCTGTACTGAAGTAGAAGTGCAGATACTTGTGTAAAAAAGACAACTCCTTCACTCAGGGGAAAGTACACACTCTGAAATTTACTGAAGTCTAAAAGTAAAAATGATATTTTACTATGTTAATTATACACAATACTTGTTTGATAACTTGGCAAAATGAAAAAAATAAATAATAAAAACTAGTGTTGTCAGTGGACTGAAAGCTTGAATGTGACTGATCCAGCTTCAGGCTGACGACCCGTGCAGCTGCAGCAGCAGCCAGAGGTGATGGAGCCGTTTCATCCAGCAGACAGTGAAGGTAACGAGACTCTACTGGAGACAGAAGGTCCTGAACAGACTGAAGGCTGCTGGAGTCTGACTGGACCACAGCTTCCTGTCTGTCTGTCTGATGCTGTCAGTCGTCGTGGCGCTGTAATGTAATGTCAGCTGACAGTCTGTGTGTCTCTGGTTCTGTCTGTTTTACGTTGTGTTGTCACGTCCATGGAGGCTGAACAGAAGTAACAAGTTATTTTTAACAATGTGAGGAGGAGAAAGTACAGATTTTTGTGTTCAAATGTAGGGAGTAAAAGTAAATAATTGTCAAAAATAAACAATCCAGTAAAGTACAGATACCTGAAAAATCTACTGAACTACATGACAAAGTATTTGTACTTTGTAACTTCCCTCCTGGTGATCCAGCACAGCAGCCTGCTGTAGGACTGCTGCAGCAGCTGACTGCAGAGCAGATTCTGTCATCAGACACAGCTGTGGGGTTTTACTGGACACATTACTGTCACTTCATACAAACAATGAATCCTGTCTTTTATTGACCTTGATGGAGAGCGGCATCAGAGGAAGAGGAGAGCAGTGGAGACGTCCCCTCTGCCTCACGGTGGTCTTCAGCTGTGGTCTCTGTGGCTGAGCCGACACTGGCAGGCTCGTCCTCATCACTTCATACGTCTGCTTCTTGAGAACAGTCGACTTTTTCTGAAGTGGCAATGTAAGAAAAGAACAAAAAAGAAACCTTAAGAGTAGCATCCTGAAGACAGAAACCTATATGGACTTCCTGCTTTACTTCAGTTACACATTTACACAAAGTCATTTTGTATATTAATGTTGTACATAACATGATTAGACACACTGCCTATGAGGAAAAACATGTCAACAATACTTGACAGTCTACATTTGCATTCCTCCAATGTGAAACAGATTGTTAGGATTCTTCATCTTTATCCTCAAACAACCAAACACAGTATTCAGAGTTTGTTCCAGTTAAATAGCAGTGATGATGCATTTCTCATGAGACAATAGCCATGGCGAACAGCTGACCTTCATTCTACTAGTATACACACATCCATACCTTCAGGGTCAGTGTCATCAAGTCAGCTGTGGTCAGCCTTCATACTGTGAGAGTGTCCCCTTCTCCACTGAGCTCATCCTGGCAGGCTGCAGTGTTCCCTGTGGAGGCGCTAACACTGCCTGAGCTCACGGATGTCAGGACCCAGAAAGTCTGCAGGTTGGTCTGACTCATGTTCTTGAAGGTTGAGGACCTGAGACATTGTAGCTGTGTGCTTTGGCAGCCATGTTGATGTTGAGGCCTCTGGGTTTTCAGCACCACTCTCCCTGCAGACTTCTGGATGCATTCCCCCCCTCTGGAAGCGGACGAGGCTCCTGGTCCAGCCAACATGGAAACGTTCTCTTTGAGGACTCCACACATCTCAGGAGTTTCAGCTGGGAGCTCCATGGCTGAGAGCACTGATGGCTTCAGCAGCACAGGGACTCCTCTTCCTCGTTTCCCCTGATTTCTACTCTGGTGGAGAAATCACACATCTTCTTCTCCAGAGGGGGGGACAGGCCTCCATGCTCTTGTTGAGTTCTGACTTTTTCCTGCCATGAAAGTGAACGACTCCGTTCTTGACACCTCTCCAAACAGTCCAGCAGGACGTTCATCAGACGTGACGATGAGAGCTGTGAACTGAATGAAGGAGCTACTTCACTGGAATAAAAGACTTTCAGGATTCACACACATTGAACTGAGTGGAGAAAAGCAGATGTTTCCAGATGTTGAGGCTCTGTTTCCTCAGCTGGTCCTCGCTGAGCGTCCTCAGGTCCTCCTTTGTCCTCTCTCTGTCTCGTCCAATCAGGAGGGAGGCTTTCCTTCAGCTTTTCTCTCATTGTGCTCAGCGCAGTCAAACATCTGGTCTGTGGGCCAAACCAGGGACTCCAGAGGCTCCAGTCCGGCCGGTGAGATGACTGTGCAGAGAGTTGAGTCATAGTTGTATTTTCAGCTGCAGCAGGATTGAAAGAGACGTTTCACTGGACGCTGCTCCAGGATACAAAGTTTAAACTGACATGATGTTGAAGCTGAACTGATTTTGAAGATATTATATTTTCATGCAGCTCTTCTATTTATTCACACTAAAACATTTGGATTTGTGGATGTTTATGCATCATTCTGTTGTCATTTCTCTGCTCTGAGCTCTTGACCAGTTTCTGATCTCATGATGGTGAACCCAATGTCATGTCCTGTCTCATGAGCTCAGTGTCTCGTCACAACTCAAGAAATTAAAAGTAAATCAGTCTAGTAACTGTCCTCTGGGCTGGGCCTGTCCTGACAGACAGGTTGGACTTTATTCCCACCTGGACAGTTTGGTATTGAGGTCAGCTGCCAGCCGAGAGCTGAGATCATGATCAGGATGTTTGAGACGTTAATGTGTGAGTGTTGTTCTCTCTGGAACATGTTGGTACGTTTCAGCAGAACATCTTAAAGCTTGGAGCACACGTCACACCAGCCAGATGTGCAGTTGAGATGACTGTTCCCTTTACTCATAATGAGTGTATGAATGTGTGTGTGTGTGTGTGTGTGTGTGTGTGTGTGTGTGTGTGTGTGTGTGTGTGTGTGTGTGTGTGTGTGTGTGTGTGTGTGTGTGTGTGTGTGTGTGTGTGTGTGTGTGTGTGTGTCATTCACACCAAGTCCCTCACAGCTGTATTAAAGGACCAATATCATGCAAAATCCACTTTTTGAAGGTTTTAAGCATGCCACAAAGTTGATTTCCCTTTAAAACCAGCCCCAAAATGTTATTTGCCTTCATCCACGCATGTCTGAGTAATCTCTTTCAGTCTGCTGCTCTCTACAGCAGCCCCTCCCTTCGGTTAGAAAACAGCTCGTTTGAAACTCTTCAAACTTAAGTATGTCACAAAAGTTGAACTCCTCCCCACCACTCTTCTCCCACCCCACCCCCGCGCAGACAACATGAGCACTCTCCTCTGACCAGCACACAGCTGATTCGCATTTTCCACTGAGGAGCATGTCGGCTCGTTGGTCTAGGAGGATGATTCTCACTTAGGGTGTGAGAGGTTCCGGGTTCAATTCCCATCAGTTGCCATTTCTCTCTCTTACCAGTGGTTTTCAGGTTTGGTAAACAAAGAAGTCTGTCCAACCGAGGAAAGTAATTTGATTACTGTAGTCTTCAAGTGAGGAACCCTGTGGGACAGGAGGACACCCAGTCATGGAGTTTGGACATTTAAAGAGCAGCTGCAGCCTTTTTCATTCCACTCTGACTGAAGGAGTCCTGCTGCTCGGTTTACAGTCAGGTCGGCACCACTCCAAGTCGGCCCCGGCCAACTCGGCACCGCCCCGGGATACAGTCATCTCGGCATCAAGCCAAGTCGGCATCAAGCCAAGTCGGCATCTCGCCAAGTCGGCCTCGCGGGCGGGGGGGCTCTCGAGTGGCCGAGTTGGTCGGTGCGGACTTGACTGTAAGCTCCTTACCAATTCGGCCAAAAGCGTCTTTCTTTTTTTTTTAATCACGATGGTGGATAATGTACCTGGAAGCTTCATGTTTGACGTCCGAGTAGCTTAGCTACAAGCGCGCAGCGCTTAGCGGCTGTCTGGTCATGTGACCGGTCCCAAGGCATTCTGGGAATCGTAGTGCAGCGATGCCGGCTGCGCCGCGACAATTTGCAGTTTTTTTTGTGCCGGCAGCGCCGCTTCTCCTCACATAGCAGGCAGGGGACTGGAGGACAAACTGTGTGGTTATGGTGACTGACAGGCTAGAGGTGGAGAATGGACCTGGAGCTTCATGGTTGACGTCCTGTTTGAACCGAGTAGCTTAGCTACGAGCGCACAGCGCGAGCGGCTGTCTGGTCATGTGACCAGATCATGTGACCGGCATGTGATCCGCGAACGCCGCATGATCAAACCAGTCGCCTGCATTATAATTTTATTGTAATGTTCTCCACCCCTGAAGTTTGGTCAGCCAGTACAATTAGATTTACAATTAGATCTAAAACATGTAGGGTCACCGCTCCTGAGGACTGGAGTTTGACACGTGATTTAAATGTATACATGACGACTGTCATTTCAGTGAAATGAAATGTATATAATATTTTACCGGAGGGCTACGTTTATGAGCTTATGAACGCCAAGAAACCACATGAACAGCTTAACATGTACTACTGGTAATCGTTTGATATTACAGTCCCAGTTGCTATTACTGTTGACGCACACTAGATGGCGGGAAAACAACATTTACAACAAAATACATGCTTTTGCAAATTACAATGTTTGTTAAAGAAAAGAATAATGACTGATAAACTAACAATGTTGATCAGAAATGAACAAATCAGCATAAGCATAATGCAATACAGGTATTATGTTGTGGTTGGGATGAAATACAACAAGTATGATCGAGTTCGCCATGCAGCTTCGGTCTTCCTAGGTTTCCACTGATTGGGTAAAAATAAATTAATTGTACTGGCTGACCAAACTTCAGGGGTGGAGAACATTACAATAAAATTATAATGCAGGCGACTGGTTTGATCATGCGGCGTTCGCGGATCACATGCCGGTCACATGATCTGGTCACATGACCAGACAGCCGCTCGCGCTGTGCGCTCGTAGTGAAGCTACTCGGTTCAAACAGGACGTCAACCATGAAGCTCCAGGTCCATTCTCCACCTCTAGCCTGTCAGTCACCATAACCACACAGTTTGTCCTCCAGTCCCCTGCCTGCTACGTGAGGAGAGGCGGCGCTGCCGGCACGAAAAAAACTGCAAATCGTCGCGGCGCAGCCGGCATCGCTGCACTACGATTCCCAGAATGCCTTGGGAACGGTCACATGACCAGACACCCGCTAAGCGCTGCGCGCTTGTAGCTAAGCTACTCGGACGTCAAACATGAAGCTTCCAGGTACATTATCCACCATCGTGATTAAAAAAAAAAGAAAGACGCTTTTGGCCGAATTGGTAAGCAGCTTACAGTCAAGTCCGCACCGACCAACTCGGCCACTCGAGAGCCCCCCCCGCCCGCGAGGCCGACTTGGCGAGATGCCGACTTGGCTTGATGCCGACTTGGCTTGATGCCGAGTTGAATGTATCCCGGGGCGGTGCCGAGTTGGCCGGGGCCGACTTGGAGTGGTGCCGACCTGACTGTATCCCCTGCTGCTCAGACTTCATGATAACACTGCTGTATTAGTTGTGTTTCAGGAGGAGGCCAGAGGGGGGCGCTAAGAAAGGCCATGGAGAGGATTGTGGAGGAGCAGCAGCAGGTCAGCTGACTGACAGCAGAGAGAAAAGTCTCATGTCCACAAAGAATCAAGGCCTTTCTGAAGAGCCGGATTTTCATCCTCTGCTTCTCAACAAATAAACCATCAACTAAAGAGAAACTAGCCTGACTGGAAACTCTGTTTCCTGCTCTGTTGGTTCACTGCTGCTCCACCTGTGGAGTCCTGATGACAACTGGAAAACTCTCTTTACTGATGTGACGCCAAAGAACTGCTGACTGCGGCTGTTTCCTCCCGTTTCCATGGAGACCAGTGGCAGCAGTTTTCTAAAAGTTGTGTTTTCAGAGGCTGTGAGCAGCGTGGTGGTGGAAAGAGGACGGAACAAGAAACAGTTCAACAGACTTTATTAGAACAAACATTGAACATGTTCCCAAATCAATCCAGTCAGGAGGGAATTCTCTGTGTTTCCTTCTAAACCAATGAAACAAAGCTCTCAAACAGGAAAAGAGTTCTCTGACTATCAGCTGACATCAAGACTTCAATCAGGAGTTTAAGCTTCAGAGAAGATGAGAAGAACACAGAAGAAACAAGAAACCAGCTTCACTAAATATTGATCAAAATAGAGTTTTTATGAACAAAGAGGACAAATGAATCTGGACTGTTTCAAAGATTGTGTCTAAGATCTGTGTCTTAGTAGTTTGATCATTTTTACTGAGCTGCTAAACAATTAGAAATCATTGAAAGTTGAGGATTGACTTTAAAATGTGATTGAGAGGAATGAAAAACTTCACCAAGCAGAGAATTACATGACTGAACAATTCATCATTTTTCTCCTGCAGTCAGTCCAAAAGTTCTCCTGTTTTCTGTCACATGACTCAGAAATGAAGAGATTTAGCCTGGAATCACTTTGAAAATCAAAGCAGATTGTATCTGAGAGCATGAGAAGAACATCTGGACAGTTGTTTCTACACCAGTCTCACAGAAGCAGCAGATGTTGTTGATCTGAAAACGGTTTCTGAGTGGTTCTTTGGATAAATCTCCTTCAGGATGGTGAAATGAGGGAGAGCAGCAGGGCTGAACGCTGAAGATCTACTGATGCTCCATGGTTCCATGCTGGACTCTCACAGCTCTTCACACTGCACCACTGACACTCAGCAGCTCTTCTGTTGCTTCCTCTGTCACTCAGTGCTGGAAGAAGCTCTGCTCTCAGTAGATCTTCAGGACTCACAGCCTCCTCTCTGCTCTCAGTAGCTGCAGAGAGATGAGAGGTGGTGGTCAGAGTGTGTGAAGCAGTGAGGACTTCAGTCCTGTTCAGAGCAGCAGTCAGCAGCTCAGAGCTCATGAAGGACCACCACTGTCAGACCAACACAACAAGCCTGTGGCTCCTCTGATTGGCTGACTGTGTGTCCTCTGCTGTCCAATCCTGAAGCTGCTCAGCGTTCTCCTCTCACAGCCTCACTGAGAGTCAAACACTGGATCTTTGTTCTCACACTGACTGTGTTTAGTCCAAACCTGCTGAAAGCAGCATGGACTCACTCCAACCATCTACTGACCTCAGAGTCTGCAGGCTGCAGTCTGGACTCTGCTGGAGAGCAACCAGCTGCTGCACATCTGGAGACCGCAGCCAGTTCCAACGCAGGTCCAGCTCCTTCAGGTGGGAGGGGTTGGACTTCAGAGCTGAGGCCAGAGAAGAACAGCTGATCTCTGACAAACTGCAGAACTCCAACCTGAATAAAGAGAGAAAGCAGCAGAATCAATGAGGAGGAACCAATCAGATGTATTGATGGAGAAATGAGCAGCTCCACATTACTGAGTCCTGATCAATGAGCTGTTCTGTTGTTGTGGATCTTCATCACACACAACATTCACACTCCTCCTCATGTCCACACACAGCAGTCAGCTGCTGCTGAGCTCAGTCCACTCTCTCACTGCAGGATCAGAGTCTCAGATCACAGCTGCTGACAAACATTTCTCCTTCTACAACAGGAACAGACAGTCAACTGACCTCAGAGTCTGCAGACCACAGAGTGGACTCTGCAGAAAACCACACAGCTGAGAAACTCCTGAATCCTGCAGAGGGTTCCTGCTCAGGTCCAGATGTTCCAGATGTTTCTGGAGGGAGGGGTTGGACTCCAGAGCTGAGGCCACAGAAGAACAGCTGATCTCTGACAAACTGCATCTATACAACCTGAATAAAGAGAGAAAGAAGTGAGATTAGAGGACAGAGTTTACACACACACACACACACACACACACACACACACACACACACACACACACACACACACACACAAACACACACACACACGTCACACAACTGTGACTTGTGACATCCCATAATAAGCTCACATGTTAATGCTAACAAGCTAATGTGCTGACATGCTTATGCTAACATACTATTGTGCTGAAAAGCTCATGCTAACAGCCTGACAGAGTTAAGCTAACATGCTAATATCCTGACATGCTGATGTGCTGAAACGCTAATGCTAATGCTAACGCAAACACGCTAATAGGGTGATATACTAATGCTGACATGCTAATGCTAACATGCTAATTTGCTGATATGCTAATGCCAAAATGCTAATGTACTGACATGCTAATGCCTACATGCTAATGTGCTGACATGCTTATGCTAACATGCTGTTCTGACATGCTTACGCTAGCCTGCTAATTGGCTAACAAGCTAATTTCAACATGCTAATAACCTGACATGCTAACATACTGACATGCGGCTGTGCTGTCACACACATGCTATTGTGATAAAATGCTAATGTACTCACATGCTAATGTGCTGACACGCTTATGCTAACATCCCAATGTGCTGATATGCTAATGCTAACACTAACACAAACATGCTAATAGGCTGATATACTAATGCTGAAATGCTAATGCCACATGCTAATTTTCTGAAATGCTAATGCTAAAATGCTAATGTGCTTACATGCTAATGCTTACATGCTAATGTACTGATATGTTAATGTTAACGCTAACACAAACATGCTAATAGGCTGATATGCTAATGCTAAAATGCTAATGTACTGACATGCTAATGCCTACAAGCTAATGTTTAACATGCTAATGCTAACATGCTAATGTGTTAACATGGTGTCAATGTGTTTTGAAGCCATTTGTCTTTCAGCTGTTAGCTTGGCGTTAGCTTAGCTTCATGCTGACTTGAACTTTCTCAGTGGAATAGTTTGGTCCGTGCAGCCAGGTGTTCTGCAATGAGATCAAATTCCTGATGGCGAGCTCCCAATCAAGGCCAGGAGCCTGAGAACAAGTGCTGCCCCCACATGGTCTGGTAGAAGCTCTGCAGCCTGTTCACTCTCCTCCTCCTCTGACTGAACTCTGAAACCACATCCCATCCAGACCTCACTGGACTGACTGGACACTTTCACAACTCTTCATCCTCCAATCCACACTGGAACCCTGTGAAGCTCAGTCAGCTGTTTAGTTCTGCCATGGAGGAGTGAAGAGCCCAGCCGCTACGCTGCTTTGAAAGCTGAAGGTCAACATGGAGCGTGTCAGAGGTTCACAGTCAATGATCCACTGCAGCTCCTTTCTTCTTCTAGCAAGCTTTGAAATGTGGAGCTGCACACGGCTCTGCCACAGTCACAGGACTAAAGAGCAGAGAAGAAGCTCCGTTTCTCCTGGAGATCCTCAGTGTGGATCACTCTCAGATCAGCCTGATGTCTGACCTTTAGTGTCAACACTACTTTACTGAAACACACTCAAACATGGAGTCTGACCTCAGAGTCTGCAGACCACAGAGTGGACTCTGCAGAAAACCACACAGCTGAGAAACTCCTGAATCCTGCAGAGGGTTCCCGCTCAGGTCCAGATGTTCCAGATGTTTCTGGAGGGAGGGGTTGGACTTCAGAGCTGAGGCCACAGAAGAACAGCTGATCTCTGACAAACTGCAGTCCTCCAACCTGAATAAAGAGAGAAAGCAACAGAATCAATGAGGAGGAACCAATCAGATGTATTGATGGAGAAATGAGCAGCTCCACATTACTGAGTCCTGATCAATGAGCTGTTCTGTTGTTGAGGATCTTCATCACACACAACATTCACACTCCTCCTCATGTCCACACACAGCAGTCAGCTGCTGCTGAGCTCAGTCCACTCTCTCACTGCAGGATCAGAGTCTCAGATCACAGCTGCTGACAAACATTTCTCCTTCTACAACAGGAACAGACAGTCAACTGACCTCAGAGTCTGCAGACCACAGAGTGGACTCTGCAGAAAACCACACAGCTGAGAAATTGCTGAATCCTGCAGAGGGTTCAAGCTCAGGTCCAGATGTTCCAGATGTTTCTGGAGGGAGGGGTTGGACTTCAGAGCTGAGGCCACAGAAGAACAGCTGATCTCTGACAACCTGCAGTCCTCCAACCTGAATAAAGAGAGAAAGAAGTGAGATTAGAGGACAGAGTTTGCACACACACACACACACACACACACACACACACACACACACACACACACACACACACACACACACACACACACACACACACGTGACACAACTGTTACTTGTGACATCCCATAATAAGCTCACATGTTAATGCTAACAAGCTAATGTGCTGATATGCTTATGCTAACATACTGTAAGATGTTCAAGATGGTTCTTGTATCTTGTTGGAAATCTGTGTTTATTGTTTCTACATTTATTTCCATGCTGTCATGTTTGTATATGGGGATATTGGCAGAGGTGTGGCGCCCCCTTGAGTTTTAGATGAGTTTGGTAGTTCAAATGCTTCTGGCTGTGTCAGAAAGTCTTTTGTGTTTAGCGGGTATTTTACTTTGAAGTCACACAATGGTGATGTCACTTCCTTTACTGAGTGCGTCCTCTGCTCTGAAGCCGTCCCCAGCGACGAGTGCATATCGTGTGTGTCCATGACAGAAAAGTAAGTCCGATTGTGGGATATGTTGTGAATATAACCCCCCCAATGTTCCTTAGTTTAACTGCCGACATATTATGTGTGTTTATGTCAGTTTGAAGACCGTTCAGCATGTTTCAGTAGTTAATTAAGTTCACGTGATGTGAATCTCTCGTGTCGGAGATAGACTGTTATACCACTATGTGTCCACTAGAGGGAGTAAGAGACCGTGAAGTCAGTCAGAACCCCATATTTGATTTATTTAACCCTTTGTTTGACTGCTCTTGTATTATTATCATCTATATGACTGAGTTTCCTCACTTGCCGTTATACATTTTCCATGTTTATTATTATATTATGCCTTTATACTTAAGTTACAGTACTATTATTGTTTTTTCATTGTTTTATTCTAGACCACACGCACACGCACATATACCTATGTATTCCAACTTGGAATAAAGTGTTGTATGGATCCCACTCTCCGAGCCCATTCTCTCTGACCGGAGCACCGTCGAAGGAAGCAATCAGATCAGCAACATCCCACAGAGTGTCCCACTCTATCACATGGTCCTTCGAGCCGGATTTGATAGCTTCTGGAGACAACATGGAATCAAAACAACCATCTGCCAACGCAGCAGTGAGTTCTAGACCACAGCGGGAGAGACATGTACCAGTACACCTTGAACACTTTGAAGTTGGATACATACCGGGTATCACGGTACCCCCTACCACCAAAATCGAGGAACTTGGAGCAACCGCCTCAGCCCAGTTCATCACAGACCTCGGCCCTCTTGCCCCACAACCAAGGAAAGCACAGTCAAGCAAAGCCTCTTCTGGTCATAGCAAACCGAAAACCCAGTGGAGCGTCGGCTCAGTGACCCGGAGATCCTTAACAGAGGGATTATCTGATCTACAAAGCGCCATATTGGAGGAGCACGTCAAGCGTATGGAACTGGCAGAAGCACACAGGCAGATTGAGGAGCAGACGCTCGTGGACGAGCAGTGCAGTCTGCTAGATAAAGAAGCTAGAGATGCTCTCAATGAGAAGGAGGAGCTTCTGAGAGAACAGGAGCGGCAGAGACGTCGACTGGAGGAGAAGGCAGAAATGGCACACAAAACCAAAGAGGCCATAACCAAACGACAAATACTGCAACGCAAAATCAAAGAGAAAGAAATGGAGGTGATGCAAGCAGCTCTTGTCACATCTTTCCTGAAAGAAGAAGCAGCTCATAGTTCATCTTCCTCCAGGCCCCTGAGTGAATGTGAGTACAACCCCCATGCCGTCAGTAAAGACCAGCTTCCAACACCTTACTCACAGAGTGCAACTGTACCGCTCCATTCGACCCCATATACTGATACTCCACCACCAGTTTCCAGTGCAGCCATGATGTCACCTGCCTCAACTATAGCCCCAGCAGTGCAAAGCAAGCCCAATACTCAAGTGAGAGGCCCTGTCACTACTGGTATGCTCACCCAGCCCCAGCCTACGTACACCACCATGCCACCTCCTCCTGCAGTCCTCAACCCAGTGCTACCGCCACGCACGACACCAGCCATTGGTGCCTTCCCATCATATGCTCCACCACCATCCACAACACAATATATGGCCCCACTTATCCAACCACAAGTGGCCTACACCCAAGCTCAGAGACAGCATGTATCTCAACCAACTCCACCTCAGCAGCCACCAATACAGGCTGACAATCCGCTGTCTCACCCACGCCTTGCTCTGTCATCTCTACCACAACCAGTGACAGCACCACCTCCAGGTCACAGGCCAACTCCGAGTTCAGATCTCATAGAGCTCCTGGTTGCCACATCCTACGGCCTTCCAAGACCCGCTCTACCTCATTTCACCTCAGGGAAAGAGTCAGATTTTGCCCTACTTAAGATGGCTTTGGAAAATCTGCTTGACACACATGCCCACCTTACAGAGCAGTTCAAATATCAAGTCCTCCTAGACCACTTGAAGCTGCCAAGTGCCCACAAACTCGCCCAAGCCTACATGCACGACCCGAGGCCATACACCTCATCCCTCCAGGCCCTCCAGGACAAATATGGACAACTACGTCAGCTCGTGCAGAGTGAGCTGGGTGCCATCTTGAACTCACCACCTGTAAAAGCTGGAGATCCTGAGGCGTTTGATAGCTTCGCCCTGTCAGTCCAGAGTCTGGTAGGCATGCTGCGGTCTCTCGAGGGTGAGAATGGGTACGAACTGCGATGTGGCTCCCATGTAGACAGGCTACTTAGTAAGCTGCCTGCTCATTACCGCGACGGGTTTGTGGAGTACAGCATCAACCAAGGCATCCTGAGGACTGGCACTGATCAGACATATACGCTTGTTGACCTCTCAGCTTGGCTTCAGTTAAAGTCACAGGCAAAGCGTATTTCATCCAGAGCAACTCTCATGTTCCAAGAACAGCCTAAGCCAGTGAAGAGCCAGAGGAAACCACAGGGTCATTCATCCAATGTGTATTACAACACAGAAAGCCATGCCAAGGTGACTCTTCAGGATCCTGCTCGCAGCACAAAATCCCCTAAAACTAAAGCTCCTTTGAAGCCTTACTGCCCGTACTGCGACACACGAGAGCACTACCTCAGCCTGTGCCCCAAATTCAAAGAGCTCACTTTGTCAGAGATTTCTGCATGGATCAAAGACAGAGGCTGTTGGAGGTGTGGCAGAAACCATACACCTGAGGCATGTACACTTAAGAAGCCCTGCCAAGTGTGCAAGCAACAACATCTTACTGTGCTTCATGAAGCGTGCCACCAAGAAACCAAAAAGGTTTTGATGGTCACTACTGCTCCCAACACCATCTACGTTGATCGCCCGAGTCGTCCACAGAGAGTTATGCTGAAGCTGGTGAAAATACGCCTGTACAATGCTGGACACTCGGTGGAAGGTTTCGCCATCCTGGATGATGGATCAGAGCGGACTCTCATCCTTCCCTCAGTAGTCCAGCAACTTCATTTAACCAAAGACCCTGAAAGCCTGCCGCTGCGCACTGTACGCCATGAGGTGATTCATCTACAAGGGGCTGCGGTTTCGTTCGACATCTCCTCAGCTCATGCTCCCAAACAAAGATACAGCATCCATCACGCCTTCACCGCTGATGAGCTGAGCTTGTCTGAACACAGTTATCCTGTCAAGTTGCTCATGCACAAATACCCACACCTGCAAGGTCTTCCACTCCCGATGGTCGACAAGGTCCAGCCACTTCTGCTCATAGGCTCCGACTTTCCACACCTACTGCTTCCAAAGCAACCAGTCCGAGCTGGTCCCCCTGGGAGTCCCCTAGCCGTGCATACTGCTCTCGGTTGGACACTACAAGGCCCAGCCAGCATTATCTCCACTGGTGAACATCCTCACTGCTATTTCACCATGTCTCCCAACACAGAGCTGCAACGACATGTGGAACGTTTGTGGGAAGTTGACATAACGCCCTACGTCAACACCAAAACTGTGACCCGCTCCAAAGAAGATCAGCAGGCACTCGAAGTGTTAGAAGAGCGCACAATCCAAGTGGAGGTTGATGGTGTAACAAGGTACGCTACTCCACTGCTGAGACGCAAGGCAAGCCCCGAGCTCTGGGTCCCAAAGCACACATTGCTCCCACAGCTACGGAGCACAGAACGCTGTCTAGCCAAAGACACTGCTCTGGCTAACACCTACTGTCAAGAGGTACAGCGGCTCGAACAACAAGGCTACGCCAAGCCTCTATCTCCTGAAGCAGTAGACAGCTCCACAGAGTCCTGGTATCTGCCACACCATGTCGTCCATCACAATGGTAAGGCAAGGATTGTCTACAACTGCTCACACCAGCACAACGGCCAAAGCCTCAACAGCCAACTCCTGCCAGGTCCAACCTTGGGCCCTACCCTTCTCGGTGTACTACTTCGGTTCCGAGAACATGGCGTGGCCATAAGTGGTGACATTAAAGCAATGTTTCACCAGGTACGTCTGCTACCAGAAGACAAGCCTCTTCTGCGTTTTCTCTGGAGAAGTATGAAGAGGGAGGAGGAACCAACAGTGTACGAGTGGCAGGTCTTGCCATTTGGGACAACATGCAGCCCCTGCTGTGCCACATACGCCCTCCAGAGACATGTGAAGGACAACAGCAAAGGGCATGATGATATCCTACATCTTGTGGAGTCTGCCTTCTACGTCGACAACTGTCTGACCAGTTTCACAAGTGCTGAAGAAGCCAAGGCCACCATTGACCGGATGCGCAAGCTGCTCTTAGCTGGAGGCTTTGACATCAGGCAGTGGGCCAGCAACACCCCCTCAGTCATTGAGCACCTCCCAGACGATGCAAAGGCAGCGAGCACTGAGCTGTGGCTTTCCCGGTCAAGCAAAGATCCAGAAGAACCAGCCTTAGGACTTCGCTGGAACTGCCTTACCGATCGACTTGGTTACCGTCACAGACCAGTCGAATATTCTCAACCGACTCTGAGGAACATCTACAAGGTGATGGCAACACAATACGATCCTCTTGGATTCCTCATTCCATTCACCACCCGAGCGAAGATCCTCATCCAAACCCTTTGGAGGGTTGGAGTCGGTTGGGATGAACCAATCAAACCAGAGGCACTGCTGGACACCTGGACACAGTGGGAGCGTGAGCTCATCCATCTGCCACAAGTGGAAATTCCCAGATGCTACGTTTCAGCAGTAGCAGACACTGAGGCACCCACACGTGTGGCACACATCTTCTGTGATGCTTCGGAGAAAGCCTACGGAGCAGTTGCATATCTTCGCACCCAAGACAACCAAGTAGTCCATGTAGTCTATGTAAGTCCATGTAGCATTCGTAATGGCTCGATCCAGGGTGAGCCCCCGCAAACAGCTGACTATGCCACGCCTCGAACTGTGTGCTGCTTTGGCTGGAGCCCAACTGGCCAAGGTTTTGATGACAGAACTGTTGCTATCCCCCCAGCAGGTCATGCTGTGGACTGACTCAACAACAGTTTTGACATGGCTCAAGTCCGACTCGTGCCGCTACAAGATCTTCGTGGGAACAAGAGTGGCAGAAATCCAAGAACTCACTGAAGGTTCGACCTGGCGGTACGTCGGCACCACAGACAATCCAGCCGATGACCTCACTCGTGGTAAAACCCTGCTCGAGATCAGCCAGCCAAGCTTGTGGAGCCAAGGTCCACACTTCCTCCGACAACATCCAGAAACCTGGCCACAACTTCGTTGGGAGGAAGCTCAAGAAGCAGATGAGGATGAACTTCGAAAGACAGTGTTCTGTGGAGTCGCCACCTGTGCTCCAACCACGACGTCTATGTCTGACATAGACAACTGGGACAGTCTCCTCAAGGCCAGTCATGAGAGCCTTCACGGGGCGGCTAACAACCAGAGCATACCCCCTATGACGGCAGCTGAAGCCCAAACAGCAGAGCTGCATGTCCTCAGGCAATCCCAACGTGAGTCCTTCCCGGAGGAGGTTGAAGTCTTGGCTGCTGGTAAGATCATCTCAAAACAGAGTCGCTTACTCATGCTTTCCCCAGAGTATGATGAAGCTGTTGGTCTGCTGAGAGTTGGTGGTAGACTGCGTCGAGCAGAAGATCTTGACCCAGATGCTATACATCCCATCATCCTCGATCCCAAACATCACATCACCAAGCTGCTCATTAAGAAATATGATACCGACCTGCTGCATCCTGGCCCTGAGAGAGTTTTCGCTGAAATACGGAGAAGATTCTGGATCCTTCGTGGGCGAGAGTCCATAAAGCACCATCAACACAGCTGTGTTGATTGTCAAAAGTGGCGTGCAACCCCTGTGATCCCTCAGATGGCAGACCTGCCTCCAACCAGACTCCGCTTGTACAAGCCACCTTTCTGGTCAACAGGGATCGACTGCTTTGGCCCTTACAATGTCAAGATAGGCCGGCGCACAGAGAAACGGTGGGGTCTGATTTTCAAGTGCATGACGACGAGCTGTGTGCACTTGGACCTACTGGAGAGCATGGACACCGATGCCTTCCTGATGGCCCTTCGCCGCTTCATTGCTCGCAGAGGCAAGCCATTCGAGATCCTGGCTGACAGGGGCACCAACTTCAGAGGGGGAGCTGCAGAGCTGCAGGCCAGCTTTGCTGCTCTTGAAATTCCTCTCCAGGAACAGCTGGCAGGACAGAAGATTGATTTCCGTTTCAACCCCCCGGGTTCACCACACTTCGGCGGTACGTGGGAACGTGAGATCAAGTCCATCAAAGCAGCTCTTCAAGTCGTCCTCCAGGATCACACTGTGGCCGAGCCTGTGCTGCAGACTGTGCTGATTGAAGTGGAGGGAATACTCAATGCTAAGCCACTCGGATACCTCTCTGCTGATGCTGCTGACCCAGATCCTGTCACCCCAAACCTACTGCTGATGGGGCGGCGTGACGCATCACTCCCACAGGCGATCTACGCATCCAGTGATCTTCTTGGCAGAAGAAGATGGCGCCACAGCCAGATCCTGGCAGACCATTTCTGGTCGAACTTCATCCGTCGTCACCTTCCTGACCTCCAGCAGCGGTCGAAGTGGCATAAGGACACTGACAATCTTACCACTGGCCAGGTGGTAATGGTGATTGATTCACAGTTACCCAGAGCTCAGTGGCCGATTGGGAGAGTGGTGAAGACCTGTCCCGGCACAGATGGACGTGTCAGGGCAGCCGAGGTCAAAATAAAGGGAGAGACCTACCTGAGACCAGTCGTGCGCCTTGTGTGGCTGCCAGCCTGGGAGGATGAAGAGGACGCCGCTTAGGTTGGACTTTCCTTTAAGTTTCAAATTTATCGCTAAATTTGGGGGCGGCTGTGTCAGAAAGTCTTTTGTGTTTAGCGGGTATTTTACTTTGAAGTCACACAATGGTGATGTCACTTCCTTTACTGAGTGCGTCCTCTGCTCTGAAGCCGTCCCCAGCGACGAGTGCATATCGTGTGTGTCCATGACAGAAAAGTAAGTCCGATTGTGGGATATGTTGTGAATATAACCCCCCCAATGTTCCTTAGTTTAACTGCCGACATATTATGTGTGTTTATGTCAGTTTGAAGACCGTTCAGCATGTTTCAGTAGTTAATTAAGTTCACGTGATGTGAATCTCTCGTGTCGGAGATAGACTGTTATACCACTATGTGTCCACTAGAGGGAGTAAGAGACCGTGAAGTCAGTCAGAACCCCATATTTGATTTATTTAACCCTTTGTTTGACTGCTCTTGTATTATTATCATCTATATGACTGAGTTTCCTCACTTGCCGTTATACATTTTCCATGTTTATTATTATATTATGCCTTTATACTTAAGTTACAGTACTATTATTGTTTTTTCATTGTTTTATTCTAGACCACACGCACACGCACATATACCTATGTATTCCAACTTGGAATAAAGTGTTGTATGGATCCCACTCTCCGAGCCCATTCTCTCTGACCGGAGCACCGTCGAAGGAAGCAATCAGATCAGCAACATCCCACAGAGTGTCCCACTCTATCACAGGCTGCTTATTGGTCAGTGGGAACATGTGATGAATGACGAGACGGGTTGAGGAAGTGTGATGTATGGAGTGGAGGAAAAGTGCGATTAAAGTAAAAAGCTGTTTGTGACCATCTCTGTGTTCTTCCTTTTGTTTACTCCTTATAAGAGTAAGCCGACCACCACCCATTGAACCCTCACGTTACATTTGGTGGCAGCGTGGTGCTATTTTTGAGTGGTTTTGTACATTGGGTGAGTTTTATTCACTTCACTGTGGACTCTTTTTTTTTGTGCTACACCGGCTGGAGTACTCTTTTGGAGCTTTAACGTGTTAGGAGGTTTTGTGGACACATTTTGCAGTCTTTTTTTTTTCTATTTTGATGCACTTTTGTGACTTTTGAGGGGACTTTTTTTTTTCTTTTGCTTCGCCATGTCCGCTGATGAGAGTGATGTTGTACGTCCGCGGCAACCCTCCCCCACACGGCAACGGAGATCTGTGGATGCTTCAAGAAATGCTGCCCCCCCTTTGCCCTCACCTGCTGGCACCCTCAAGATTGAGCTTCCTCCTGTGTTCAAAGGTGATGGGACTGAATCCTTCACGAGTTGGTCTCGGCGTTTTGAAGTGGCAGTGCAAGCCATGACTACCGAGGATGCAGATTTGACTACGGTAATGGCTTCCATTCTCCCCACTCGTCTTGCTGATGCTGCATTTCTGTATTGGGATAGCCTATCACCATCAATTCAGAGAGACTATGATTCAGTAAAAGACAAACTCAAGGATGTTTTTGGACCTAGATACTCATTGCCATTCTTTCAAACACATGTGAATGCCCGACCTCGTAAACCAGGTGAAAGTTTGGATGTGTACAGCGCTGACATTACTCGTCTTGTGCTTGAGGCGTTCCCGAACTATGACCACAATGCACTGGAAGGTGAAAAATTTCGCCGCTTTGTTGCTGGCTTGGATCCCACTTTACAATCTAAAATCCATGAAATGGGCGCTGCAGACTTGGATGAGGCCCTTCGTATTGCAAGTCGTTATGAGAGAGCACGTGCAGCACTGCAACTGACCACACCAGGATCCCTTTATGCTCAGCCTGCTGAACATGTGGCTGTGATTTATCCTAAACCCACTGATGACAAACTCCTACATGCAGTTGAGCAGCTGACGCTTACAGTAGCCAACCTGCAACAGGAAGTGAAACAACTGCATGAGAAGCAGGGTTACCTTGCTCATCGTCTGGACTCCGGGCGTGGCAGATATGATTACCGACACAATGCCCGTGGTGCCTCTCCTTCACCTTCAGATACCAGCCATCCTCCTCGACGCCATTACTCACCTAACCAGTATTATGATCGTGGTCCAGAGTCACATTATGAATGCCGTTCACCTTCACCTGTCCATCGCAGACATCGTGAGTATGGACGTCTCGACAGACGTGATCAACACCACTCCCCATCACACTCGTCTTACTCGTCTTCTGGGTATGGTCGCCGTGACAATGATGCTAACAGACGCAGTCCAAGTCCTGCGGGTCAGCGATACAGAGATGTGAGTCCGCATCCAAGGACCAGTGTTCGCTTCCAGTCTCCTGACAGACGCACACGCTCCAGCACTGACAACCAGGGAAACTTCAATTAGCTGCTGTTGCGGGGCAAACATCAGCTTTGACATCACAGCCCCAGAACAATGCTTCCAAACTGCTACCTGATGTCAAGTGTGCTCCATCGGAACATTGTGTTTCTCCTAACATCTGTGCTATCGTTGAAGGCATTGAATCGTGTGCTTTAATTGACTCTGGTTCTTTCATGTCCATTGTTAGTGAAGACTTTCGAAATGCACATCCAGCTCTGAAGAAACGTCCAATGTTAGCTTCATCTGCCACAGCACGCTCAGTCAATGGACAGCGCTTGGATATCTTGGGCAAGTTAACTATTGGGATCAGACTTGGGAAACACTTGTGGCAGCATGACTTTGAAGTTCTCAGAGGTGCCTACCAGCCAGTTATTTTGGGTTGGGATTTCCTCGAAAAACATCATGCCCTCCTTGATCTCAAACATAAGGAACTGCAACTGTGGGATGTCACAGTTCCTCTACTACCAAAAGGGCATGAAGTGGCTGCTTGCTGTAATGTGTCTGTACTAGCTCCCACAAAAATACCAGCAATGAGTGAAACCCTCATCACGGCCAGTGTGTCACCAGCTACACCCGCTTCACCTGTCCCAACTGACTACTGCGGTGTTCTTATGCCTAACCCAACCTGTGATGTAATTATGGCACACTCCCTCAGTGAAGTTCAAAACGGCACGACTGTGGTTCGGCTCTTAAATCCCTCCAGAGATGATATTGAACTGTATTCTGGCCAACACTTGGGTGAGTTTCATTCTGCTTCTTCTGTTGATATTGTGCCAAGTGATGAAACATGTTGTGCAACCCTCCCTCAGATTGATGTGGCTCCTCCTGTGCAGTTGAATGAAAAACAACTCTCACCTTCTCAACTACAGTCTTTGAAATCACTGCTCCAGAAATATTCAGCTGTATTCAGTAAAGATGCAGAGGACAGAGGTCGCACTGGCATAATTAAGCACCATATTCGAACGGGTGATGCCACACCAATCAAACAGAGGGCTTACAGAGTAATGCCAGAGCAGAGAGCTGAAATACAAGCACAAGTTGAAAACCTCTTGAAAGCTGATGTTACTGAAGAGAGCTTCAGCCCCTGGGCTGCACCAGTTGTTTTGGTGCGAAAGAAAAATGGCTCATGGCGTTTTTGCTTAGATTACAGGAAACTCAACCGGGTGACGATCAAAGACTCCCACCCTCTTCCCAGGGTGGATGATGCCCTTGATGCGTTGTCAGGGTCGGCCTGGTTTTCTACAGTGGACCTTCAGCATGGCTACTGGCAAGTTGAACTGGAGGAGGAAGACCGTGAGAAAACAGCATTCACAACAGGTAGTGGACTGTATCACTTCAAAGTTATGCCAATGGGTCTCACCAATGCTCCAGCTACGTGCCAGCGGCTAATGGAAATGGTACTTCGTGGCCTCCCATGGAAGACCTGCTTGGTGTATTTGGATGATGTACTCATTTACAGTCAATCTTTCAGTGAACATCTCCAACACCTGGAAGAAATCCTCTCCAGATTTCAGTCGAGTGGCTGAAAGCTGAACCCATCCAAATGTTGTTTTGCGAGGGACCAGGTACAGTTTTTGGGACATGTGGTATCGAAAGATGGCACTCTGCCAGATCCACGGAATGTGAAAAGTGTACAAGACTGGCCCACACCACGCTCTGCAACAGAAGTAAGATCATTCTTGGGACTTTGTTCATACTACCGCAAATTCATCAGGAACTTTGCACACCACAGTGTTCCACTACATGCCCTCACTGAGAAAAATGCTCCTTTTAATTGGACTTCCCAGTGTCAGGATGCATTCACCTACCTGAAGCAGGCTCTTTCTAATCCTCCAGTGGTTACGTTCCCTGACTTTAACTTGCCATTCACACTTTACACCGACGCATCAAACTCTGCTATTGGTGCTGTGCTTGCTCAGACAGTGGGACATCACGAGAAAGTTATTGCCTACGCTAGCCATGTTCTCACAAAAGCAGAAAGGAAGTGGTCAACCTATGACAGAGAACTTTGGGCCATCGTTTGGGCAGTACGACATTTCCGTCATTACATCTGCAAACAGCCCTTTGTTATTGTTACGGACCACAAACCTCTTTTGGGTCTCAGAAAAATACCCATTGACAATGACAGAACTGGCCGGCATGCACGCTGGGCTCTTGAGCTTGACCCATTTGAATGGAAAGTGACCCATAAAAATGGCCTCCACCACCAGAATGCAGACGCTCTGTCACGTCGCCCTGCTGACAACGAACCACCGGAACAGGGTCCTGGCACCCATGTTACTACTGGTTCTGAGACTGACGACGAACCTTCAAACTCACTGATTCCATCTGGGTTTACAAGCACTGTACAGCGTCACAACTCCAGCAGTACTAATTCGAATCCAGTTTCCTGCCTTTCAGGGCGTGACTTAAAGAGTTCTGCATCGTCTGTCTCTTCTACATTTGTACTTCAATTTCCAGAAGAAGATCTGAAAAAGGAACAACTCCACGACCCCATTTTGGCAGAGGTCATCAGCTTAAAAAATTAAAGGTCAGAAACCTCCATATTGGCGCATGAAAAAACGCACAGCAGTTGAGAAAGTTTTTTGGCAAGAGTATGACAGGCTGACATTTCACAATGGCTTACTGTGTCGTCAAGTTTTGAAGCCATTAACTAAGTCAGAGCTACACCAATTTTTTGTTCCTCATGCCTTAAAAGACACTGTCTTACAGTTGCTACATGGAAATCCAGTTACTGGTCATCTTTCTGCAGACAAAGTCCTGAAAAGTGCTCAACAACTTTACTATTGGCCTTTCATGTCACGTGACATCAAAATGTGGTGCAAACAATGTCTTCCATGTGACGCAAGACGCAGCCCCATACCTCACCACAGAGCTCCGATGAAAACCATTGCTGCTGATGCACCATGTCAAAAGGTTGCAGCTGACATCATTGAGCTCCCTATTACAAGTCGTGGCAACAGATATGTGCTGGTTGTTCAGGATTATTTCTCCAAATATGTCAATCTGTATGCCATTCCTGATCAACGCTCCACAACAGTGGCAAAGTGTCTGTTTGAGAACTACATCTGTGAGCACGGCATTCCGGAGATGTTGCACACAGATCAGGGACGTCAATTTGAATCTGATCTGGTTAGGCATCTGTGTGAATTGCTGGGCATCCAGAAAACGCGAACCAGCCCATATCATCCTCAATGTGATGGCATGGTTGAGAGATTTAACAGAACTCTCATTGATCAGTTGGCCAAGTCACTTCTCCAGCAGCCAGGTGAATGGGATGACTGTTTGAATCAAGTTGCCTTGGCCTACAATGCCAGCCCACACTCAACAACGGGCTTCACCCCTTTCTTTCTCACCCATGGCCATGAAGCAAGAATGCCTGCTAACCTGTTGCTGTCTACATCATCTTCGTCGACTTCAGGTTCGACTGCTGATTATGTTGCACAATTAACTCAGAAACTTCAGTCAGCATTCAGATCTACTCAATGGAACAGTGACCTTGCTCACAACCAACAAAAACAGCAGTATGACAAAAGAATTAATCACACTCCATATGCGTCTGGCGACCTCGTGTGGTTAAATGACCCTACTACAGCCAAACAAAAACTTGCTCCTCACTGGAAAGGCCCCTTTGAAATATTGGAGTGCCTTGGTGCGGGCATGGAATCTCCTGGAGTAACCTATCGGATTCATTATCTTCTGGACCAGTCTGACAAGTCCCAGATTGTTCACTACAACCGTCTCAGACCTTACAATGCTCCCGTGCCGGGTCAAACAAGTATGGCGCCTCCTCCTGACCCCTGCTTGCAGCCCCATCCCCCTCGATTGACTGCATTGTCTGGTGCGTTGCCCTTTAAGCCTTCTCAACCTGCAGCAGTGACGACTCACGACACACCTGGACAAGGCGGTGCTCCGGTGCCTGAGCCCCAACCACACTTGCAATCCTGTTCTCCCCCATTGGTTTCTTCTCAGACCAACTGTTTGACAGCTCCCCCCCTTGATTTGGCTCATGACACTGACTCTGTTCCGTCTGTCCTGGTTGAGCTTGGCACTGACTCTTCATCTTTCCCCAGCAGACGTCCAGTCAGAGCCCCCAAATACCTTCTGGACTATGTTTTACATTGAAGCAATTGTTCATGAATATTGTTTCCAGTGTTTGCTGCTTCTGTTGTTGTATGTGAAACGAGGACGTTTCATTTTGTGAGAGAGGAAGGAAATGTAAGATGTTCAAGATGGTTCTTGTATCTTGTTGGAAATCTGTGTTTATTGTTTCTACATTTATTTCCATGCTGTCATGTTTGTATATGGGGATATTGGCAGAGGTGTGGCGCCCCCTTGAGTTTTAGATGAGTTTGGTAGTTCAAATGCTTCTGGCTGCTTATTGGTCAGTGGGAACATGTGATGAATGACGAGACGGGTTGAGGAAGTGTGATGTATGGAGTGGAGGAAAAGTGCGATTAAAGTAAAAAGCTGTTTGTGACCATCTCTGTGTTCTTCCTTTTGTTTACTCCTTATAAGAGTAAGCCGACCACCACCCATTGAACCCTCACGTTACAATAGTATTGTGCTGAAAAGCTCATGCTAACAGCCTGACACAGTTATGCTAACATGCTAATATCCTGATATCCTGACATGCTAATGCTAACATGTTGACATGTCAATTCTGATATGCTAATGCTAACATGCTCATATGTTCACATGCTAATCCTGCCATGCTAATTTGCCAACATACTGATGCAAACATGCTAATATCCTGAAAAGTTATGCTAACATGCTAATGTGCTGACATGCTAATGATAGCATGGTAACGTCCCAACATACTCATTCTAAAATACTCATATGCTAACATGTGCCAACATGTTCACGTCCTGACATGCTAATGCTAACATGCTAATGTACTGACATGCTAATGCCTACATGCTAATGTGCTGACATGCTAATGCTAACAAGGTGTTTTGACATGCTTATGCTCGCCTACTAATTGGCTGACAAGCTAAATTCAACATGCAAATAACCTGACATGCTAACATACTGACATCCTGCTGTGCTGACACATGCTATTGTGATAAAATGCTAATGTAGTCACATGTTAATATGCTGACACGCTTACGCTGACATCCTAATGTACTGCTATGCTAATGCTAATGCTAAGACAAACATGCTAATAGCTGATATACTAATGCTGAGATGTTAATGCTAACATGCTAATGTGCTGACATGCCTCTGCTAACACATAAGTCTCCTCTTATGCTCATGCTAACATGCTAATGTACTGATATACTAATGCTAAAATTGTAATGTGTCCACATGTTAATGTCACTATGCTAATATGCTGACATGCTAATGCTGATATACTAATTTGCTGACATACTTATGCTAACATGCAAATGCCCTGATGTGCTTAAGCTAACATGCTAATATCCTGACACTCTGATGCTAACATGCTGATTCCCTGACACACTAATGCAAAGACATGCTGATGCTACCATGTTAATATGCTGACATGCTGATGTGCTGAAACGCTAATGCTAATGCTAACGCAAACACGCTAATAGGGCGATATACTAATGCTGACATGCTAATGCTAACATGCTAATTTGCTGATATGCTAATGCCAAAATGCTAATGTGCTGACATGCTAATGCCTACATGATAATGTGCTGACATGCTTATGCTAACATGCTGTTCTGACATGCTTACGCTAGCCTGCTAATTGGCTAACAAGCTAATTTCAACATGCTAATAACCTGAAATGCTAACATACTGACATGCGGCTGTGCTGTCACACACACGCTATTGTGATAAAATGCTAATGTACTCACATGCTAATGTGCTGACACGCTTATGCTAACATCCCAATGTGCTGATATGCTAATGCTAACACTAACACAAACATGCTAATAGGCTGATATACTAATGCTGAAATGCTAATGCCACATGCTAATTTTCTGAAATGCCAATGCTAAAATGCTAATGTACTCACATGCTAATGCTTACATGCTAATGTACTGATATGTTAATGTTAACGCTAACACAAACATGCTAATAGGCTAATATACTAATGCTGAAATGCTAATGCCACATGCTAATTTTCTAAAATGCTAATGCTAAAATGCTAATGTACTCACATGTTAATGCTTACATGCTAATGTACTGATATATTAATGTTAACGCTAACACAAACATGCTAATAGGCTGATATACTAATGCTGACATGCTAATGCTAACATGCTAATTTACTGACATGCTAATGCTAACGCTAACAGAAACATGCTAATAGGCTGATATGCTAATGCTGACATACTAATGCTAACATGCTAATTTGCTGACATGCTAATGCTAACGTACTACTTACATACTACATACATACTTACATACTACTGATAACATGCTAATGTTCTAATATGCTAATGCTAACATGCTAATGTACTGATACACTAATGCTAAAATTCCAATGTGCCCACATGTTAATGTCAGTATGCTAATTTGCAGATATGCTAATGCTGACATACCTAATGTTTGCTAACATGCAAATGCCCTGATGTGCTTAAGCTAACATGCTAATATCCTGACACTCTGATGCTAACATGCTGATTCTCTGACACACTAATGCAAAGACATGCTGATGCTACCATGCTAATATGCTGACATGCTGATGTGCTGACATGCTAATACTAATGCTAGTGCTAACGCAAACATGCTAATAGGCTGACATACTAATGCTGACATACTGATGCTGACATGCTAATGTGATGACATGCTAATGCTAACATGCTGATGTGTTAACATGGTGTCAATGTGTTTTGAAGCCATTTGTCTTTCAGCTGTTAGCTTGGCGTTAGCTTCGCTTCATGCTGACTTGAACTTTCTCAGTGGAATAGTTTGGTCCGTGCAGCCAGGTGTTCTGCAATGAGATCAAATTCCTGATGGCGAGCTCCCAATCAAGGCCAGGAGCCTGAGAACAAGTGCTGCCCCCACATGGTCTGGTAGAAGCTCTGCAGCCTGTTCACTCTCCTCCTCCTCTGACTGAACTCTGAAACCACATCCCATCCAGACCTCACTGGACTGACTGGACACTTTCACAACTCTTCATCCTCCAATCCACACTGGAACCCTGTGAAGCTCAGTCAGCTGTTTAGTTCTGCCATGGAGGAGTGAAGAGCCCAGCCGCTACGCTGCTTTGAAAGCTGAAGGTCAACATGGAGCGTGTCAGAGGTTCACAGTCAATGATCCACTGCAGCTCCTTTCTTCTTCTAGCAAGCTTTGAAATGTGGAGCTGCACACGGCTCTGCCACAGTCACAGGACTAAAGAGCAGAGAAGAAGCTCCGTTTCTCCTGGAGATCCTCAGTGTGGATCACTCTCAGATCAGCCTGATGTCTGACCTTCAGTGTCAACACTACTTTACTGAAACACACTCAAACATGGAGTCTGACCTCAGAGTCTGCAGACCACAGAGTGGACTCTGCAGAAAACCACACAGCTGAGAAACTCCTGAATCCAGATGACGATTCTGACTCAGGTCCAGATGTTCCAGATGTTTCTGGAGGGAGGGGTTGGACTTCAGAGCTGAGGCCAGAGAAGAACAGCTGATCTCTGACAACCTGCAGCTCCTCAACCTGAATAAAGAGAGAAAGAAGTGAGATTAGAGGACAGAGTTTGATGTTGAAGTGACTGAGAGCTGAAGAAGGTTCAGACTGGAAGAGTTTAGAAATGTAAAGTCCAAACAGCTGAAGCCTCCAGGAGGAGAAGAGCTCTCATCAACATGCTGCAGAGCTCAGTCCACTCTCTGTCCACACTACATCTGGAATCCTCCTGATCTCCTCTCAGTCCTTTGCCTCCAACAGATTCTCCCTTCAGACAGTGAACTGACCTCAGAGTCTCCAGGTTACAGTTTGGACTCTCCAGTCCAGAACACACAATCTTCACTGAGGAATCCTCCAGCTTGTTCCAACTCAGGTCCAGATGTTTCAGATGGGAGGGGTCAGAGGTCAGAGCTGAGGAGATCACTTCACAGTGAGGATCAGAGAGTCCACAGCCAGAAAGACTGTAATGAGACCAGAGAGGACAGGGCGCTATGAGAGAGGACACTTTGATGGACTGTTGGACATCAGAGCTTCACTTCTTCACTTTGGCTTCATGTTGACCTGGAGGAGAACCTGGAGGAGAGAACCTGGAGGAGAACCTGGAGGAGAACCTGGAGGAGAACCTGGAGGAGAACCTGGAGGAGAGAACACTGAGTTCTCAGCTCTTCTCCATGTTGCTGTTTGCAGGTCAGGCCTCAGACGTCTCTTATTTTTAAAAGTTGTTCTGTGTTGAATCAACAGTCTAGATTCTGATAGAATAGAATAGAATAGAATAGAATAGATCTTTATTGTCACTGTTACAAAGAACAATGAAAATCCGTTTGGTACTCTCTCCAGCAACATTAAAAGAAAATAGACCATATAACACAACCAATAAATATATACAACATAAGAGCAAATCCTAATATATGTATATGTACATAAGCATCATAAGAGCAGCGTACAGTAAAGGAGACCACTTGATTCGAGACCTGCTCTAACATGATTGTTCCATGTTAAACTGATATTGTCATCATGGGGGGGGGGGGGGGGGGGGGGGGGGGGGGGCAGACATTTGACAGCTTGGGGGTAAAAGCTGCTTTTGAGTCTTTTGGTTTTGGTCTTCCAGTTCCTCTAAAGGAGGACAGAGGACAGTGAGACATGTTTGGACATCAGTTACCATGGAAATTTACTCTGTGGAGCCAGTCGGCTCCAGACCAGGACCAGGTCCAGGATTTAGTCTGTTCCAGACCAGGACCAGGTCCAGGATTCAGTCTCCGCCCCTTCAGTTTCGTGTTCATTCTTGGGAAGAGACAGAAGTCGCAAGGTGCTAAATCGAGGGGATACGGCGGATGGAGCAGCAGGGCCATGCCGTTTTTCACCAGGAACTGTTTTACTCGCAGAGCCCTGTGCGTAAAACACTTCCCACTCTCCCACAGCGCCGCCGCTTCAGCCTGACTGCCTCCCGGAGCCGCCGCAGCAGGGAGGATCTTCCCAAACAGCCTCCATCGTCCTCCAGCTGCCTTTCAGCTCCTGGCACATGTCCACGCGAGCCTGTTTCTGCTCCGTGGTTCAGAGGCGTGGGACCATTTTGGGATTTTTGGAAGAAGGGGGCGGGGCTGTAATAACAAACACTGCCTGTGAGCTGCTTATGTGTCTTTGGGAGGTGAAATTTTTCACAGTTATGCTTAAGGCTATGCTATAGAGACATATAACGGCCAAAAGTCTGAAATCATTCTTGTTTTTTTTTTTATAACCACAGTCCGGGGACTTCTGGGTCCCCCCTCGTATGAGCTTCATTTTCTATAAACAATCTGTAATAAAGGAGAAGGCAAACAGTCTGGAGTGCCGAAAAGCTTCTCGAGGATGCGTGGATCAGTGCGCCTGCATGGAACACTCACAGTTGAGGCCAAAAAATGTGGTATGGGAGAAACTGGTGCAGCACGGTGGAGCGCAAACGCGAACAAGACACAAGCATCAACAGTCCTTCTGACATTTTAACCTGAACAAAACAAAGGCTAACACCTGGAGTTTCTTTTAAATTTAACTGGCCAACATAAAGTGCAATTAAAGCTTCAGGCAGCGGCAGCCGCCTCCATCTTCCCTCACATTCTTGGGCTGCGCTTCATGTTTTCATGGAGAAAGATGAGCGCATTGCTGGATGAAGGCTGAGCTGTCGGGGGATCGGGTGAGAGAAAGAACAACCTGCGACTTGTCGACGCCTGTAAATTTACGTCGACTTGTGCGACGGGAGTCGACTAGTCGACGTTTCTGTTAATGCCCTGCCTACCAGTGTGTCTACAGGCAAAACCGGTCAACAGAGGACGCCATCACCGCTGCTCTCCACTCAGCTCTGAACCATCTGGAACTCCCAGTCACCGATGTCAGGATGATGTTCATCGATTACAGCTCGGCGTTCAACACCATCCGTCCTGACATCCTGGTGGAGAAGCTGGCCGACCTAAAGCACCCCCCCGACTAAGGACTTCCTCACCAACAGAGTGCAGGTGGTTCAGGTGGGACAGCTGTCTTCCTCCATCCTGTCTCTCAGGGCCGGGTCCCCCCAGGGCTGAGTGCTGAGTCCCCTCCTGTATGCCATCTATACAGACGACTGCATCCCCATTCACCCCTCAGATTACATCATCAGGTTTGCTGATGACCCCACAGTGGGTTTGACCACAGGGGGGACAAAACAGCCTCCAGAGAGGAAATCCACCAGCTGACAGGGTGGTGTGTCAAAAACAACCTGCAGCCTAACTCCACCAAGACCAAAGAGATTTTACTGACTTCAGGAAGCAGGGAGTGTATCACCCTCCACTTTCCATCAACGGTGTGTGTGTGTGGACAGAGTGTCGTCCTTCATGTTCCTGGGGACTGTCGTCTCTGAGGACCTCACCTGGACTGCCAACACATCAGCACTGGTCTAAAAGGCTCAGCAGAGACTCCACTTCCTTGGTGTTCTGTGGAGGAACCACGTAGAGAGGAAGCTGCAGGTGTCTTTTACCATCCTATCATAGAACCTGTGCTGATGGACTGGGTGACTGTTTGGATTGCTGCTTGCTCTGCAGCTGACAGGAAGGCCCTGCAGACCAGAACTGCTGAAGTTACCATAGGAAGCCCTCTGCCCCCCCTTGAGAACTCTGTCAGCTCACACTGCCTCAGCAGAGCAACAGTGACAGCAGACAGATCCCACCCTGGTCAGCTCCTGTTCACCCTGCTACCATCAGGAAGAGATTCAGGCCCCATCAGACCAGGACTCACAGGGTGGAAACAGATTTTACTCTTGGACCATCAGACTCTGGAACACAGCATACTGTCCACTGTTACCTGACTTCACTGTCTGCACCTGCTACCTCACTGCCCACCCTGATTCCACTGAGATGTGTTTTAATCACTGTGTGTTGTATTATTGAGTTACGATTCATTTTATATTGTGCTTACTTATCAATGTCCTGTATGCACCCTAACCTGGCAGCTACTCTTAATTTCATCATGCTCAGTATGATGACAATAAAGCATTCAGTTCAAAACCTTTCTGCTCTTCAGCATTGGCTTCATGTTTTACCAATGGAGGTTGCTGTCTGGCCCAGACAAAGTATAGCCTCAGAACCCATGACTGCCTAAACCCTGCTTTACATGTAGCAAATCAATGATTGGTTATTTTCCATCAAAACAGTGTATTAAGACAAATATATTTCAAGAACTGCAGACCATAATTAATCTAATAAGAACAAGAAGACTGACAACCCAGGATTCTATAGGTATTCTCATTGCCTGAGGGCTATTGTTGAAATGTTCTCACAACAAATGTATTGAAAATATTTTAGAAAAAGAAAAATCAGCTGAATAATAACCATTTCATGTTTTCTGGTCCTTAATCTGACTAGACCACTATCAAGATCATCGTTTGTTGTCGATCAAGATTCTTCAGGACAGATCATTGAGGATCATCTCCACAGAGGAGCTACAGGAACTACTTTCTACAAACATCACTGAGACATTGATCATGAGGACATGTGGACTCACTCAGCCTTCCTGCAGTTCTTCACAGCTGGGATCAGTCTCCGTCGTCCCTCAGATGATGTCTTGTACTTCTTCAGGTCCAACTCCTCCAGGACCTGGTCTGACATCTGCAGCATGTAGGCCAGAGCTGAGCAGTGGAACTCAGAGAGTTCCTTCTCTGATCTGTTCTCTGACTTCAGGAACTCTTGGATGTCCTGATGGACTGAGAGGTCCTTCATCTCCGTCAGACAGTGGAAGATGTTGATGCTTCTGTCAGGGGACACTTCCCTCCTACTGATCTCCTTCAGGTTCTGGATGGCTCTCTGGATGATTCCTGGATGGATCACTCTCCGACCCAGCAGACCTTCCAAGAGTCTCTGGTTGGATTCCAGAGAGAGGCCATGAAGGAAGCGGACAAACAGGTCCAGGTGGCCGTTCTGACTGCTGAGGGATTTCTGTAGGATGCTCTTCAGGAAGGCTCTCAGAGATGGGGAAGTTTTATAAGCCCTTCCAATGAAGGTCTTCAGCTCGTCTGTCTTCCAGGTGGTGAAACAGTGGAACATGAAGACTGCAGCCAGAAACTCCTGAACAGTCAGATGGACGAAGCTGTAGACGGCTTTCTGGAAGATCACAGACTCTCTCTTGAAGATCTGAGTACAGATTCCAGAGTACAGCGAGGCCTCAGTCACATCCAGACCACACTGCTCCAGGTCTTCTTGGTAGAACAGGATGTTTCCTTTGTCCAGATGTTCCAAGGCCATCCTGCCCAGCTTCAGAAGAAGCTCCCTGTCAGCCTCCGTCAGCTCCTGTGGATCCGTCTCAGGTCCTTCATGGTACTTGAGCTTCTTCCTGTGTGTCTGAACCAGCACAAAGTGGGAGTACATGTCAGTCAGGGTCTGGGGCAGCTCTCCTCTCTGCTCGCTGCTCAACATGTGCTCCAGAACTGTAGCAGTGATCCAGCAGAAGACTGGGATTCCACACATGATGTGGAGGCTCCTGGAGGTCTGGATGTGGGAGATGATTCTGCTGCTCAGCTCCTCATCACTCAGCCTCCTCCTGAAGTACTCCTCCTTCTGGGCGTCAGTGAAGCCTCGCACTTCTGTCAGTCTGTCCACACATGTTGGAGGGATCTGATGGACCGCCGCCGGTCGGGAAGTGATCCAGACCCGAGCCGAGGGCAGCAGATCCCCCCGGATGAGGTTAGTGAGCAGCTCGCCCACCGAAGACTGCCGGGAGACGTCCAGCAGCCACCGGCCGCCGCTGAAGTCCAGAGAAAGTCTGCTTTCATCCAGGCCGTCCAAGATGAAGAGCAGCTTGCAGACGGCCAGCTCCTCTGCCGTCAGCTTCTGGAGCGTGGGATGGAAAACAGCCAGCAGCGAGAGGAGACTGTACGGCCGCTCTCCCAGCAGGTTCAGCTCCCTGAAGGAGAGCACCACCAGCACACTGACATCCTGGTTCTCCAGGCCCTCGGCCCAGTCCAGACTGAACTTGTGCACCGAGAAGGTTTTTCCGCTGCCGGCCACGCCGCTGGTCACAACCACTCGGATGTGTGTGTGCTGCTGGGCCCAGGCTTTGAAGATGTCCTGAACCCTGATGGCAGTGTGATGGAGGCTCTCCTTCCTGGAAGCTGTCTCCAGCTGCTTCAGCTCAGGTTCCCTCTGAAGCTCCTCACTGAGTCCCTCTGTGATGTGGAGCTCAGTGTAGATCCTGTTGAGGAGGCTTCCTCCTCCTGCTTCATCACTTCCTTCAGTCACACGTTCACATCTCCTCCTCACACTCTTCTTATGTTCTTCTAGAAGCTGCTGCAGACCCACACCTGCTCACAGACAACAACAACAATCACACTGCACACAAACAACAAGCTTTCATGTCTCTACAACACAACAACCAGTCCAGTGAAGACAGACCAGTCCCTCAGCAGACACATGTCCACTCTTACTTAGTGCAGCGGCGCTTCTGGATCTTTCTGGCTGCTCCTCACACACATCAGTCCTCTTCTTCTCTCTGTGGACACCAAGCAACATTTACTCTGAGCAACACAACACAAAGATCCAGCTTCAACTCTCACACTGCTTCACAATCCTGGAGCTGAATCTGAAAGGGAGCTCAACATCTCTCACTCTGGTTTGGAGGAAATCAAAGGAAACTAATCAGAGGTTCTGTTTTGGACTGAATTCATTTTAACTCTCACACACTCCTCTGAAATCACACATAAACTGCTCTAATCATTTGCATGTACACAAAAAATCAACATGTATAAATGTTTTATATAAACAGAACATGTTCAACATCTTTCATATAAACTAGCATCTTCATCCTGGACTCATATAAAACAGTGATCAAAGTTTCGGATGTGAGAATTTTACTTGTGTTCATGAAGGAGGGATTAAACTTGTGGATGTGTGACTGACTCTGGTGAGAAAAAGAGTTTTGCTGCTGTTCATGAGGATGGACTTCATTCTCCTCCTCATTCTGTTCTCCAGCAGTTCACCAGCAGACCCCCCCACCACTGACACACACCTCTAGACCAGCTTGTTCAAGCAGTTCCCCTCCAGTGGTGACTTTGAGCTTCATGAGTTTCTCCAGCAAACCTCAGCTAGAACATCCAGCACAGGACTCCAGTGATGGGAGTAAGAGGACAGCATCTCCTTGCAGACATCAACAGATTTCAGTCTTCTGAGATAGTCCAGTCTGCACCGACCGTTCTATATGCTGCATCAGGACTGACCAGTCCAGTCTGTGATCCAGGTGGACCCAGATATTTCCAGGTAGAGACCACCTCCATACACTCTCCATCAGTCTGGACTGGTCCATGTTGTGCCTCCACCTGCCAAACTCTACCATCTTCTCCTTTGTTTGAGCCGTGTTCAGCAACAGTCTATAGCACCTGCTCCAGTGCCTGAAGTCCCAGAGGACCTTCCTGTACGCTGGAGGTGCAGTACCACCTCCTCACCTCACGATGTCGCTCATGAGCCCTGCAGCCGGGACCCCTCCTCACCACCAGCTGCACTGCTGCTGGTCTGAAGCTGACTGGAGGGTGACGTCTTCACTCAGCAGAACCACGGCTATAAACATCACCGCCACGCAGGAAATCCTCAGACGACACCAGAATCACACCGATCTTCTCTCTGAGAGCTGCCACCACGTCCAGCACCGTCCCCCAGAGCAACACCTGGCTACCAGAACACCTCGCGGGCCCAGACTGGACTGGACCATCTTCCATTTGTGCTGAACGTTTCTCCCTGGGATTCCTGCAGAGCAGCCAGCAGCCACTGCCCTCCCTCCGTCTCCCAGGATGCAGCACCAGAACCAAACCCCCCTGGACCTTCACTTCAAGGAAAGCTTTCCAAAGAGCCTCCAACCAGCCCTGTTCTCCAGACCCAGAACCTGGTCTGCATTTGTTCTCAAACTCTGGAGGCTCTTGAGGCTGCTGGGCGCCCAGCGGACCCCCCAGCAGTGAGCGCTCATCATCAGGACCAATCCCTAAGAGGATCCAAACAGCTGTTTATTCTACCAGTCAACCAGTTTAAAGTATTTCTGCTCTTTTTGAGACTGGAGTTTGGTCATTAGCTTTGTCTTCAAGGTGGAGCCCAGAATTATTCATGAATACACCAATACTTTATTTAATTCCTAATTCTAAATTTCTGTCAGTTCATTTTCTGTTATTTACCCTGTTTTCAGTAAATTAGCCATTTGTGCCATTGTTTTTTTTTCTTTTTTTACTGTTAAGCACTTTGCGTTGTTTTTATTATCATGAAAAGTGCTATACAAATAAAGTTTGAATTGTTGATCAATAACACCTCATTAATCAATGATTTCATTGTTAAATTGCTGTGATTTACTCATTCCTACATGACTGATTGTCTGACATTATTAATAAATACACAACAATCTATTCTGATGATTGATTTGGGATAAATTACTTTTGTGTTTCACTTTAAACAGTTTTTTTTACTCTGTAATTAATAATTAGTTACTCACAGTTTATGATCTGTAATTATTAAAGATGCATTAAGGAGTTTTTCAACTTTAAAAATACTTATTTTCCACCATAAATGTGTTACAAATATTCAATGATGTGTACAATGTGCCCTGACATATTCATTACAAGTACCTCTAGCATCGCTAAATTGTCACTTGAAAGTTGCAGTGCCGGTCCGGCACCAGAATTTTTCTTCGGTAGAATTTGAGACGATGTGATGTAATGTGCGCTCCCCTGGCCTGTTTTCCTTAAAGCAGTACTATGCAAGATTTGCTTTAGTGCTCCCCCTACTGGTCTCCTGTGAAAGCTCACTGTCGGAAACGTCCTCCGCATAACCCCCCCCCCCCCCCCCGGCCCCGCGTGCAGAGTGCGTCTCACTCCTGTTTCCTTTTTTCTGCTCGTTAGACAAAGTTTTTTTCTGTCTTTTTGGTTCTGCCACCCGTGAGCAGCTAAGGGTGGCGTTGCTAACGCTAGCGAGGGTTTCATGTTTGTTTTACGCGATTTTGTTAAATCTTCTGCAGCAGCAGTTCCTCGCGCTGCCTCCTCCGGTTGCTCCCTCTGTCGCAGACACGCCTGCCTCGCACACTCAAACTTATTGGAAAACTAACACACTCGGAGATGCTTTCAGCTCAATTCAGCGAACTCACTCGCGCTCAATTCTACGAGAGGAGGTGCCACTCCTCTTAATTTTTCAGTTACCAAACAGAAATTAGAACCAATCAACACATCATGCAAAGGTCGTCTATTGCAACACAATGACAGATATCGCACTCCAACAGCTTTTATACTTGTAATCCCGTATGAGCGCCGTAAAGCAGGTTTGTTCTCGCGAGATGTAGTCGGGTCCGCTCCTCTGAAAGTTGCAAGCGCTGTTTTCAGGACACAGACCCCGGGGGGAGTGAAGAGACAGGCGAATCACCGTGACAAGTCTTTGTTTACCCCCACAGGGATTCTAAAGCACGTTTATTGAGGTAAAAAAGTTGCAAAGTTCTGCTTTAAGTTTTGTTTTGTCTGCCATTACTCCGCCAGATGCTTCGTGAGCAACAACTGAGCAGGAGCTTCCAGAAAGTAAGAAAAGACTGGCTTCTAGCACTGCCACAGCTCCAACACAGACTCCACCGGGTAAAAGAAACTTAAATCTTACTCGAGTGCTGCTTAAAGAGTGAGGAAGGAGTTCCCCTCTTCTGTGCACGTACATGGACGCAAGCCACAGGCACGAGTATTTCACTAAGCTGCAATTACGTCCAAGGCCTGCAGAAGCAGTTATTTCGCATGAAACGTGCAAACTCCTTAATGCACCATTAAATGTAAATTATTAGTAAATGACAATTCACTCAAATTAATAATTTAAAACATTACTGAATGATCAATTACCTCCAGTAATCCATATTTTAGTAACTTAATACTAATTAATAAATGTAAACCCCAACAGTGGGCTTTCTCCGTTTGGTGAAAGCAGGCTCCACACTCAGTCAGTCTCTCAGGATTCTTGGCTGAATGGTGTTAAAAACACTGGAGAACCATAAAGCCTGGTCCTCATGTCCCCCAGCACCATGGAGAGAAGACAGGGTCTGGTGAAGCAGGGACAGGATGGACCCTCCACTGCCATGTCCTCTGTGGAGGAGAACTGTCAGAGAGCCAACACACTCTGAGGACAGGAGGACAGGAGGGTCTGCATGATTTCAGAGGTGTGTGTGAAAGTTAAGAATGAATTCTGTTCTCCATGAAATCTCAGAAACACTTTCTTACTTTGAGTCTGAAGGTCCAGGTTCAGCACTGAAGTCTGGTGGTTCAAATCTGGACCGGTCACTCTTCAGAGACAACCTGCTGGATCCTGAAGACTCTGCTGGGTGTCTGAATACACACACACACACAGAGACACAGAGACACACAGACACAGACACACACACACACACACACACACACACACACACACTCCCCTCAGTGATGGACTTCACCAGTCTCTCTGCTCTTGTTATCGTCTCTTAAACGCTGCTGAGGCTCCTGTGGTCAGTTGTTGCATCAAATCTGTCTGAGCTGCTGACTGTGACCATATATCATGACCCCCCCCCGCCACCACTGAACATATCTTGCTTCTGCGTCAAGGGAACGCCCTCCTCTGCAGTTTCACCGCCATGCTGCTAGGCAGTTACAACAATGCGGCTTCCGTAGCTCCGGCTTTACCTAGACATAGATCTATAGACATAGATCTATAGACATAGATATCTGGACACGCGTGCATTTACCGAACATATATCTGCATATATGACATACCTGGCGACACCAGGCTGTCGTGGAGGAGAGGCTGAGCGGACCGTGATGAAATATTGGTGAAACTAATGAGCTTTTGGACGATTAAAGCCGTTTTAGGAGCGGCTATACACACAGCCCCGTCTGCTAACAGTGCTAACACTGCTAACAGTATAGGGATGTGCGCCGCTCAATTCTAGAAATAAATTCCTCCTGAAGCACTGTTCGGATCAGAAAAGCATTCTGGGTGAGTTCTACTTTATTCTATAAACAACGCAAAAGCGGACCAATCACAGCCCTCGACGTTCACGTCACCACGCGTCGCCTCGACGCCAAGTCATGATTTTAGGGAGGTGTGCGTCAAGACCTAGTGTAGCCTGATGTAGGGCACAGCACAGATCACGTAGGAACGGCGTCTCGGTGACGGGGAAGCATACTAATTTACTGTCTGTATTTCCTCCACATCGGTGTGTAAAGAGTGTAAAGTTGGTGATTGAAGCAGCAGCCACATTAACTCCAGGCTGCTGTTATGAAGAGTTCCATCTTTCAGCTGATTGATGGGGTTTTGTTTCTGACTCCAGAGTGAAGCAGAGGACAAGAAGCTGTTAGTAACAGTCTGACATGATGACCAGACACTCTTTAAATCACCACATGTCTGAAATCATGGGGTTTTTGTTCAGGAGTGGATGGTTCAGACCAGAATAAAACATGTTTATCTCTGATGAGGTGAAGTTTCATCATACGGCCGCTCTGCTGTGTGTTCACAGAAGAAACCCTCCACCAGGTCTCTGTTCAGCTGGCTGGACTCGTACTGACCCGAGGCCTCATCAGGTTTCTGAGCCCTTTCACTCAGGAAATGTTCCTTTAAATGGATCTGGAGCTGTGGTCAGTCCACTCTCTCACTTTTCCCAGTTTGAGATTAAACATCAGAAAGTGTCTCCATTCTTACTGGATTCAAATCTGTCAACGCTTTCAAAAGTGTAATGAACAGATTTCAGCCAAAACACAACCAAGACACACTGGAAGTGATGAAAAGAAAAGAAAAGAAAAGAGTTTCTTACTTTGAGTCTGAAGGTCCAGGTTCAGCACTGAAGTCTGGTGGAGTAAATCTGGACCAGTCACTCTTCAGAGACAACCTGCTGGATCCTGAAGACTCTGCTGTGAGTCTGAATACACACACACACACACACACACACAGACACACACACACACACACACAGCAGCCTTAGTGCCATTCTCAAGCTTCAATACTAATTTAAACGGCTCTTCATTGTAAAGATTAACAACCTGTTTAAATGATTTCTCCTCTTTTTGAGGCTGGAGTTTGGTCATTAGTCGCGGTGTGACGAGACACTCGGCTCACGATATGAGACGAGACGATATTTATTTCACGATCATGAGACGACACGAGATTTCCTCTTTACTTTTGAGAAAACTAAAATGACAAAATACGACTGGAGAAACAGACTTTTTATTGAACAAACCATACAGGTCATTTTGTGCTCAGGTCTGAAGAGGAGACACCCTGAAATCCACCTGGTAGTGTCTCCTGGAGACAGGTGTCTCTTCAGAGGGACAGGCTGTGAGGACTAAATGGAGGACATGTTTAAAATAAAAGAGTTGGAGCTTATTGCTGAAACGAATGGTTAAAAATCCCAGTGGAGACATGAAACAAGCTGCTCAGTGATTATAGGAAGAGGCTGATCACTGTAAAGCTAATGGAGACTATTCTGTTGATTATTGAGAAGGATATGAATGATGCTGGAGGTGACACTATTTATTGAAACGTAAATTAAAGCTAAGAAATATTTTATTTCACAGTGGTGCTTCTTGTCCATAATCTTATTAACTTTTGGAAAATACCAGAATCATTTCTGGTAAATCAAATAAAGAAAAAAAAAAAGCTTTTTTGTTGAATGAAAGTAACTTTGAGCCTAAATTTGCCTGGAATATGAATAATTTTGGACTTATAAACTGTATTTTGAACACATTTGGGCCGTTTTCCTCTCTGCTCAGACTGGAATTTGCCAGAAAAACGAGTCGGTTGTCCACGTTTGGCAAGCTGTCTGCTGTGTTCAGTGTGAGCTCACTCTGATCGGCTTCTGCCTTGATCCCACGAGACAGATTTTAATTTAAACGAGAAATATGGTCATGATTTAATCTCACCAGATCTTATCACACCCCTATCTGTAATTATTCATTAGTAAATGACAATTTACTCAAGTTAATAATTGAATAAAATTACTGAGTGATCAATTACTTTCAGTAATCCATACTCTAGTAACTTAATACTAATGAATAAAGGTAAACCCCGACAGAGGGCTCTCTGTCAAGTAGTCTCCACGCTCCGTTTTAGTCTTAGGCTACGTTCACACTGCAGGCTGAAGTGACCCAAATCTGATTTTTTTGCCCCTATGCGACCTGTATCGGATCTTTTCATGACAGTCTGAACGACACAGATCTGATTTTTTTCAAATGCGACCCAGGCCACTTGGACATGTGGTCCTAAATCTGATCTATCTGATCTTTTGCCATGCGACTTCAGTCTGAACGGCCAGGTCGCATTTATCCGACCTGCACGTCACGATGTGGGGCCCTGAAGACATGTGTCTTACCGTGAGTGTTAAAAAAAAAAAAAGGCGCTCGCAGACGTACATTAAGGGAGTTCTTGTCATCTGAAAATTATGATTGAACTCCGTATCATTAAAACCTCTCACATCACTGTCCCCCCACTCCTGACTGCGTTTCTCTGTTGCTGCCACTGGTCCACAAAACGCCATGGCCAAACACTTGGCTCTCTTCCTTCTCATTCGCTAAATTCTGCAGCGCCAGGACAACGGACAACACACACACACAGAAGGAGCTCGGCGCGGCTGATTAGAAGCGCAGCACTGAAATGATTGCTCACTATTCAATTGTAAGAACACGTGTTTGATCAGTTCTTAAATAAATCATCGACGCTTGAAAAGCTACAGATTCTGTATGTTGTTTGTGAGTTCAGCAAACACTGAAGCGCTGCTGCGTGACGTCGTTCTGTCCTCTTCTGCGCATGCGGGACACTTTTGGGTGGTATTCTGTTCAGACAGGAGATCACATAGAAGTCGCATTTTATTGTAAATGTGAACGAACTCGCAAAAAAATCGGATTTCACAAAAAAATCCGAATTGAGCATTAAGCCCTGCAGTGTGAACGTAGCCTTAGTCTTGGTTAGTCAAAAGTGTAATGAGCAGATTTCAGCCAAAACAGAACCAAGACACACTGGAAGAGATGAAAAGAAGAGAAAAGAGTTTCTTACTTTGTGTCTGAAGGTCCAGGTTCAGCACTGAAGTCTGGTGGAGTAAATCTGGACCAGTCACTCTTCAGAGACAACCTGCTGGATCCTGAAGACTCTGCTGTGTGTCTGAATACACACACACACACACACACACACACACACACACACACACACACACACACACACACTCCCCTCAGTGATGGACTTCACCAGTCTCTCTGCTCTTGTTATCGTCTCTTAAACGCTGCTGAGGCTCCTGTGGTCAGTTGTTGCATCAAATCTGTCTGAGCTGCTGACTGTGACCATATATCATGACCCCCCCCCCCCCCCCCCCCACTGTCAGCTCAGTCAGTCTAAAGGCCTCAGTATGCTCCCCGTCACAGTGACGTCGTTCCTACGCCGCCACTGACCTTATCTTGCTTCTGCGTGAAGGGAACACCCTCCTCTGCAGTTTCACCGCCAAGCCTCTAGCAGCCACAACAACAATGCGGCTTCCGTAGCTCCGGCTTTACCTAGACATAGATCTATAGACATCGATCTATAGACAGAGATTTCTAGACGTACGTATCTAGACACGCGTGCATTTACCGAACATATATCTGCATATATGACATATCTGGCGGCACCGGGCTGTGGTGGAGGAGAGGCTGAGGGACCGTGATGAAATATTGGTGAAACTAATGAGCTTTTGGACGATTAAAGCCGTTTTAGGAGCGGCTATACACACAGCCCCGTCTGCTAACAGTGCTAACACTGCTAACAGTATAGGGATGTGCGCCGCTCAATTCTAGAAATAAATTCCTCCTGAAGCACTGTTCGGATCAGAAAAGCATTCTGGGTGAGTTCTACTTTATTCTATAAACAATGCGAACGTGGACCAATCACAGCCCTCGATGTTCACGTCACCACGCGTCGCCTCGACGCCAAGTCACGATTTTCGGGAGGTGTGCGTCAAGCCCTAGCGTAGCCTGATGTAGGGCGTGGCGTAGATCAGGTAGGAACGATGTCGCGGCGACGGGGAAGCATACTAATTTACTGTCTGTATTTCCTCCACATCGGTGTGTAAAGAGTGTAAAGTTGGTGACTGAAGCAGCAGCCACATTAACTCCAGGCTGCTGTTATGAAGAGTTCCATCTTTCAGCTGATTGATGGGGTTTTTGTTTCTGACTCCAGAGTGAAGCAGAGGACAAGAAGCTGTTAGTAACAGTCTGACATGATGACCAGACACTCTTTAAATCACCACATTTCTGAAATCCTGGGGTTTTTGTTCAGGAGTGGATGGTTCAGACCAGAATAAAACATGTTTATCTCTGATGAGGTGAAGTTTCATCATACGGCCGCTCTGCTGTGTGTTCACAGAAGAAACCCTCCACCAGGTCTCTGTTCAGCTGGCTGGACTCGTACTGACCCGAGGCCTCATCAGGTTTCTGAGTCCTTTCACTCAGGAAATGTTCCTTTAAATGGATCTGGAGCTGTGGTCAGTCCACTCTCTCACTTTTCCCAGTTTTAGATTAAACATCAGAAAATCTCCATTCTTACTGGATTCAAATCTGTCAACGCTTTCAAAAGTGTAATGAACAGATTTCAGCCAAAACACAACCAAGACACACTGGAAGTGATGAAAAGAAGAGAAGAGAAAAGAGTTTCTTACTTTGTGTCTGAAGGTTCAGGTTCAACACTGAAGTCTGGTGGAGTAAATCTGGACCAGTCACTCTTCAGAGACAACCTGCTGGATCCTGAAGACTCTGCTGTGAGTCTGAACACACACACACACACACACACACACACACACACACACACACACACACACACACACACACACACACACACACTCTGATGAATTTTATCATCAACACAGTTGTAAAGAGACGGACCATGACAGAGGTCAAAGGTCAGAGCCTCCCAGCAGGGTGTGTTGGTCACTGACAGGTCAGGAGGTTCTGACTGAAGCTCAGAATGAGTGCAGCTCACTGAGAGCAGACAGAAACAGCAGCGCTGCATCTCGTCTCCTCCTTGCTGTTGCTGTGGACTCTGCAGGAGCAGCTGGCGTCTCTCACCTGTCCACACACTCTGGTCCGTCCTCCTCTTCATCCACACCACTCATCTTCAGTCACTGAGAGAGAAAGCAGCAGCATCATGTCTAACAGAACCTTTCAGACAGATCTCAGATCTGCAGCCAACAGCAGCGACACACCGAGGACTTCTTCTCTCTTCATGGACACACATGAGCTGATTAACACCAGGAGACAGAGACAGCTTCACTCTGACTGGACAGCCCTGAAATCCGAAATCTGAAATCTGTGATAACGGAATCGTGGAGATGACCAATAAAAATGGAATTGGAATGAAACGCGGAATATTGCGGAATTCGTCTTAATCTGGCCTGAAATTCAGTTTTCGGGAGAAAATGGAACCTTATAGTGCAAAGCAAACATGCTGGGGGGACCGCCGAGCTGCTGCAACGTGTACGTCACTTCCACAGCGCTGCTAATATGCTAAAGCTGCGTTCACACCGCCAAATGCTTTCCACGATTTTGCGTCGAAATACAATTGAAAACAAATGTGAACGCGCGTTCCAGCCACGACGAGACGCAACGCAACAACACGATGTCCAAGCGAGCTGCTGCCTCCCCTCTCACACATTCAAAAAAGTTCCAAAACTCCATGCTAAGCGCTAAATACAGAGCAGAACAGAACACGGACTTTTATGCCTCAGGGGAGAAGCTTTTTGTAAATACTGTCAACGTACTGTGGACTGGACTCGCAAAGACGCATGTGACTAAATGAAAAGTATTTCTTTGTTGCAGCACTTAAACATTAAATGGACTGTTATATCCTATTAAATTGGGAACATTTATTCATTTCCACTAACCAGACACCTTTTTTATGGTAAAAATGAGCATAAAAAACAAAATACCAAATTCAGAAATATTAAAACGGAAAAAAACGGAATTTGGGAAAAAATAAAACGGATTTCATATACCTCTAGTTTCAGTTTCTAAAATGCACAAAGCACCTCTTGCTGTTCGTTTTTCAAAGAGGCAGTAGAGGATTCATCCAAAACAGATTTAATCACTGTCGGGACATCCATTCTTTTCGCTAGTAATGCTAATATTATTAGCAGTCCGTCGCTTCCTGCTTTCATCAAAGCTTCATGTCCCGCCCTAAAGGACGCTTGATTGGACCACAGGAAAAAAATTCGAGCCCGAGCGCATGAGCACGAGCGGTGCAAGATGGATTCTCGTGGTGTGTGTGAACAAATACTGCGACACCATCAGTGCGGGAAAATGGAAAACGTAGCAACGCGGCTCGCCAGCAGGCGGTCAGACCCGGGTCAGCAGGCAGTGGGAAAGGAGTCGAAAAGACGATTGTTAGCAGGTCGAAACATGGTTGGACCCACTAACAATTGACAATGGGAAAGGGGTACATGTGTGCGCTCTTTTTTCCGCCCGCCCCCCCTCCCTGACATTTCAACGCCTCACACCACCCGCCCCCCACCCCCCACCCCCGTACACGCTCCCCTCTGGCCCCAGGAAACACTGATGACAGTGCTGCTCATGACCAGCGGCTGCGTTTCTGCTGTCAACAAGGAATCTTTCCAGTCTTCTCTTCTTTGCTGGCTCTCGGAGGAGGCGGATGCTTTTTCTATCGCTCCCTACTTTGCTTCTCCCTCCCTATCGTCTCTGCTTGCTGCTCTCTGTCTCGTCTGTTTTACTAGAGGAATCACTTGACTTGGTTTTTCGAACAAACCAAATACAGACCTGCCAACCTTGGTGAAATTTTTTGAGTACCACTTGCCGGAGCAGTTGTCGACCGGGGGGGGGGGGGGGGGGGTTGTCAGTTTTAAGTTCTCATGTGGTACTTTAATTTGTTTATTGGCAAAGATTGAACAGATGTTTTTCTGATACACATTACATTGCGGCTGACCGTGCACGTTGTCCCCAGAAAAGAGCTTCAAAATGCTGCTACATGTCCTTTAACTAAGCATTTTTTGCTGTGTGTGTGCGCATGCGTGCGCGAATACGGTGTTTCAAATTAACTGGTGTCCTTGTTACCTGGTGACCGACTTCCTTTAGCATTTCCTGCTGCTGCTGCTAGTAGCCGCAGATGTTGAAATCAGACTCATAAAAGGTCTGACACGACTTTTTGTCTGGTTTTTAACATCTATCAGCAACAAGGGACGTGAAAGAAACCCAGTCGCCAGTTAAAAGGGAATCAGTTATTCCAAAACCCCGGCTCCGCTCCGGTTTCGCGACACTCCTCCTCCGCTAGTTAGCTGCTGCGTTCAGGTGACTGGAGCTGCTGCGGAAAAGTGAAACTCGGTCGTTAACACGAAAGCAGCGGAGACAGCTGGACTCAGGAGGAACTCAGGAGACACGTGAAGGAAGCGTGGACAATTTGCACAAAGGAACGACTCTCAGACAGCTGAGAACCGGCTCTCGTCGTTCACTTGAAAGAGCCGTTCAAACGTTCATTGAACGTCGCAGCACGACGAGGGGAGCACATGTGTTTCCTCCCGGTTCCATAGCTGCGGCGCACCAGCCTAATTTACCGGTATTTTTTTTCAGCGTGACAAATACAATGTGTGCCGTGACTGAGTGACAACACACCGAAATGCGTGACACTTCAGAGCCCTGCTGCTGCATCGTGTTGTCAGACATGAGAACGTCCACGGTCCGCATTTATAACAGCGCTCACAGACGTCTGCAGCTTTTTGCGTAGTTTAATGAGGCGGAGCGTACCAGCGTATTTTGATGTCAAATTGCGTACCTGCTACGCAAAATGCGTACAGGTTGGCAGGTCTGCAAATATCAACCATGGAATTGATCAGCTGGTCTCTCTACGCAATTGATACAAGTTTTTCAACAAAGAGCACAGGAGCGGGGGATCCTGCCTGTCCGGACGGGACTCGGCATGCTGGGTATGTGATGGACGCCCGGGAGAAGTGGAGGGGTGTCACATGCCTGGCACCCCTGTCCGTCGAGGTCATTGTGAATGATTACATTTTTGGATTTATGATGATCGTCTGCTGCTGATTGGCCGGTGCTGCGACCTGATCCTCTGGAGGATTAAGAAGACCGCCACCACAAAAGACACGACGGTCAGGAGGACGGTCTTTTCAAATCAACGGGCAAAAGCTGAGACTGACCGTTTGTGCGAACTCTTTCGAAAGATGGACATTTTGGATTATGAACGATTGAGACGCAAGTTGGATGCCACCATCACCGAGAGGGTTAAGCCAGCTTCTGTCTGAAATGTGGAGAAACCGAGCAAAGGAAGGTCAAATGGCTCCTTCCACCAAAACAAGATAACTTCTGATTGTGTTTGGCGCCCCTGGAAGACTAAACAAATCTCCCTGAAGATTCAAGGACAAGACTGATTGCTTTGTCTATTTACCCTCTCTCACTCTCAGCTGCAACCCAAGTTCACTTTGCTTCATTCAAGGCCGTCCCGGCAACTACCATCTGAGTTGGAGCGCAAAGGGGAGGCGGGCCAAACCACACACACACGTACACGGACTGATGAACTGAAATGCCACATACATGCCACACACACTCCCTCCCCCATTTTCAACGTCTCCACCACACCTTTCTGCTGACGACTAGTGGTGATGACGTGTTGCGCTGATGTATAGCTGCGACTGCTGATCCGTTAGTCTGATAGCAATTTGTCTCGTGTTTTTTTGCTATGTATGTGCGCAGGTTGGCTTTTTTTGGTCTCTCACTTCTAATCACGACTCCCTTCGGAACTGAATTGATGTATCTTTTTTTATCACCCCCCCCCTTCCTCCCTCCCCTAAATTCTGTCTGAGTTTCTTTAACTCTGTTTCCTTTTCAAGACGGAGCGCCGTAATTGGCTGCCTGGGCGTCTTAAAAACCCATGCGATTTCGTTGCACTTGTAACTTCGGTAACTTGTTGCGATGACAATAAAGACAATTCTGATTCTGATTCTGATTCTGTCTTTCCAGAAAGTTTTCTTTATGCCCGTTACCATGGAGACCAAGTCAGAGCAGAGTGTCAAAAAGTTCCATTTTCTTAATTCTGACCGCTGCTGCTGTGTGAACAGAAACCCATCCTCTACCAAAGCTGTTTCATTTGAGAAACTTCTGAAGGGAAACTTGATCTCTATCACACACACACACACACACACACAGTCTTGTATTTCTATCCTTGTGGGGACCGTCCATTGACTCCCATTCATGTCTAGCCCCTAACCCTAACCCTTACCCTAACCCTAACCCACACCACAACAAAGCCTAACCCTAAAGAAATGTTTTTGCACTTTTACTTTTTTCAGTAACAACAACATGGTCAAGAAAACACTGTTTCTCCTACTTAGGACCGGAAAAAGGTCCCCACAAGGCACGTCGTTTCACGTTTTGCTATCCTTGTGGGGACATTTGGCCCCAACAAGGATAGAAATACGAGAACACACACACACACACACACACACACACACACACACACACACACACACACACACACACACACACACACACACACACACACACACACACACACACACAGGTTCGTATTTCTATCTTTGTGGGGACCTTCCATTGACTCCCATTCATATCTAACTCCTAACCCGAACCCAAACCCACACCAAAACAAAGCCTAACCCTAAAGAAATGTTTTTGCACTTTTACTTTCTTCAGTAACAACAACATGGTCAAGAAAACACTGTTTCTCCTCATTAGGACTGGAAAAAGATCCCTACAAGGCACGTCGTTCCAGGTTTTCCTATCCTTGTGGGGACATTTGGCCCCCACAAGGATAGAAATTTGAGTACACACACACACACACACACACACACACACACACACACACACACACACACACACACACACACACACACACACACACACGAAGAAACACCCTTCTCCCTCTTCAAAATGGAGGATGTGTGTCATCTGGGTCTCCACCTTTTCTCTTCACCAGAGCAGCAGAAAGTCTCCTCCTCTGGTTCTGGTTCTGGTCCTGGTTCTGGTCCTGGTTCTGGTCCTGGTTCTGGTCCTGGTTCTGGTTCTGGTCCTGGTTCTGGTTCTGCAGGTTCCTTCCTTTTTAAAACTCTTGTTTTCAACAACTGCTCATGCCTCTTCCAGCAGAACCGTTAGTTCTCTCTCTCTCTCTCTCTTTCTCTCTCTCTTTGTGTAAACTGAAAGTGAAACTATGTGACAGTTTCCTGTTACTCACTACAAAAACTTGTGCCCCCCCTCCCCTCCCCACACACACACACACAGACAAAGAAACAACACTTCTACTAACCCTGACCTCCTCTGGGCCCCCACCTTTCCTCTCCACCAGAACAGCAGAAAGGTGGAGAGTCGGTTCAGGCTGTCTGTGATCTGTTCTTCTGTTCTAGCCCCCCCTTCTTCACGTGTCTCCTGTGTGTCTGATGAGTTTGACCTGTCTGCACTGCCTTCAACGCTCCTGAACGCAGCAGAGGAGTGGAGGAGGAGGAGAGTCTGGAGATGGAGGTGAACTGGTTCCTCTGGCTTCATGTCTCTTGTTGCTGGTTGATGTTAAACCAGACGACAAGCTGTCGGACTTTCTATTGGTCTGATTTCAACACTGGCTGTGGTGAGCAGCAGCAGGAAATGACACAGGAAGGGAGTCAGCAGCTAACAAGGAACACACACACACACACACTCACGTTTGTACTTCTATCGTTGTGAGGACACTCATTGACATAATGCATTTCCTAGCCCCTTACCCTAACCCTGACCATCAAACCTAAATGTCTAACCCTAACCCTGACTCATACCCTAAACCTGACCTAAACCTAACTCTAACCTGAACCCAAAAATCAAGTCTGAACCCTCAAAAAGGTCAAAAAGGTCTGTTGAAAAGTGAGGACCGGCAAAACTGTCCTCACTCTGTTGGTTAAAAAGTAATTCTGGTCCTCACATCTGAGTATCTACAAGAACACACACACACACACACATACACACACACACACACGCACACACACACACACACACACACACACACACACACACACACACACACACACACACACACACACACACACACACACACAGTGGCATCAAAAGAGAACAGCAGCAGCAGCACTCACCTGCTTCTCCTCTCAGTCTGTCAGTCGGAGTCTGAACTCACTTAGTGCTTCACTTCCTGCTTCCCTGGTTGAACTGAGCTGCTGCTCCTCCTTGATTTATTTTCGTACTTTGTTTGAAATGAGACCCTCCCATCAGAGGAAGTGAGACACAGATCAGCTCTTCAGAATAAAATCATGGTTGTGGTTTACAGAAAGCGAGACTGAGAGAGAAGAAAACACCAAAGTCTTTCTGATTGAAATGTTGAAAACGGGGCTGTCAAAAGATTTTTGATTGTGATTAATCACAGAATTTCCACAGATAATCGTGAATAGTCAAAATTTGAATTCCATGTTAAAATTCTGTTGTTTTACATTTCAAGGCAGTTTTCAGGACATAACATAAAACATTCATCAGTCCAAAGAATCAGTTCAGGTTGATTTTAAATTAGTAGTTGAAATTTAAGCATGGTAACTTCCTGCTCTGCAAATTCACCAGTGTTGAATTAACTGAAGAGTGGACTCAAACATACATGTGTGTAGAGTTAAACTCAGCTCTGGTCAGTGTTGGTTTTCTCAAGCTGACTCTCTGGAGAGCCGTTTTTCAGTGACGTAGAGCCGTGAACATTCTTTTCATTCCAGTAGGGAGACTGGGGACAGTTGTAACACGGTCAGTTGTAACCACAGACATAAACAGTAGACGCCACATCGGCTGCTGCGGTGCAGGGAATACGGCGGCCATCTTGGAACAGTCATCATGTCTGTGATGAAGCTCCAGAGAAGTCAAGGTGCCACGGCACTGGCAGCATATTGTTGGACTGATCAGGGAACTACTGAAAGCAGGACTCTGGGATCACTTTTCACAAGGAAGATTGAACATTATTATTGTTTTAGTTCTGTGGAAAATGGTGGAGGAGCCTGGTGGAGGAGCGCCTCGCTCCCGCAGTCAGTGAGGAATGACATGTTTTCACCATGTAACTGATCAGAAAGTGATCAATTTCCAAATTACATTCAAGATTGTTTAATGTGTTTTGGCCAATATAAGGTCTCAGATCAGTTATTGCACCAGTCAGCAGCTGTGTAACGTGTGGAATAATGTAAAGTCAGCTATTACATCATGGAAAGAGGGGAAAATAAAGACAGTGGAGGATTATTCTAACATCCAGCTGGCTCCATGTTGTTCTTTACAGACACTTTACCAGTGAACCGTGGTTCTACAGGATCTGCTGCTCATGTTCTCCTCATGAGAAGATCTAGAAGTGGGACCAAAGTTTTCTCCAGAGCTGCTGCTCAGCACACATCTCACTCTGCAGGAACAAGAGGTCCAAATCTGGAGGCTGGACTGGACCATCTTCCCTCTTCTTCTTCTTCAGCGGTGAATCCTCCTCCTGAAACTCTCTCATCAGCAGACCAGGCTGCAGTAGCCGCCACTCCGTCTCCCTGCAGCCTCAAGACGTCCAGGCCTGAGCGGACAAGACTTCATCCTTTCTTCATGAGAACCTCCGAAAGAGCCACATCGGAGACATTCTGCTGGACGCAGCAGAAAAGCTGAGTTAAAGCTGCAGCTTTAACTCCTCAGAAATCACTCTCCAGTTTCATTGTCCACTGTATAACCAGACCTTTCTGATTCTGATGCTGATGGCTCCAGTTTCAGTGTTCATGTCATATGTGGAAATGAAGTATGGTACTTCTCTATTAATAGGTCCATTTCAAATGTGTTTTGAAGCAGCTTTTTAACCGATTCTATGATATTTACAAGGTAAAAACATGAATATAATAATCTAACAATAATGTGCATAACTCCAGTGTTCCTCCACTGATCAGATGGTGAGGCTACAGTCCAGTGACCGCTTCACTTAATGAACAACCATGAGATGTTTATTTTCAGCATATTAACATTTCTATTGATTATTGAAGACACTGAGTGTTTAAATTCGGAGTGATCAGGAGAGAAAAACAGTGCGACCCCTACTGGTCATTTTTTTTAACTACATTCATGAAGTCAGGAGTCAAAAAAATGTAGTTTAGAATCCAACAATCAGAACCAAAGAGCAGCAAAGCACAGAGCAATCATGTGTGGATAACAGCAACATAACTACTATGAGATATTTACAGTCCTGACCAGGGCTGGCCAAATGAACAAGAACAACTGTTTTATTCAAACAACAACAGCAAACTTTCAAGTCGAGAAATGAATATTAAATAATTATTAAATAACTTTAAATAACATTAAATAATTTTGCTTCAAAAACACGTGGAAAAGTTCACTCAGACGTTACATGGAAATCATTTTCACTGAGGTATACAGTGTTGGAGTCCGAGGCTGAAAAGTTTGAGCAACAGCAAACTTTGAAGTCGCTCTCTCATATCTTTCCATTCCTAAGTCCACACGTCTGGACTTGTTTGCAGCACAGGCGTCTCTGGTGTCATCGAATGACTCTCGCCTGGACGCCTCACGGTTGATGCTTATCAGTGCAAGTCCGTTCAGCCGCTCTTGAGTCATGGTGGATCACAGGTATGTTGTGATGAGCTTCAATTTGAAGAAGCTCCTCTCTGCAGCAGCAACTGTCACAGGAATGGTGACAGATCCTCAGGGCCACACACACATTAGGGTGAACTTCCTTCAGTTTCTTTTCCTGCAGGACGCTGAGGAGTTCTGAGGTTGTCATTTGACCTTTAAACTCCAGGTCTGACTGTCCATTGCAGCTCAGGGTGTTGCTGAGTGTTTCTCAGCTTCCAGGCAAGGACAGGCTGACTCAGTGGGAGGGCACGGCCCCCCAGTGCCCCCCCCCCCCCATGCTGCTGGAACTGAACTGAGCAACGTAACAATCTAGCTAACGAGGCAGCGCAAATAAAAGTGTTCACACAAAATGTCCTTAAAAATTAATAAAAAGATGGCATAATCCTACCTTTAGAGGGTAATTTCTTCTCCAACTCCTCTTTTCTTCTCTTCCTATTCTGTATTATTTATTTATTTGTTATTATTTTTTCCCTTGAGGCCATGGTTGACTGGTGGCCGTGGCGCCCCCTCCACCAGATGGCGCCCTAAGCGACCGCCTATGTCGCCTATACCAAGAGTCAGCCCGGGACCTGACAGGAGGCTGGAGCAGCAGTCAGACATTTACCGCTATGTTGAGTTCACTTTGACGAGGGCGGCGTAAGCCCCGCCCACCTGTCAAACAGGAAATATTGAGGAGAAAATCTGTTTTGTCGGTCAGAATGGAAAAATCATCTCGCTTCTCGCTTTTTTGTTTTTACCCAAAAACGAAAATACAAGAAAAGGACCTGCTTTATGCAATCTGATTATGTTAATTTAACAGAAATTCAAACTAACTTGTCCGTTTACGTACTGACGCAGCAATACGGAAAGAAATAAATACATGGGGAAAAAAATAGAGGAAGAAAATCCAAGATTGGAAAGTGTGACGGAAAAGGAAAAAAACAAACTGTCAGTAAATAAATAAATACAATTTCAGATGAAAATAAAATACATTAACATATAATTTGGAGAAATGAAAATGTAAAAGTAAAACAATACAGAAATAAATACAGGCATTAAAATTAATGAGGAAATACATTTAAAAAAATCACCACATAAATAAATAGACTGAAATCAAAATGACTAAATAAAAATGTTCTGTCACATTTTATAGGTTTTCTCATGGAAAAAAAGAAAAAAAACATATTTGTATGATTTATTTGCACATAAATGTATTTATTGACCCATTTTTATCTTTTTGTGTTTATTTCTAATTCTGGCAGTTTGGTCCTCCATATGCATGGTCTGATAAAAGATGAGCAGTTTGCTGTGTGTCAGGCAACTTACAGCAACAATAGTTCCTCCATGTGTCGCCACTCCAGAGCCATCCATGAGCAGAAGCAGGGGGACAGGAAGTACTTATTGCGTGATCATAAAATCTTGTGTTCAGTTCCTACAGTGCAGATGCATTCACTGTTACAGGTTCCACAAATGGGTGGGAGAGAACAGTATCTAAAAGTATCTGTCAAAAGGAGAAACTGCCTGAAAAACTAATATTTTTCAATAAAAATACCTCTTCACACATTTTTGTTGATATTATTATGATCCATTCGTCGCACTCTTGATGCCCTGGCCCCCGACAAAGTGACGGATTGGGCGACCTTCAAGGAAAGTGTCGTCCAGTTTGCTCACAATGTCCTCGAATGTTCACGACCGTCCCCGAGAAAGCCCTGGATATCAGAGAGGACACTAAACATCATCGACCAGCGGCGTGAGGCCCGGCTCTGAGGCGACCTCACGGAGTGTCGGCAACTGAACCGCCTGCGCAATGTGGCCATCGCTGAGGACAGGGAGAAGTTTTGGGAAGCAGAAGCCCGACAACTTGAGTCCGCGGCCAACAACAGTAATTTGAGCCACGTATTCAGTCTACTGCGCCAAGCCCGTAGCGATCCACACATAAAGATAGCTCTGGTAAAAGATTCTGACGACAATCATTACAGCTGAAGCCACCTGCCTCGAGCGCTGGGAGGAACACTTTAGCCTCCTCCTGCAGCACAGCGCCATCCCGGCTGACCCCGCCCTCCTAGAGGCTGTCAACGCTGCACCCCCGAGCGACGCCTGCTGCACAGACCCTATAACACCGGGGGAAGTGAGAGCTGCCCTGAAAAAACTGAACATCAGGAAAGACCCCAGCATCTGTGCCATCACCGGTGAGATGCTCAAAGCCGGCGGCGATGGCATGGTGGAGTGGCTAACCCACCTGTTCAATCAGGTGTGGGAAACAGAGCAGCTGCCCACCGACTGGACCAGAGGGGTCACTCTGCCGTTCTGGAAACGCAAGGGTGATCGGCTCGTCTGTGGAAACCATAGATGCATTACCCTGCTCTCCATCCCTGGCAAGGTCTTCACCAGGATCTGGCTTAACCGTACCCTTCCAGCGATCAGAAGCCGCCGCCGTCCCCAGCAGGCTGGCTTTATGCCCAGTCGCTCCACAATCGACCACATCTGCTGATAGAGAAGACCTGTGAATTCCGTAAAGATCGCCATCTGTATTCATTGATCTGAAGGCCGCCTTCGACACCGTCTGCCACTCCTCACTGTGGAACATCCTCCAATCCCTCGGAGCACCACCCAAGATTATCGTTGTGTTCAAGCTGCTCTACAGCAACGCAGAGAGCTGTGTCCGTATTAATGGTACTGACTCCAGCTGGTTCACCATCTCTAGTGGCGTTCGCCAGGGCTGTGTGGCTCCTGATCTTTTTAACTGCATCATCGACCATCTGATGTCCAAGGTCTGCGAGCTGTGGGAATTAATTTTATTTCTAATTTTCTTATTCTAATGCTTGCTTGCTTACACATGATATTCGAGGGTAAAAGTGCTATAATATGAATGCAATAAGCTTGTTTATGTAGGTTTTTTGTTTTTTCAACTCTACAACGGCTGTGGCAGTGGATGATTGCAATATGCTCAGGGGGAGACATGCGTACGCCAGGACTACCAGCATCTCACAGTCTACCAATAACAAGTAATCCTCTTCTGTTTACTTTACTTCATTAGCTCTGTCTCCCTCCTTTTGTTGCGGTTTTGAGCCGGCCGTAACAAACGTTGGGGCTCGTCCAGACAGCGGTGTGTTTGCTCTCGTGTGGCAGACGTGGGAGAGCATATCTACGTCTCGTTTTGGTTGTGTTTTGGCTTGGTTTGTTTTTTGAGTTGATGTGGAATTTGTTTGGAGTTGCAATCCTTTGTTTTGCTTTTTGTAGTCTTTTGTCAGGATTGTGTCTGCGTGTCTGGTGGCGTTCGGGGAGTGTCTCGTGACACCATTGACCTTATTTGGATTTGTTTGCGCTCTTGCGGAGACACGGCTGGAAGTGCGTCCTGGTTCTGGGTTTGGCGGAGCAGTGAAGGAGTTGTCATCTGTGGTTTCTGGTCTAGTCTGTTTGAGAGACTGTGAGAAGGTAACAGCCCCTTCTCATACAGAACAGAGACTCGCCCACGTGTGTCTAGGTTTAAGGGACAGTTGGGAATGAGGTGGAAGTGAGGAGGGGCGTGGCTGCGGCTGGAGTGTGGTACCCACTACCCCTTAAGAACGTAACATCTCACATACTAGCAGAAACGCCACAAAAGTACTCACCGAGCACCCTTCCTCCTCCTCTCTCTGTCCTGCTGATTCTATGGGATTGTGCCTGCTGTCTAGGCTGTATTTCACCTGGCTGATGCAGGGCAGTCCAGGGGAGCATGGTTGTGTATCTATTGTAAATGTTTATGTTCTGGGGAACTAATTTGAGGGGAAGGTCATCTTTAGTGCATAATTGAATTCATGTTTTCATTTATTTTTAATATACACTGGGGCTTTTGTTAAATATTAATAAGATGATCAGACACCCCTCCTAAAATTTTGGTTTAGTCCAGCCGAGGGATTGGTTAATTAGGTCTGGGCTGGATTTATTGAAGGAGGACCATGGTAAAGGAGGGGAGAGCTCCTGGGAGGCTGACAGTCTGGAGAGGCCTCAGTCAGCAGCCTGTTGTGACAGTGGGCAACTTTAAAACTGCAAAGAAACAAGAATTTTTCAAAGAACCTCTGAACCTCCACCTTGTTTCTCTGCAAAACCTCTTCCAACCCAATCCAGGCAAGCTGATCCCAAGTTGGGGTGACCACTCGGTCCCTCACACAGACATTATGATAAGTGTACAACTTCTGATGTGTAGCTCATGTTGTTTTGGTTGTAAAAGACGAGGATTATCCCTGTAGGTTCAGGCTCCGTTCTCACAAGGAGAGCATGTGCAGTGGGTGGTTTTAGGGACGGAGACGAGCTGCGGGTTGCAGCATCCCATTCCCTTTCCCCTTACATCGGCTCGGGGTGTGTGCCGCTGTGAGCAACACGTAATTCCCACCGCCACGTCTCCAGAAGACTAGGGAGGAGTTAGCCTAGGTTTTGTTGGTTTGGTTGTGCAGATAGCGGATATCCTCAGCTTTGTTTTTTTTTGGGCTGTACATCAGGTTGATATCACTTGAGTTTCTTTGTCTCCAGGTCAGTTTGCTGGGCCATGGATGACGTTGTTAAAGGTTTTGTTGAGTCGCCAAGTTTTGGTAGATTGAAGTTTTGTGATAAGAAGCAGATTTCTGCCATTGGGAAGTATTATCAGGTGGATGTTGGGGATTTAAGAAGAGGTGTGGATCCGGTTAGAGGAACTTTAAGAACTGCTTTGATGGAGAAAGGAGTGTTGAAAGAGGAGCAAATGGTGGACCCACCTGGGGCATCAGCGAGCGCCATGTTAACTTTTGAACAGCAGAGGGAGCTGTTGTTGTTAAGGGCACAAGCTTAGGAGCAGAGAGGTCGTTTGAAGATTGAAAGGATGAGGCTTGAAAACGAGAGGCAAAGAGTGGAGCTGATTTGACGGAAGATTGGAGGGTGATATACGTCCAGCGTGGACGTCAGTTGGATGAACTGAGTGATTTGAGGCTTGTTTCAAGGTTTAATGAGGAGGACCCTGAGAGTTTTTTTTCTCTATTCGAGCGTGTCACAGAGGCTAGGGATTGGTCGGATTCGACTCGTGTACTTATGTTGCAGTGTGTTCTGGTTGGGAAAGCACAGCAGGCATAATAATATAATAATAATAATAGATTTTATTTGTAATGCACTTTACATTTAAAATCAAATCTCAAAGTTCTACATGAGACACAGGATTTAAAAACAAGCGCAGGGTAAAAACATTGCAATACAGCACACTTTAAGCAGCATTATTGTTGGTATGCCTTTCTGAAAAGGAAGGTCTTCAGTCCTTTTTTAAAAGCGCCCACCGTCTGTGGGGCCCTAAGGTGGTCTGGGAGAGCGTTCCACAGACGGGAAGCTGTGGCTTCAAAGGCCCGGTCCCCCATGGTTTTGAGCCGTGTCCTGGGCTGAACCAGACGATGCAGTTGGCCTGACCGGGTCCAGGCAGAGGTCTGTGGTGTGAGCAGTTCAGTGAGGTATGTGGGGGCCGCACCGTGCAGACAGTGATGGGTGTGCAGGAGGATCTTGTACTCTATACGGACCTGAATGGGAAGCCAGTGGAGAGTGTGAAGGATGGGAGTGATGTGCTCATATTTCCGCACCCTCATCAAGACTCTGGCAGCGCTGTTCTGTACGTACTGGAGCTTTTGGAGGCTCCTGCCAGAGATCCCAATGAGGAGTGCATTACAGTAGTCCAGCCTGGAGGAAACAAAGGCGTGGACAAGCTTCTCTGCAGCAGGGAGGGAGAGGGAGGAACGTAGTCTGGAAATGTTACGAAGGTGGAAGAAGGATGTTTTGAAAATGGAGGTGACATGATTGTCAAAAGAAAGGTGGGGGTCAAACTTGACCCCAAGGTTTGTGACAGAGGGAGAGAGGGGAATGGTGTGACCAAGCAATGAAACAGAGGTAAGAGGAGAGGAGCGGAGTTGATAAGGAGTACCGCTTTGAATGGCTTCTGTTTTTGAGCCGTTAAGCTGCAGGAAGTTTTGACTCATCCACGCCCCTATATCCTCCAGGCAGGAGCTGAGGGTGGAGACAGAGGGGGCAGGAGAGCTGTTGGATGAAATTTTAATGTAGAGTTGTGTGTCGTCAGCATAGCAATGGAAGTTTATTGCATGCTTGTTGACGACAACCAAGGGGAAGCATGTATATGATAAAGAGGGAAGGACCGAGTACGGAGCCCTGGGGGACCCCACAAGTGACGGTGTGTGGTCTGGATTTTGCCTCCCCCAGAGCCACGTACTTCGTCCTATCAGTGAGGTAGGAGTGAAACCAGTGAAGGGCAGGACCAGTGAGACCGATGATGAGGCCATCATCAGGTCGTTTGTAACTCTGATGAGTGCAGTCTCTGTACTGTGGGAGGGGCGAAAACCAGATTGAAATTTTTCATAGAGATTATTGCTTTTGAGATGATGATGTAGCTGGGAGGAAACAACTTTTTCTAGGAGTTTGGAAATGAATGGAAGGTTTGAGATTGGTCTGTAGTTTGACAGGGGCTCAGGGTCTAATGTGGGTTTTTTGAGAAGAGGTTTTATGACGGCCGTTTTGAGTGCGGGTGGGACGATTCCTTTTGCCAATGAGTCATTTAGGATTTTTGTTATGAGATGGCTAATGGATTGATTGTAAACTTTGAGCAGAGGGGATGGGAGAGGATCAAGGGAGCAGGTGGAGGATTTGGATTTGCAGATGATTTCCTCGACCTCCTGCTGCGTTGAAGGCGTAAAGTGTGATAAGTGTTGTGTAACTGGTGTTGAAGGAACGTCAATGGAGGAGCTGTTTGAAGGTGAAAGAGAGGAGCGGATGTCGGCAATTTTTGTGGTGAAGAAGTCAAGAAACCGATAACATGCATGACTGATAACATGCACCATAGGTCAATCCTCCAGTCAGGTGATTCTGACCATTAACCTGACTCCACATCTGGAGATGGGTCCCCGGGCGCTCCCCGCAGCTGCCCACTGCTCCATACGGAATGCTTCAGTGGCATCGATGGATGGGTTAAATGCAGAGAACTAAATTTCGTTGTACATTCACTGTATAATGACCAATAAAGTGCCTTACCTTACCTTACCTTACCGGTTGCAGTTTGCATCTGTGTGTTTATGATAAGGAGTGATTTGCGGTTTGAGAATATGGCTGATTGTGGTAAAGAGTTGTTTGGAGTTACCTGGGCTATTGTTGATGAGAGTGGAGTAGTGGTCTGACCTGGCCTTGGAGAGGGCTTTTGCATATGATCTGCGATGTTCCCGGTAAGCCAACTTATGCACCGTCAGGCCAGATTTTCTGTAGGCACGCTCCAGGACACGGCCGGATCTCTTCATCAGTCTCAGCTCATTTGTGAACCAAGGAGCAGAGCGGGAGAAGGTTACTGTCCGTGTTTTGAGCGGGGCATGAATGTCCAGGATAGAGGTGAGAGATGAATTGTAGAAGTCCATTAAGTTACTGACAGTTGAAAATGAAGAGGGGGAAAGCTGTTGTAGATGAGAACAGAAGGAAGCGGAATCAATGCTTTTAATGTTTCTGAAGGTGATCTGGTGCCTGGGTTTAGCGAGAAATGATCTTTTGGGGACTCTGAAAGTAACAGCTGAGTGATCAGAAACACCAATATCATAGACCTCAAGATCTGTGACTGGGAGGGAGTCGGTGATGACGAGGTCTAATGTGTGCCCCCTCCTGTGAGTGGGACCTGTTACGAGCTGTTGAAGATTGAGACAGTCCAAAACCTGTTTGAAATCAGCTGCTAGTCGGCAAGTGTAAGAGTTCATGTGGATGTTAAAATCACCGGTAATAAGAATGTTAGAATATGTTGTGCAAAGTGAGATTAGAAACTCATGAATGTCAGAAATAAATGTTGGTTGCGGTTTGGGGGGGCGGTAAATGAGAGCTACTATTGCAGAGAAGGGATGGGTACATTTGAATACTAGGCTCTCAAAGGAGCTAGCACTTGGGATAGACACATGGGACAATACCATGTTGCTGCGATAGAAAACAGCAAGGCCACCACATGCTCTGTTTTGAGTGGTGCTGACAGCGCCCGGTACTCGGTGGTTAAAGCTGCAGTTCTAAAAGCTCATGAACTTGTTCCCGAGGCATACAGGCAACGTTTTCGTGGAGGGAAACGGGGTGATAAGTCACACTTGGAGTTCATGCGTGTCATTTCTCAACGGTCGTTCCACCTCTGACAGACCTGCTGAAAGCTAAGGCTAAGTATGTGTGGTCGCCTTCAGCTCAGAAAGCTTTCCAGCGGGTCAAGGGACTACTCTCCAATGCCCGTGTTTTGGCAGCCCCTCAGTGGGACAGGGAGATTAGGTTGGAAGTTGGAGGCTCCTGGTGGAGCTGGAGCAGTGTTGCTGCAGGCAGATGAGGCAGGGCGTAACAGACCAGTGTGCTTCTTTTCTAGGAAGTTCAATTGTCATCAGCTGAACTATTCTGTCACTGAGGAAGAGACACTGGTGCTGATGCGGGTCCTGCACCACTTTGACCTCTATGTGGGGGGTGGCCCACTTTTCCTTCACGCACGCTACCCGGACTCTGTCTCCCTTGTTTTGTTGCAGCTTTGAGCAGGCCGTAACAATGACCAGATTTGCATATCTGATCTAACAAATACTGATCATTGATCAACAAGTTCAAGAAAGTTACTTATATACAATGGAGTGAGTAAAGGTATGTAGAACTAATTGTCATGCCCGCTCCTCTGCCACTCTCCCCCTTCTACCTGTGGGTGAGCGGGCTGTGTGGGCGGCTCATCAGCGAATTGGAGTCACCTGTCCGGAGAGTGGCCTCATCTGTTTCACCTGTGCTGCTGCCTACTTAAGCTGGCTGCAGTCACTCTCCGATGCTGGATCGTTGCACTCCCTGAGTCAGTTAGCTCCAGTGCTTCTGCACATCTAAGCCTTCTGTTCTTGTGGTTTCTGACCCCGTACCATCTCTGCTGCAGTCTGGACCACCCCAGTTTATCTCCTCGCCCACCACCTGCTCACCTGGCGGCCCTGGAGCTCAGTACCCCCCGGACTCGCCTCCTGGACTGTGTCCCGCCAGGCTGCCAGAACCTCAGACCCGTCCACAGCTGCCTGTGGCAGCAATCGCCTCACCACCAAATTCCACATCTTCCGTCTGCGGTCCGGTCCGGTTCATTCTGCTCCGCTGCGCCTCTGTTTCGCCCAGCCGGAGAAGCAGAGAAGTGTATGCACGAGGAGCACATTCAGGCCATTCAGGATAAAATGCCTACATGGTCCTGAATATGTATTTTGTAGAAAACACGAAATTTCTGGACAATAGCCTACAAATGGGCCATATATATGCAGCTTTGTAAACATTCAGAAACGTTCGACTATAGCTTGATTACAGGCATAATAGAAGTTTGTCATATAAAACTTGAAGGTGTGTTTTAGTTTTTGTTTTCCCGCTTTTTAAAGTGTATATTTTAATCAGTATGGTATGTCTACTCATGATATATCTGAAAATTAATGTGAGGACAAATAAAATGTCTTTTAACAGTTTAAAGTTTTTAATAAAGACAAAATGATTTTATTTTGTATAAAGCCAGAGGTTGTTGGAGTTCACTTTCCTGTTTGGTGCATCTGAACTGTGGAAATTTATGTGAACGGAGACCTGGACGGACCGGACCGGAGAGAAAAATAGACCTTGGCTCTATTTTGGACTGACGGAGCGGAGTGGAGCAGACCGGAGCAGAACAGAGGCTGTGAATCAGCTACAGTCATTAAAATAGCAACGTATTTGCTACGGGGGTCGGACCGGAGCGCAACGCAGACGGATTATGTGGAATTTTGGGGTCAGATCCGTCCATCGCTGCTGGCTGGAGCAGCACCCCGGCTCACTGCCCTCAGACTCGGCCCTCGGACCTGGGGTCTATTTCACCAAGCAGGTTTTAAGAAAATTCTGTGTTGAATAACCCGGAAATGAGGGAAACTCTGAGATTTCCATTACACAAAGGGAGATAACTCAAACCAGAGACAGAGGAGTAACTCCAGCCTGTTCCACTAGGAGAGGGAACTTAAACTGTCGGTCAGTTACCGCAGTAACACACGCCGTGACTCTAACCTGGTCGGAAGCAGGTTTTTCTCAGTCAACCCAGAAGTTTCTCTCTGGCTCCGCCCCCTTTCAGCCACACGCGCTGCTCCATTTCCTCATTCTTCCAGTCAGCTAGAGAGTTTTTGTGCAGCTGTCAAAATTTCATGTCCTTTTATCAGCGATCCTGCAGATGAAGGAGCGGCATTACTGCAGCGTGATTTCAATATTCGTCGGGAGATTATTTACAGACTGCGCATAGTTTTGGCGTTTCCGGACAGTTACCTTTTTGAACGGTATCGCTTCATGTCTCAATCCGCTACATTCACAATCTTTTCCGTCCATATTTTGCAACATAACCAAACGTAGTCGCGCACTCACATCCCAGCAGATGTTGTGTGTTGCGCTGCGGTTCTTTGCAAATGGGAGTTTTTTATATAACACTGGAGATGCAGAGCACTGAGGAGTTTAATCACCACCATCATTACCACCACAGCAAATAAAAGACATGACACACATTCCATTTTGTCTTCTTTATTTCCTACAATAATAATAATAATAATAATAATAATAATAATAATAATAACAATAAAAATAAAGGGTTGAGTTCATGTTCCAATAGTGAACATAATTCACCTGTGACCATGAACCCACCTGCAACTTGAGCTCCAGTATCTCAATTTCCAATTTTGTCTTCTTCATCTGGAGGTCCAGATGCTGCTGTTCTTTAAGGGATTTCTCTATCTTGTTAAGTGGATTTTGTGAATTTCTTTGACTGGTACCTGGGAATACATAGAGGACATTAAATTATGCAGCTGCACATGAATTGAATGAAACAAACCTCTGGTGTTTACTGAACATCATCTCACAGTGTTGATCTGTGATGTGGAAGTTGAGGGACCATCCTGCTGCTGACCAGCCATGATCTGTTAAAAAGATCCTCTGTGAGGGCAGCAGACATGGTTTCATCCTCCTCATCCTGGATTAATAACATCTTTCAGTATATTTGCGTATATTTTTCCAAACTAACATTTGATAAAAATATTCTGAGTATTTCCTGCTGACAGTTTCAGGTTGGTTATAGCATGAAGGGACTCCAGCAGCAGATAGAACCTTCACAATCTGGGCCAAAGGAAGAAAAGGACTTGAAAGACAAAATAAATATTTGTATCAATAACATTTTTTAAATATTATACTCAAATAATAGATAATAATATTAGATTAAATAGGATTGATTATTTAACATAACACGATATAGATGTGTGACATAAAACAACTGCACAGTCCATCAGCCACTTAGTATTTATGCTACTTTACAATGTTAAACATGCCTAAAATGATGTACCTCAATGAGATTATGCTGAGGTCTTTTGAACAATGTTTTTATATTTCATCTTTAGCTGCTGCGCTTCTTCCCCGCAGGATTACAACTAAATGAAATACCTTAACTGGTGACCATTCAAACAGTTTCCCTGTAATAATATTTAATATTCAAAAATATTCTGATATAAAGCACTACATTTAAACTTACTCATTGACACGGGCAGCAATTTTCTGCCACACCATCTCCCTCTCTTACGCTGCTGCAGCGTGTTGCATTTTTTTCCAAAAATGTGTTCCAGCTTCTATATGTCTCTGTGCGCTTCTCTGTTGCCATGGTGACTCGTCGAATCGGAGCTCCATTAATGCTGGCTTTTTATAGTTGTCGTGCACGTGCTAAACTCCAGGTGGAACTACTTGAAGTTGAGTTATCCAACTCAAATCAGCTGTTGTGTAATCAAAAAAAACTGCTTTTTCCCTTTCAGAGTAGATCAACACAGAGTTCAGGATTAATCTCAGAGTTTTTTCAACCTGCTTGGTGAAATAGACCCCTGACCAGTTAATAAACCTGTTAAACCCAGGCTGTGTTCGAAACCGCATACTGTCTACTACATCCTTACATGTCCATCAAACAGTATGCGAAGCGTTTACACTACAGCATACCACATAATAACCCACAATGCATTGCACTTCTTCCATGAGCAGAAATCGATCTGCTAAAGCTGATTTCACTTTAGCTCTAAACTCTTCAAATGTATAACTTCATCGAGATTTTTTTTAAAATTAGGCGACAAAGTGGTGGTTTAGAGCCCGAGTGTGTCGTTTATTTGTCCGAATATCAGCCGTTTATGATTTTGTTCGGACGAATTCGGCGAAATTCAAGCCAGCCGCAGTGAGCAACGCACTTCCGGTTTTTTTCACCAAAATAAACCACCCCTTTCCCTTTCTCATGCAAAACAACCTCAGTGATAAATCTGTGCTTTTACTTTGAAAACAAGAAGGCAATCTTTCAGCAATATATCTCGCTTAACATCGCCGTTTGGACCGGTGTCCCGTTAACGGACCACTTATTATGCCAATTATGATGCTTTACCGACGGAGAGTATTTTCGGCCCTTCAACGAAGATCGGCTCGCCGTCTTCGGTACATCATGGTCGCTTTCAGCATGGACTTGTTCTCAGATGTAAGGGTTTTTTTTTTTGTTTTTGTTTTTTGTTTTTACTATTTTTAATCATTGTCAATCCAATCAGAAATCTCGTAACATAACATACCTACGAGCACAAACAATGGAGGGAAGATTAAATCTAGAACCATACTCAGCTTGCTAAATGTACATCATGAAGAAACAGTCATTGTGAACTGAATAAAGTTTATTCAAATGTCCGTCGCGTTGCATCTTGGGCAATTTCAGTATGAGTAGTGAACACACGATGTATACTCAACATTTCTGGCGAATGCAGTATGCATCCGGGAACTTCTCGCATACTCAAAATCGCATACTGCCAGTGTAAACACACTGCATACTCAATAAGTTAGTATGAGTAGTACGTAAGTATGCGGTTTCGAACACAGCCCCAGACTCCCTGGCTGTGTTCGAAACCGCATACTGTCTACTACATCCTTACATACTCATACTATCCATCCTGCATCCTGCTTACTCAGTCCATCAAACAGTATGCGAAGCCTTTACACTACAGCATACTACATAATAACCCACAATGCATTGCACTTCTTCCATGAGCAGAAATCGATCTGCTAAAGCTGATTTCACTTTAGCTCTAAACTCGTCAAATGTATAACTTCATCGAGATTTTTCTTAAAATTAGGCGACAAAGTGGTGGTTTAGAGCCCGAGTGTGTCGTTTATTTGTCCGAATATCAGCCGTTTAGGATTTTGTTCGGACGAATTCGGCGAAATTCAAGGCAGCCGCAGTGAGCAACGCACTTCCGGTTATTTTCACCAAAATAAACCACCCCTTTCCCTTTCTCATGCAAAACAACCTCAGTGATAAATCTGTGCTTTTACTTTGAAAACAAGAAGGCAACCTTTCAGCAATATATCTCACTTAACATCGCCGTTTGGACCGGTGTCCCGTTAACGGACCACTTATTATGCCAATTATGATGCTTTACCGACGGAGAGTTTTTTCGGCTCTTCAACAAAGATCGGCTCGCCGTCTTCGGTGCATCATGGTCGCTTTCAGCATGGACTTGTTCTCAGATGTAAGGTTTTTTTTTTTTGTTTTTTGTTTTTACTATTTTAATCATTGTCAATCCAATCAAAAATCTCGTAATATGACATACCTACGAGCACAAACAATGGAGGGAAGATTAAATCTAGAACCATACTCAGCTTGCTAAATGTACATCATGAAGAAACAGTCATTGTGAACTGAATAAAGTTTATTCAAATGTCCGTCGCGTTGCATCTTGGGCAATTTCAGTATGAGTAGTGAACACACGATGTATACTCAACATTTCTGGCGAATGCAGTATGCATCCTGGAACTTCTCGCATACTCAAAATCGCATACTGCCAGTGTAAACACACTGCATACTCAATAAGTTAGTATGAGTAGTACGTAAGTATGCGGTTTCGAACACAGCCCCTGTGTTGGTTTGCGTTTCTGCTCCTGAGCCTCCGCCTTACTTCCGTAACACTAATAGATTTTTATAGTAATCACTGCCAAACACCCAAAATTTTCAAATTAAAAAATGTGTTAATATCAACCCCAAACCATATACAAACACATTAAAATATAATCCAAAAACAAAGGTTCTTTTCCAAAGACCAGGGAGGTATTTTTGTTATTTACCTGACGGTTTCGGCAGCTGTCAGCTGTCTTCTTCAGAGAGTCACGTGATGTTGTTGTGACGTATCTTGTCAGCTAAATCACAGTCAGGTAAATAACAAAAATACCTCCCTGGTCTTTGGAAAAGAACCTTTGTTTTTGGATTATAAATTGGAAAGACCAATGAACCTTTTTGGACTGGGACATTAAAATATACTTTGAAATTTCTTGATTATTTTTAAAACGAAATATTGGGAATTTTCACGAGCAACACTTCATAAATTAAAAAAAGTTTAAAAAATTTTAAAAAAATTCTAAAAAAATCATTACACAAAAGATTGTTTTAAAATAAAAAAAGGATATATATTTTTTAGAATTTTACATTTTCTTTCTGTGTGTGCCTCAAAATAAATCAAAATAAGAATAAAAATAAAAAAGCAACATTTTAAACACTCCTTTTTTTAATAAATTTTTTCATAAATTAAATTTACAAATTGCAATTTTTTCTATTTTATAAATTACAGATACAAACATTTTTGGAATTGTACTCCATAAAAAAAAAACAAGTTGGACAAATATAAATTATTAAAAAAAAACAATTAAAAATAACATTAAAAAGAATAAGAATTAACTTTCTAAATGTATTAGTGTTTAAAACAATATTTTCAGATTATAATTCCGATATGAAGGCATTAATTAATCAAACTAAACTATTCACAATTAACTGAATGTTCTAATAATCACAGTAAATAAACAAACTTGTCTGGAAACTCAGCTTTCACTGTTACAAGTCCCCAGTAGGTGTCAGTGTTGCTCCACGTTTCTGAGGCAGCTGCTGTGCGTGTGTGTGTGTGCGTGCGTGCGTGTGCGTGCGTGTGTGTGTGTGTGCACTTGTGCAGCTATAGTTCTGAGGACCATCATGGGTTTATAACTTTACCATTGAGGACAATTTTGGAGAGTGAGCACATTTTTGCCGGTCCTCACTTTCTGACAGACCTTTTTTTGACCTTTTTGAGGGTTAAGAATTGGTTTTTGGTTTAGGGTTAGAATCAGGTTTAGGCAAGGTTTAGGGTAAGGGTTAGGGTTAGACATTAATTTTTGATGGTTAGGGGGTTAGGGTAAGGGGCTAGGAAATGTATTATGTGAAAGAGCGTCCTCACAACTATAGAAGTACAAGTGTGTGTGTGCGTGTGTGTGTGTGTGTGTGTGTGTGTGTGTGTGTGTATGTGTGTGCGTGCGTGTGCGAGTGTGTTTCTTCCTTTCAGGAAAAAAAAAACATTTCTCTAAAAATTAAAGAAATATTATTAAAGAACACCATCAAAAATAAATAAAAATAGTTTAACATTTTAAGATAAAAATATTAAAACATAATAAATATCAAATAACATTTTAAAACAAAAAAGAAATGTGATTTAATGTAATGAAATAAGGTCATTTAATTAAAATTCCTTATTTAATTTTGAATGTAATAATTCAATTTTCAGTTTTACCAGTCGCCTGTAGGTGTCAGTGTTGCTGCACATTTTGAAACAGCTGGGGTCTATTTCACCAAGCAGGTTGAAAAAACTCTGAGATTAATCCTGAACTCTGTGTTGATCTACTCTGAAAGAAAAAGCTGGGTTTTTGGTAACACAACAGCTGTTTTGAGTCAGATTACTCAACTTCAAGTAGTTCCACCTGGAGTTTAGCACGTGCACGACAACTATAAAAAGCCAGCATTATTGGAGCACCGATTTGATGAGTCACCATGGCAACAAAGAAGCGCAGAGCGACATATAGAAGCTGGAACACATTTTTTGGAAAAAAATGCAACACGCTGCAGCAGCGTAAGAGAGGGAGATGCTGTGGCAGAAAATTGCTGCCCGTGTCAATGAGTAAGTTTAAATTTAGTCCTTTTTATCAGAATATTTTTGAATGTTAAATATTATTACAGGGAAACTGTTTGAATGGTCACCAATTAAGGTATTTCATTTAGTTGTAATCCTGCGGGGAAGAACCGCAGCAGCTAAAGATGAAATATAAAAACATTGTTCAAAAGACCTCAGCATAATCTCATTGAGGTACATCATTTTAAGCATGTTTAACATTGTAAAGTAGCATAAATACTAAGTGGCTGATGGACTGTGCCGTTGTTTTATGTCACACATCATGTTATGTTAAATAATCAATCCTATTTAATCTAATATTATTATCTATTATTTGAGTATAATATTTAAAAAATGTTACTGATACAAATATTTATTTTGTCTTTCATGTCTTTTTCTTCTTTTGGGCCAGATTGTGAAGGTTCAATCTGCCTGCTGGAGCCCCTTCATGCTACAACCAACCTGAAACTGTCAGGAGGAAATACAGAATATTTTTGCCAAATGTTAGTTGGGAAAAATATACGCAAATATACTGAAACATGTCATTAATCCAGGATGAGGAGGATGAAACCGTGTCTGCTGCCTTCACAGAGGATCCAGAAACTCATATAGAGGTACGTTACTGATTGTTCTCTTCTCATTAAAGTTCTGAATCCTCCTGTGGAACATAGAGCTTGATATTTAGCCGACACTGAAATATTCAAATTGTCATCCTTTGTAACAGATCATGGCTGGTCAGCAGCAGGATGGTCCCTCAACTTCCACATCACAGATCAACACTGTGAGATGATGTTCAGTAAACACCAGAAGTTCATTTCATTCAATTCATGTGCAGCTGGATCATTTAATGTCCTCTATGTATTCCCAGTTACCAGTCAAAGGCATTTACAAAATCCACTTAACAAGATAGAGAAATCCCTTAAAGAACAGCAGGATCTGGACCTCCAGATGAAGAAGACGAAGTTGAGATACTGGAGCAGAAGTTGCAGGTGGGTTCATGGTCACAGGTGAATTATGTTCACTATTGGAACATGAACTCAACCCTTTATTTTTATTATTATTATTATTATTATTATTATTATTATTATTGTTATTGTAGGAAATAAAGAAGACAAAATGGAATGTGTGTCATGTCTTTTATTTGCTGTGGTGGTAATGATGGTGGTGATTTAAACTCCTCAGTGCTCTGCATCTCCAGTGTTATATAAAAAAAACTCCCATTTGCAAAGAACCGCAGCGCAACACACAATATCTGCTGGGATGTGAGTGCGCGACTACGTTTGGTTATGTTGCCAATGTATTGACAGATAAGATTGTGAAATGCAGCATTTGGATTGAGATGTGAAGCGATACCGTTCAAAAAGGTAACTGTCCGGAAACGTCAAAACATCTCTGCGCGGTCCGTAAATAATCTCCCGACGAATATTCAAATCACGCTGCAGTAAAGCCGCTCCTTCATCTGCAGGATCGCTGATTAAAGGACATGACATTTTGACAGCTACACAAAAACTCGCCAGATGACTGAAAGAATGAGGAAATGGAACAGCGCGTGTGGCTGAAAGGGGGCGGAGCCAGAGAGAAACTTCAGGGTTTACTCAGAAAAACCTGCTCCTGCTCCTGCTGCTTAGAGTCACGGAGTGTGTTACTGCAGTAACTGAGCCACAGTTTAGGGGTGAATCCCAATACACCCCCTACTTTCTACCACTAGCCCTCACTCACTACCACTAACCCTAGAAGTGAAGCCATAAGGGTAGTGCTTTGTGATCGTCCCTAGCGATTGGGACAACACTTGCTACGTCACTGCGTAATTCACGTTCGGGCACGGAGTTACATTTGCGCATACGTCACACCATATCAGGAAACGAGAGCAGAAAGCAGAAGAGGAGCAACATGGAGCTGGCGGCTGCGATTGGGTTGTTGTCATTCATCATGCTTCGGTTGATGAATGAAAGAAGAATCACACGGAGAAGACGCCAATATCGACGACTGTTGTCACTTGTGAATTATTTGGAGGTATGTAACGTTAATATGTTCACATAACGGCGCCGTTAATAGCTGTTAGCAGCAACAATGGTGTGGCCCGGCACTAATAAGTTATGCAGAATCTAACGAGAAAATGTATTAAACCTGGGATCTGGCGAAAAACTGGCCCCTGGAGAAAAACTTTACAAAACGTTATAATCAGTGTGCGATTAGTAACAGTAGCACAGCGGCGGATGTCACGAAATGGAAACATTGTAATAACTTCAGTGACAACAGCTGCAATATGACCGCGATGACAGTCTGAGAAATAAATGCTCAGAAATCAACTGTGCAGTACAAACATATCAGGCCCACTGAACTTATTTTGTACAGGGCTGCATTATATTGAAAAATGGTTTGTAATATGTTGTCCACTCCATGAACATACATGAGGGGGAGAAAAATATTACACTTTTCAATATAACACACTACAACAAGAAAATTCATTAGCACATGTGCATGCATCATGATATTGGTGTATTTGTGCCCATATCCTTTGATTTTGTAACAAATTCCAATTCCTGTTCAGTAAAACCAATCAACCATTTTGTTTTCCAGAGTGGTCGTCCTGTGGCCTACTGCAGGCTGAACTACAACGTCCCTATATTGCGTTTGTGGTTCAATGCGGAGGCTGAACTGAGGCAAGAATTTCGCCTGAGTAGGAGAGCAATGCAGGGTTTGCAGAGGCTGCTAAAGAGGGACGTGGAAGATCATGGCTGGGGCAGTCAACTGGAGGTCCTGATCTATGCCTATTGGCTTGCTCATGGACTGTCCTACCGTGTTGTCTCATCTGTCTTCAGTGTGCCCCGATCTACTGTCCATCGGATTGTCAACAAAGTGGCACGACACATACAGAACAACCTGAAAAAAGTAATCCACTTCCCAAGGGCAGAAGATCTGGATGCAGTTGGAGAAGGATTTGGTTTGCTTGCAGGACACCAGGTCTTCAACAATGCTGTGGGTGCAATAGATGGCTGCCACATTCGTATTAAACCACCACAACTTTACAGGCTGGACTACCTGAACTACAAGGGCTTCTATTCCATCAATATGCAGGTCATTTGTGACACTGAGGGATGGTTCCTGGACATTTTTGTGGGCTACCCAGGGTCAGTCCATGACACCCGTATTTTGAAGAACAGTCCATTTACCTGGCTGGACAGTATCCTCCCACAGGATACTTCCTGCTTGGTGATGGTGGCTATCCGTGTCTGGACAGTCCAATGGGAATGGCTAGTAGCTACGTTATCGAGGCTGAATACGTCACTTCCGTGTCCAAAGCCAAAAACAACAACAATGGTGCAGTGCTGTGTCCCCTGCTGTAAGAACAGAAACGATGTCAACAAAACGATATCCTACTATCGCTTTCCACCGGATGAAAAAGAGAAGAAGAGATGGCTGACACTGATGCGGCAAGTTGAATTTCTTATCTTAAAAAAGTGATTTTAAGTATAAGCTAGCGGCAGAAGCTAATGTTAGCTAGCAAGACAGCGTTACCTTTTCATTATGTTGGAGTGTTGGGTCACATTAAAAAACAAAATAACAGTGGTTGAGTTTAAAGGCATTATTGAGTCTAAACTTTAAGTCGTTTTCTTGATCATAAAGTTGTCTTGTTGTCTTCAAGTAAACTAAAGTATGGAAATGATATATAGATGTGAAAATGACCGTAACATACTTTACTCAATGGTAATGTGAGTGAAAACAAAACTCGTTCAGGTGCATGTTAAAAAAATGTATATATATATATATATATATATATATATATATATATATATATATATATATATATATATATATGTGCTGTAAAACAAAAACAAAACAAAAAAAAGTAAGATTTCAGCTGTGTTATGTGTTAAAAAGTCAAAGGTAATCACCTCCTCGTTATCAAAATAAATTCAGATTTCCAGTGGAAAATACAAGATGAGGGGGCGTTCATTTTCTACTGGATAATTACCATAAATACAATACCACATGTAGGCATTTTTGGAAATTAACTCAGACTAGGAGATTATTTACAAAAATAGAGTAATGATTAACAAGAATTTAAGATGTAACTTACATTATTAAAATAATTTTTAATATTTGTTTTCAACAGAAACATATTTTTGTGAGAATAAACATTAGATACAAGAATAAAATGATTACTTACTAGATTGGTGAGACAAAACGATTCAATTCATTATTTCTTAGAATAAAGTTTAAAGTTGTACACTTTTTTATCTCTGTAAACTGTAAAATTCAACTTTACAACTCTCAAAAAAAGGGAAAAATCACTTAAAATTACAAACAAATTAGTAGTTAAAAATATTGTAATTTCACAAACATTTTTCAGTGATTTACCGAAATAAACTAAAATAAAACTTTACAACAAAAAAAAAGAGGGAAAAATCATTACAATAATTAAAATTATACGCAATCATTAATATTACTAGGAACTAATGGTGAAACTGCACAGCTCACCCATTCCTGAAGTGATTTCTCTTTTTGTTATTTTACTGTATTTTTCTGGTGCCCCAGCTGCCGGAAAATTCCGGGGTTTTTTTTTATTTTTTTTTTCAGTGTTTATTTTCGTCTCTCAAGAAATAATCTCACTGATTTAACTTTAAGATTTTGCATCCTGATCAGTACAATAATGTATATATTTACACAGAAAGGTTTGCAGTTTTTATGCTGCATATAATAATAAAATCATTATTATATAATGGAAGATGCATAAACAAAAAGTCTAATATGTCTGTCTACAGAAAATTGAAGTTTGTTTTGCATTTACAGCCACTTAGTTACATTTTGTTTTTTATCTGTTTTCCAGGCGTAAAGATTTCACCCCCAACCACAACTCAAGAGTGTGTGGATGGCATTTTCCACATGGCAAAGAAGCAGGGCCAACACGTTTTGCCTGGAATGAGGGAAAGGCTTTCCCTGTCTTCAACAGCCTTCCAGCCAAACGGCAAAAGAAAAAGCTGTCTGTGACTGTAGAGAACGATGAAAGTGCTGAACCCGGCCCAGGTGACCTTGACACTCCTCCAAAGACCCTTAGTGCTCCGAGTGTCGAGGTGCTCAAAAATGAGAATGAGATGTTGGGGAAAGAATTCGACAAGCTCAAGAAAGAATTAGAAAAACAAAAACAAAAATGTTCTGATGTTTTGGTGCTCAAAATTGAGAATGATATGCTCAGACAAGAAAATGAAACACTAAAGAAAGAATTGGAAAATCAAAAACAAACATTTTCATTTAAGCAAATCTCTGATGACCCTGACAAAGTCAACTATTACACTGGCCTACCAGATGCTGCTACAGTGTTCTTCTTGGAATCCCTCCTTTCCAGATATGAACTCCAGTATCACTTTGATTGGAATGTCCAAAAGTTGCCCCTAATAGATCAGTTGCTCCTGACTTTGATGAAGCTCCGAGTAAACTGCGGCATCTTGGATCTTTCGGTTCGGTTTAATTGCAGCCGTGCGACAGTCACCAACATTTTCATAACCATTTCCAGTGATCTATATGAAATTTTGTTTGTTGGCATGATGGAAAACAAAATCCCCTCCAGATTCAAAAACCAGACCTCCCAGCCAGATTGCTTCCAGCCATTTCCCAACTGTCGGATTGTGCTTGACTGTACAGAAGTGGCTGTCTCTAACACTGAAAGTTTGGACACCCAAAGCCATTTCTACAGTCATTACAAAGGATGCACAACGCTTAAGGCTCTGATTGGTGTGGCACCCAATGGTGTTATAACTTTTGCCAGTAACCGCTATGGGGGAAGCACATCAGACAAAGCGATTACTGCAGACTGCGGAATACTTCAACAGCTAGAAGCTGGGGACATGATGATGGCTGACAAGGGCTTCACAATTCGTGACATTCTTCCTCCAGGTGTTTCTCTAAACATCCCGACATTCCTTGTCAACGGACAGTTCACCATGGAGGAAGTCGACCACAACAGACTTATTGCCACTGCAAGAGTTCATGTGGAACGTTCCATTCAGCGCCTGAAAACTTTTCACATTTTGTCCTACATCCCATACCAGTATAAAAAGCATGCCAACAAGATACTCAAAGTTTGAGTTTGTCTTACAAATCTACAAACACCCATTCTCCGTGAAATAGCATGAACTTCCTCTGTCGCCCCAGATTGTTTTTGTATTGCTCGGTAACACTGCTAAAAAATTAAATCTTGTTTAAATTACAGATATTCAGAATATTAATCTGAATTTGGAGTTATTTTGGGTAAATGAGATGTATTTGTGCAGTTTTGACTTGTTCCAAGTTGTTTCTTAAATGTTTTTAAAGGTGATTTCTTTTTTCATGACAATTGTTTGCCAATGGGATAACATTTTGCTCGTCCCATTAGCAGTTTGGTTTATTTTATTTCAAGAAAGAATTACTTTAAAACAGCAAAAATGTCATGAAACAAGCTTTATTTTCTTAATCCTATGAGTTAAATCTCAACTTCTACAAATAAGATTAAAGGTCCTGATTCAAGACATTGCACCTCAGTTTTAATTTTTGCAGTGAAGATTTAAGAAATGTGATATCTGCCTCTCCTGTTTTATCTGTAATGTACATGAAATTTTCCAATATAGTTGTTTATTCTTGCTATTTATATTTATTTATATATTTTTATATTTATATATTAACATATTTATTTATTTAATTTATTATTTATATTGTAATTTCTTGCTAATCATTTTTTTTAACTGAAATGTAAATAATAAATATGGAATTATCTCGATGTTAAAGTATGTTTGTCTGTTACAACATCATATTTTCAAAATTGTTTTGTTTAATTGTCCAGTTAGTGGAATGAATAACAGGGAGAAAAACTTGAATGTCTTTTGAGAGTTTGGGCCCTACTTTGGTACAGGGGAGCGCAAAGCGTGGAAAAGCGTGGGAAGTCAACAGGGCGTGTCCACAACATTTTGCAATCTTGGTGAACCAGCTCAGAGCAGCGTAGTCACTCCTCCATCCCGCCCACCTGCGCAGGTGTAGCAAGAGGGAGGAGAGAAAGTGGGTTTTAAACAGCTGAGAATAATTTGACCAATCAAATGAACACCTCTCCTCATTTTTAAATGCACTGCAGTGAAGCTCACTAAATTAACATGATTAAATCCGTGTATCATTCGTTCAATTGATATTCAATTAAGAATCAAAAAACAATATTGAAAAATGAGTCGTTTTTCCTTTTTTTGTTTCTAAAATAAAAACAAATAAATGAAAACTGGTTTGTTTTTCAATATCTCGTTTGTTAAGACAGATCAAATAAAGGAAAGTTGAAATACGGCCACAGAGCAGACTTTAATGTGATTTTTCAATTTCTTCGAGCTCCGTGACCCGAAGTTCTATCGTCTGTGTTTTGGTTTTTGCTGGCAGGAAAGTCACGGGTCAGTTTAAGCCCAGCACACACTACAGAATGATCAGGCCGAATTTTGCCCCGATCTTCTCCTCCCTCCCGAAGCCGACAGGGTCCCGACTGTCGAGTATGCAAATGAGTTCGGGTCCAATCTTCGTGTAGTGTGCGGTGTGTTCAGAGAGATTTTTTCCTGTCGGAGCCTCTCGGGAGGCGTCGGAAGGGGAGATCATAGGTAATGAACATGTTTAATATTTCTGATTGCAAATCCTGTGGTGTGTGGTGCTCCGAGAGGAGCCGATCAGCTCCAAGACGACCTGTCCACACCCTCGAAATAAAGCTCCCTGATTGGCTGAATAGCTCCGTCTCACCAAGGTGCTGCTGCTTAAAAAAATTCCCTCTCAGCTGTTAGAGACGGAGACATATGTGAAATATATTCACTATATGACAGTGAAAGAGAAAAGTCAGAACTCCTAAACTCAGCAGTGCAGATAGTGAGTGGTTAATCCTCAATAACTGGATAACAAACGAAAACGAAAAAAATGATAAACAAACCAGTTTTCATTTATTTGTTTTTATTTTAGAAACAAAAAAAGGAAAAACGACTTTTTCAATATTTTGTTTTTTGATTCTTAATTGAATATCAATTGAACAATGATACACGGATTATAATTAAATACATTTTATTTCCTGGCCGCTCTTCCACATCCCAGACTGTCTGAGGAGAATTAAGCTTATTTCTGCTTCTTTGTGCCACAATTCAGGTTCAGATGCACATAAATAATAAATGAAATAGACTTAATGACTTTATTGTATGTTTGTGTGTTCAGATTATTTATTGAATAAATACAACCCCCCACACCCCCACTCAAACCCACTCAGAAGCAGAAAAACGAAACAAAATAAACTCCAATACTAAACTGTTATGTCCCCCCCTATAAGATGTTATAAATGGCCAAGCTAGGAGGGGGAGGGGGAAAACGCAACGCTTATGCGCAGGCCTATTGGGCTGATGTAAACCAGGCTACAGGTGGTGTGCGGACGAAACAAGGTGCAGTACAAGAGAGTTTGTGTGGCCTTTTCCAAAGGAAAAGGTGAATTTATGTAACAAAAGATATAAACAGAAGCAACGACACAATCTTTACAAATTTGAACAAAGATGCCAGAACGCCGCCAGCAGGCGTTAAACAAAAGACTGGCAGAAACAAAAATGGGGAGAGCTAATGGAGGGCAGGAGGACGTTAGGAGAAGGGCCCTGTGGGCGGTGCCACTAAACACAAAAACCCTAAAGTTCCCCTACACCTCGACCCTGTGACCCTAACTACCTTAACCAGTGACTAGCCCTAACTAACTAGCAAAGCCTTAACCTTACCTACCTGCTACAGAAGATTTGTGGCAGCCGCCCACGCTTACCTAGTGTGTATAGACAGAAAGTCACCTACGTGCTGAATGTAGACCCCGGGGTGTCTTACCTGGAGCCCTTCTCCAAGAAAGAAGACAATACATAAAAAATGGGGGAGTCTACAAAAACACATTAGGTGGGGACAGGCAGGGTTAACAAAAATAAGTCCTCAAATAGTTGCTTGGGCTGAGGAGGGCAAAAACAAAAGGTCTCAAACTTTAGTCAAAGCGTCAAAATGCTCTCCAAATGATCAAGTGATCTCTCCCTCTCACACAGATAGACAGAACCTCAACACAGGGTGCAAAGCAATATATAGGGCCGGACTGGAGGTTGATTGGTTGATCGGCTGATGGGTTGATTGGAGACAGGTGTCCAGGATGATTGCTGGCAGGACAGGTGAGGTCTTGGCTGAAGGCTGGGAAAGGAAGGAAAAACACCACCAGGGCCGTTTCTAGCTTCATGGGGGCCCTAGGCCAGATGTTGTCTGGGGGCCCCTATTTTGTCAGACTGTGAAGAAGAGATTCCTAACCCTTTAGATGGTCTACTAAGCCCAGGCTACAGTTAAAATCAAACGTCTGAAGAGTTGAGCCACTCAGGCAAGTTAAACCGATAAAACTATAATACGAGGAAAACCATCCTCTACATGTCAATAAATAAAACAGATTGAGTGTTTATAAAAAGAAACACGTTTATTTCAAATAAGAAAACATAACAAATCAACATGTATTTTAAAGTGCAACAATCAAAACAAACCACTGCTTAAAATTGTGAGGTGGGGTTATGGAAAGGTTGAGTAATGGAAAAATTTGACCTGGTTGAAGTTTACCATCAATGAAAGGGGTCTGACCGGGTGTGAGCACACTTGCCAAGGAAGACACAACACAGGGAGTTGCTCTCAGAGTTTGTATTTGTATCTTCTTCTGCTCCAATGCTTCCTGGGCAGAAAGAGGTTCTGATGTTAGCGATTGTTCTGGAGCTTCCTGGACAGAAGGAGATACCTGATGGTCCCAGGGCTTCCGGGTCAGGATGTTCGGACGATCACTCAGGCTCGATGTCTGGAGCTCCGAAATATTTTAGAATTGCTCCTGCAAAGACAAAGCTCATTAGGTTATCAAGCAAAAAATAGATCCTGAGTACATATTCTGTTTTATTATTAGTGTTGTTGCAGTAATACAGAAAATTAAAATTACTGGCAATCTGTTTTTATATTAAACATTGTGATGTACAGTGTCCCTTTAAAGTTTGTATCCAGTTACAAAGTGAATTTGACATATTAACATTATGCTTATTCACTGTTTTTATTTTTACCAATCAATGTAACATTTTGAAGCCTCTGAGGCAGCTGTTGTTGTGATACTGGGCTATACAAAAATAAATTGATTGATTGATTGACAAAGTTGCCACTTTTTAGAGTTTTCTGCAATAGTTTACAAATTGTACTAAAGTAATAAAACTGAGACAAAAAAAACTGCCACAAAAGTCTGAAATAAGGATAAAACGCCATGAATAATATTTATACATCAATTAAAACACAATAATCAAATAAATTCCTTGTATTTGTTTTTATTGGTTTAATCTTGTTTTATTATTTGCTTTATTGGCTTTAAATGATGTAGTTATTTTTATTCATATGCTTTAATTTTGTTGGAACACACTTTGGTCACTGTATGTGTTGTAAAGGGCTCTATTAAATAAATGTTGATTGATTAATAGATTAAAAACAAACCTTTAAAACAGTTCTTTAAATTAAAAACTAAACAAAACAGTAGCAGTTTTAAGAACAATGTAGAGACCTTGCCCTCCAGGCTCGGTCCCTAATTACAGCCCTATACAATACACACTAAACTTAGTAAATTAATTCTAACTAATCATAAAATAAAGTGTAAAATATTTTGAGACAACTTCCACTGAACACTGACAGAGCAGTCTACCACAACAACATGCCCTCCCTCCTCTCCTCTCCTCCTCTCCATCCATCTGAATGAACGGGTCTACGGAGTCAGCCAATCATTCCCACGGTAAGACAGGCCAACTTTCATGACACAAACATTAAAGCTGAGTTTGTGACGAACAGATAATATCCGGCAGCAGGCTAACATTTATCCGACGCTAGCTAGCTGGCAAGTGGGACAAATAAACAAACTTGCAAAAAAAACACACACAAAAAAACTTCGTTTCACCTCCACCTCTCCAGCCCACATCACCAACAAATGACTTACCTTGATCCTTTGAACGTTTTTCTTCCTCATTCTTCTTTTTCTTCCGTTTTTCCGCTCCGCTGGGATTATTTCTTTTTGATGCCATTAATGCCGGGTAGCTGTCAATCATTCCCATCATACCTGTCGGCGGCCGCTACGTGACGTCACTTGCTGTGTGACAGTGCGGTCCAACAGACGCCACAGAAGCACCAGCCACAGCTTATCATTGCAGTTTATTATATCCAACGTTTATTTTTAAGCATATAAGAGGTGTAATAAACACAAGAGCTAGCTACAGATAAAAACAGGACATTTCAATTATCCTCAGAAGAGGTTGAACATGCAGCTTTGGGGCCCCCTGGTGGCTTGGGGGCCCTAGGCATTCGCCTAGTTGGCCTATAGGAAGAAACGGCCATGAACACCACAACTGGACACCTGGGGGAGACAAACAGGATCAAACCCATGACACACAAAGGCAGCAGCCGTAACATAAACCATAAACCAACATGATTCTTTTTTTATGTAATTAATCTCTTGAAGAGCTTGGGGAGCTGGACAAATGAAATAAAAATGCAGACATCCTGCATTTAGAGGCTAATAATCCTTTCTCAGTGACACTTCTCCACAAGAAGCAGGATAAAGTTCAGCTTGATGGCAGCAGGAGAAGAAAGTTCTCCTGCTGCTGACATTTCATCCTCCAGCAGAAGCGGAGAACTCCAAGGCCACGCCCCCTCACTGCAGGCCCAGGTGTTTGCAGCTACATTGCCCAAAGGTGTAACAATGGCGTTTTTGTGGAAGAATTGATGAAGGATTTATTGCTGAAGTTTGCATTTGATTAGCAAATATTAGCAGATGAAGAAATGAGAAGTCCAGCCTCCTGGTTCATCGGAATACTCAACTTCACCCGTCCTCATTCAGGTATTGGTGATCAATTAATCTCTTCTCTGTGCATAAAATAAATAGAAATAAGCCCATTTTTGCTCCGCAAAAGCTGTAAAAGTTTATATTTTTATGGCTAGAAGCAAGTCAGGTTGCTAGATGGTAAACAGATCAGAGAGGTGCAGATTTGACAGCAAGAAATTCATCAGTTTTTCTATTTTTCTTTTATGATGAAATATTTAAATTTTCCCCAGTAATATTTGTCCCCAAAATGTTTTAAGTTTGTTTCCAGTCTATAATTAACATGTATTTTATTTTTACATTAATAAAAAAAATCGAATACATTTCAATTTCACAAGATTTTCTGTTCCTGCTTTGACCATCAAATCATCAGGATCCAGTCGCATGCTGAAGGAGAAGCTCTTTAACAGGCAAGGCATTGAACATGATTTGATTATGATCTGTACAGATGCAGCTACTGCATGCCTCCAGATACATCCACTAACTCCACCTGCACCACAGTTTGGTTCGTGCAAGGTGGAGCAGCCAGAGGGTGGAGGAACCAGCAACCTCCAGGACCATAGATAGACCGTCCGATCCGAGCATCTCCAGCAGCCCGGGCACAAGAAATGACTTTCTTTACATTTCCAGATTCCTCCAGGACTTGAGCCTGGCAGGAGGGAATTATAGGGCGTGATTAATTCATTTTAAAATCAAGAATCCAATAAAAATATTTTAAATATACCAATCGATGTTCATAATTTCTGCCATGCCTTTAAAAGAACTTATAGAAATATGTATTTTTGAAAATTCTAGTTCTTTTTTTTTGGAGAGATGTGAGATCTGCACAAAATTATCACTGCGCCCAGCTGATTCTGTCTACACCTCCCCCTGGTGCGCCACCACGCCCATCTCGGCGCAAGCGCAGCAGACCGGTCAGAAACCCTCTTCTGCTCCTGTCGAAAATAGGAATACACGGCATCTCAAGTGAAATATAAGCTGATATAGCATACAAGTCTTCACACTGGTTACATTATACCCACACAAATTTGGTCGAGAACATCTTTTTTCTTTTCTTACTGCTGATTTATTTTAAATTATAATTTAACGCATCCAGAACACATAAAACAACAGTTTAACTTGTGCAAATCTGTCAATTCTTACAAGTGCATAAAAAGTAAAATGTAGAGAAGGTTTATCATCAAAATAGAAAATGTTGGCCTTGAACAAGTTTACAGAGCAGCAGTGGTGGAAGTACTCATTTTTCTTAAGTACATATGCTGGTCCTGAATTTGTCCTTTTACTTGAGTATAAGTCGGATGTTTGATTCCATTGAAGTTTTCTTTTCTTTTCTTTCCATCACGTCAGTAGTCGTACACGCAATACCCCTCTAAGGATTTGACAGAATGTGGGGTAAGAAACAATCCTTATAAAATGTTTCTAAAATATCAATGTTGTTTGCCCAAGATGGATCTTTATGGACAAGCAAGATTGCAAGATCAAGAGGAGTCCGTATAACCAGGTGACAAGTGCCAGCTCCTGTCAGGTACAGGTTGCCCTGGATCTGGTGCCAGTAGTTGTGGTTCTGCTTCAGGTTCAGCAAGCCAGTGACTTCATCCAGTTTGAGAAAAAAGTCCTTTGCCTCTGCTGCTTGAATTATGGTCTTCTGTCTGGCTGCATAAGGACGTTTCACCTCAATGATACAGTCATCAGAAACCATCCCATCTGGAGAACCACCAAGCAGGTTAGAGAGGAACACTCCACACTCCTGGACGGTCACACCAGTGCGTTCCATGTATTCCTCTTTTGCCTTTTGCTCATGAACGATTCCCCAATCACAGGCCTGGAGGCAAAAAGAGAATTTCATACACAATAGCAACACATAGTGGCCCTCATTTATCAATCCATCTTTCCAACGGGTGTATATCTGAGCGGTGAGCTCATCGTATGACGGGACTCGCTTGGCATGAATGAAACTTCCGTACCTCCCCGATCTCAACGTTTCAATGATCGGGTGTTGATAAATGCCGCGGCTGAATTTGATCGTCATTAACAATGTTACGCCCTGAAATATTCATTCTTCTGAAGCTGCGCGAACTGAAGTCAAACACAGAAAAAGAGCGATTTTGGCAAAAAAAAAAAAGAAAAAAAACTTTTGGGAGCTGGAAATGGATCCTCTCAGGTCTGAGGTGGAGGTGAATCAGGAGGAGCTCTTTGGAAGAATTCAAACTGTAATTAAAGGAGAAGAGAAAAACTCTGTTTGCAGGAAGCTCGCAGCAGCGATGAACAGCGTCGCCTGGATGAACGGACACCGGCTGAGGTCTGAACAGTCCGTTTTTAGTTTAACCCTGATATTACAAATAATGAGGCTGACTCAGTGACACTGTTCATGTTTTTATTGTTTTGTTTAATTATGTCTCAGAGTGTGACAGCAGCGGCACAGCAGCCAGGTCTCCTCCCCACAGCGGGGACGGTCCCATCGAGACACACCCAGCACCGGACCGGTGCCGAACAGGACACGAGACCGAACAGGACCCGGGACTCAGGCCACCGAGGGCGGCGCGTTCCACCCCTGCTGCTTAAATGAAAGACAATTTATAGAAGTCCTAATAAAATGTTTGACTAAATGTCCACGGTCTGTATTTAATCTCCCTTCAGCTAATATGTTATTTTCTAGGCTACTGGCATCACATCACTGATTATATAAATAATTTGCTAAACTATGGAGTTTATTTACATTTCAGTAGCGGCTCATCAAGTTCTGTCTCCCCAGTGCAGCCTCTGTCAACCTGGTTCCCACATCAGCTCTTCTCGTGGCGCTGGTGCATCAAAAGCAACTCCATCGGCCAATGTAATATTGTGTAAAACTGCACTGGCCATTAAGTCCCACACCTTTTCGGGGCGGAACAGCAGCGTGGGTCTGAAGCTGCTCTGCAGCAGCGTGTGCGTCTTTGCGCACTGTTAAAACTGTGCTCCTTTCTAAGAGCAAGATGGACCAGCGGAGCTCTAAGTTAAAAATCCTTCTTTAATCCCACAAGGGGGAATTTTATTAGATATTCTGTAACGGCAGTATCTTATTTTTTATTTTATTTTTTAATCTGTTCTGAATATGTGCTCCTTGTGCTTTATGGCGTGTTTCAGATGTGCTTTACAATTACTTTCACGCTCTGCCAGGTCTTTCTGCACTGCGCCGCAAATCCACACTGAATCAAATTTGTCAGACCTGTCGTGAGATTTTATCTTTCCGTAGCTACACGATATTAATAAATGACAAACCGTCTTTCATGTGGCCATATGACTGGCGTATGCCCATATACTGCTGTATGACCGTTTGATAAATGAGGGTCAGTGTGTTTTTGCAAAGAGAGGGATAAAAATTAATTATTATTGAACTTATCGTTCTTGTATTTTTTTAAAATTTTATGTTATACAAGGTCAATGCAATAATTAACCCGTGGCTTTCTCCGCCACAGGGATGATATTTCGTAGAAATAATTGACCGTACCTTAACTGTATTCAAGAGAATGAAAATATTTTGGTGATGAAACTTAATTCTAAATTAATTTTCTAAACTAAATAAATAAAACATTTGACATTTTTTACAAACATTTTTTTTTTTACAAAGGCTCTTCATCCAATCCAATCCTGTTCAGAAACTGTTCTTTTGATTTTCAATGACGGATTGGTTGTAACTCTTTAAAAGTTATGGAAGCCCATTTCCGCCACTTGAAAAAAAAAAAAACACCACTCGGTAAGTCATAATTATGAGATAGTAAATCGAAATTATGAGATAGTAAGTCATAATTATGAGATACTAAGTCGAAATTATGAGATAGTAAGTCATAATTATGAGATAGTAAGTCGAAATTATGAGATAGTAAGTCATAATTATGAGATAGTAAGTCGAAATTATGAGATAGTAAGTCATAATTATGAGATACTAAGTCGAAATTATGAGATAACATCTGCGCATGCGCCCCATCACAACCGCTTCCTGTATGAAGATTGTATGAAGATTGAGTATTGAGTATCTGAATCTGAGTACTGAGGTCTGAGTACTATTGAGATCTGAGTACTAAACGTGAAAAATCTAAGCTACTGAGGGGCTGCTCCCGGAAACATCGAGTGGACGCGTCATTCGTGGTTTTTCAAAAGAAGCCAAAGAACCTTTATGTTCAGAACGTATTTATTTTACACATAATTACATTATCCATACCTTGTGTGTAAAACCAGAAACAGACAGCTCAAAGTGAGGCCACGAAACAGCGGTCAAAAAGTGTGTGGCTCCTCGGTAAGCTGTGTACCTGACAGGTAATAATCAGCACGCCTTTAAAAGTCATGCGTGACTCATGGTCTGGATGCGCCACCTACTGTGGAGACCAGGTACAACACGCTCTAATAAAGATGTGTCGTATTGGATTGTGAACGACGGACAGCAATATGTTGACAGTGACCACAGGCTTCCAGATGCAGTTGAAGTTGCAACCTCAGCCATATTATGGTTTTATCCTTTCCAACTCAGAGCTGCTTCTTGCTTAAAATCCATTCCAGGGTGTGTTTGCTACTATAATACCACGTGAATCAGCAAGCACATCAAGTATTTCATTTATTTCAGCCATAAATCTCAATGTACAGACAGTCTACTTCTGTGTTCATTTAACAGCTCCCTGGCAGCTCACAGCGCCAAAGATCTTGTGTGGGAGGCGGCTGCACTGGAGCGCATGCGCAGATCCTATCTCATAATTATGACTTACTGTCTCATAATTTCGACTTAGTATCTCATAATTATGACATACTATCTCATAATTTCGACTTAGTATCTCATAATTATGACTTACTATCTCATAATTTCGACTTACTATCTCATAATTTCAACTTACTATCTCATAATTATGACATACTATCTCATAATTTCGACTTAGTATCTCATAATTATGACTTACTATCTCATAATTTCGACTTACTATCTCATAATTATGACTTACTATCTCATAATTTCGACTTACTATCTCATAATTATGACTTACTATCTCATAATTTCGATTTACTATCTCATAATTTCGACTTAGTATCTCATAATTTCGACTTACTATCTCATAATTATGACTTACCGTGTGGTGTTTTTTTTTTCAAGTGGCGGAAATGGGCTTCCATAAAAAGTCAACTCAAAAGTGGCTTTTGAAGATGTAAAAAAAATCAATCTTTTTACTGTTTAAAAAACTTCAAAATGTGTTTCAATATAGCACTACAACAAAAAGGTAAAAATTACTTAATCACTTACATGAGCTCCTTGTTTGAGATTGTATTGCCCCAACAGTATTTTGAATAATGAAGAAGGGTAGGAGTTCCTCTTCACTGCTGCCAGCACAGAACCAAAGTTGCTGGCGGTGAGTCTCTTGTTGCGATATGCCTTCCTGTTAAAAAGCAAAACCTAACAGTAAACCTACTTAAAACGATAAATAAAGAAAAAGAACTGAAATGAATAGACTATCATTATACGTATTATTACCATAAGACATTCTTTGTTTGCCCAACGGTGGCCCTCTCAACGGATTTCTTCTGTTGTACGCTCACAGCAAGGGATGAAATCATATACAGAGCTTTGTCCTCTGTCTCACCGCAACTGGCAAATAGCTCATCAAACGTTTTGACACAGCAACCAGGGTCAAATGGCTGTCCAAAGAAAATATAGTGAATCAGAAAAAAAAGGAATTGGCCTCTTAAGCCAATAATGTTGGCATACATACATATTTGTTTTCACAGTATTAAATATTAGTGATGCACCGAAAATTTGGCCACCGAAAATTTTCGGCCGAAAATGGCTCAAAAGTGTAATTTCGGCTTTCGGCCGAAAGAAAAAAAATCACCGAAACAACACAGCCGAAAATAATTGGTGATGACGTGGTGGTAATGCTAAAGCAAACCTTTTAATGCCTCATGTCTGCTTTATTAATGTCTCAAATCAGGTTTTAAAATTGATTTAACTTTTTACAGTGTACATTTGCGCAGCGTCACCTCTCATTCACACTCCACACACTCGTTTCCCTGATAAACACGCACACACACACACCAACACACACAAAATAGTTGTATTATTAACCGTCAATAATAATCAAGAACATATTAAAATTAGTAAAATAAGTCTCCCCGGCTGCGCACCAGGACGGACACCTTCCCCCTTAACCTGCTCTTTGATTCAGGGACTGCAGGCTCCACAGGACAAAGGTATTTATTCAGAAAATATGTTCGTTCTAAAATTATTTTTTGGAAACGAGAAATACATGGTTTGCTGCAATTTGATGGAGGATAGAACCTGAATCTAATTGGCACCTCTGGAGACGCTGCAGTGCTCCTTCTGTCCTGCCGAGTCCCCCTCACTGACCTCCTGTATCTTTGCTAAAGCTTCTTCCACCTTATATCTCTTCATTATGCCTCTTTTTATTGTCTTTCTTTTGGGATTTGGTTGATATTTTTGGCCGTCTGTCCGACTGTCTGCTGTCAGAGCTAGCTCCCTGTTCAGATGCACGCATGAACCAAAACAAATCAATCACAGAAAAAAAAGCCCGGCAAAGTGGGTCTTTTTTTTTTTTTTTATCAGCGGTCTGTGAGACCGCTGTTGGCCTTTGTAGGTATAATTGCTTTGTAATATTATGTGTGTCATTGTTAGGACCTTATTTGCTTCAGAAAAACATACAAGACATATATTTAAGAAAAGTCAAAGAATTAGAGGACAGGGAAATTATTTTTTAACAGATTTATTTGAAATATGAAAACCCAAACTGTCTGTCAGACCATCTTGGCTGTTCTAGTGTCTCCTACCTAATTTGATGCAGTGATTAATCCGATGAACCTGATCATCCCTGAAGAATATCCCTGAGGAATAGGCTAATAATTATTCATTTCTTTCGGTCTTTCGAATTTCAGTTTTCGGCTTTAGTTTCCTCATTTTTCGGTTTCGGTTTCGGCCAAGGATTTTCATTTCGGTGCATCCCTATTAAATATATTTAAGTGTGATCAGCATGATGTCTGATTTGGAATGGTTTAAGTCTGCGGATATGTCAAACTGGTGATGTAATCATTAAAAAGCTATAGTTTAATTTATGTCAATGTATTGTACATTTCAAGCAGCACATAAAACATCAAATGAGAAACAGAAATCAAACCTGAGGAGCTTCTGGAGCTAAAATCCAACTAAGACCTGTAAAGCAGTCAAGCTTTGCCAATGAGGACAATGCCCACTCTCTGTCCTCCTGGGTGACCGGTCGCTTAATTCCAGCTGAAATATGCACAGAAGGGATGACAGTTATATATATATATGTATATATATATATATATATATATATATATATATATATATATATATATATATATATGAAATCAAGTAAAAATAGTACCTGACATAACACTTTTTATTTACAAAACACCAGACACTGAGGCTTAGATTTTGAATCTAAAGGAAAAGCGTGGTCTTGATTTTTCACTAACAAAAGAGAAAGCATGACTGATAACTTTTTTTTCTAAGTACAAACCTTTTGATGTGGAGGGTGCAATCACAGACAGCTTCTTCGCTGCGATCTCTTCAGTTTTGGCTGTCGTGGGCCTCTTCCACACACACTCAACATCCGTACAGTACAGTTCTTCTCTGCCCAAATGAGGAGCGCTGCTACATGGTGACACTTGGCCCTCCCGATAGCACAAGAACAAGCACTTGCCTTCACTTCCTGTCCCTCAACGTGTACCTGTAAAACAATTTTTCTAACCCTCAAATCAACTCTGCTAAATAAATAACTAAATAAATAAATAACAGCAATGCTGTCTCTGTCGCGCTAGATGGTGCTAACAACAAAGTTACGCTACGCTGCATCTTGAGCTGTCAAGCGTACTGGCCCTGGATGACACTTCTAGAATAAACTGTAAGTTGTCCACAAACCACAGACAGTACCAAATTCTAACATAGCTAATTAATTAATAGTTAAGTTACAAAGCTTGATGTGAAGACTGACATCCTAGTGTTAAAGTTAGCTAGCCACTTACTCACTCACCTCAACCTCGTAAATTTTGTTTATCATTGAAGCCTGTACCTTCTCTTTCAGACTCCCACCTGTCAGTACAGAAACATTTACAACTCGGTTTGAGTTGTAAGAGTTTAGACCCTTCTTCACTAACTTTGGAAAGTCAGCAAAATTCACTGTTACCGTGACAAAAGTGACCGGTTCTTTGGCAACAGCCATTGCGTTTACATTGCGCGCTGGAAGCCTTGGACCCGGAAGTGACTTGTCACGTCACACTAGCCATTCCCATAGCTGTCATCACACCATACAAGGAGCCTGTCATCGGTGCAGTGCAGGGACGTTTCAACTTTCGTCGTTCGAGGGCTGGCTCAGTTGTTGAAAGATCATTCGGAATAATGAAGACAAGGTGGCGGTCTACCCTTTTCAAGGTTTTGGAGGCTAGGCCAGCCTTTGCTCCACTAGTGATCGCAACATGTGCTTTTCTGCACAATGTGTGCTTGGACAATGGTGACCTGCTGGAGCCAGATGCAGATGTTGCCCAGGACATCTTTGACCCACAAGCTCCACGTGAGGGCCTTGCCCAAGACGAGAGGTCTGGGAGTGCCACAAGAGACAGACTTGCTGCTCTGCTCATCCAGGAAGCTCATTAGGCTGAGAGCGTTGACATCTGTAAATAGTTTTGTTCTTGTGTGGTTAAAATATTTTTCAAAATGTCGTTGATAAAACTTGTTTCACAAATTATATACTGTACAACAAGATCAGTCATGAAATGAGAACAATGAGAAAATCTGTGGAAAAAGAAGGGCTGTTTATTTTTCTAACTCATACTTCATTCAGAATAGAACTGCGTATGGCTTTACCTTCATAGCTCCTTAATATCAGCTGAATTGTCATATTGTCAGTCACTGGTTACTGTCAGTTAATGGCCTGTAAATATGTAAAAATGAAAAGTTGAACTTTTTCTTTTTAAGGCTGTCACCACTGACCTCTGAAAACTGGTTTAAAATAAATATGATTCGTACAAAATTATTTTTTTTGTGCAGGATTATCAGAGCCCTGGAGTGTGGAAAAAAACATTAAAATCATCTTTGATGCACTTGTATTGTTTCACAGCAGAAAAAGAATTACAACAAAGTTCTTTGAACAAAACCGGATTTATTGAACACAAACTGCAGCAACTTTTAAACAGCTATTTTAAACAAAGATATTGCACACAAGACAAGAAAAGGAAAGTGCTGTTTCTTTAAATTATGAAGTAACTACTTACAAAGTGAAAAACAATGCCGAAATACAATGCTATGAACAAATAAATGATCAATAATATGAACACAAATAACTATAATATATACATATCAATTGCTGTGAAATAACCATCTTAAAAAAGAACAGTGTAGGGATGTATGTGTGCTACTACTGCTTATCAGGAATTTTGTTGACAAGTTGCTCAAATAAGCTTAAGAACCTGTCCATTTAGCCTCACTCTCCTCATGCCGTCGCTGTTCCTTTGCAGACTCCTCCTTCAGGAAGTCCAGCACAGGGTTCTTTCTTTTTTTGGGGGTGGTGAGGATGGAAGCAGACCTGCTGCCCGTTGTGAGGAAGATGCACTGGTTGGTGGTGGGTCAGAGGCACTTCCAGCTGATGCAGGACTGGGGGCTGATGATGTGCTGGCCTCTTCCAAAGTGTTCTGAGATAGATGGATAAGATGGATACACATGTCGATTACACACGACTAGTCTTATCATACACACACACATCAACATCATGGTACCAGGTACATCAATGTATAAATATAGATTACCTCTGTGCTATCCGCCTGAGTTGAGGGAGAGGACACTGGTGACAGCGGAGGGTTGATTATGTTCTGAGAACAAAATGACAGTTCAGATACAGATCATCAGGTACAGGGGCGCGTTATCACATCTGTAGCCCAGGACCTCTAGGTCCACTGACTGGGGGCCAAGTAACCACCATGAGCTAACTATAGGAAGAATGACTAGGGAATTAGATTGTGCTTTCCTGTGAAACTTACCATGAGGATTTGTGTGGGATCTTCATAAGATGCTACCAACACTGGAGGCTGAACTGAAGGTCTGGCCCCCAAAGCTGCATGCATGTCTTCATAGAAGATCCACGTGGCTGCTGTGACTTCCCCACAGTCGGTCCCTGACCCAGTCTTGGGAGTTTTGAGGTCCTGCATAAATCACACACACACACACACACACACACACACACACACACACACACACACACACACACACACACACACACACACAGGATAAATACATGGGAAAGTTTTTTGCTCAGCATCATCTCTTCAGCAGATAACATTACCATTTCTTACCTTGTATTTCTTGTTGAGATTTTCCCACTTTTTGGAAACCTGTGCTGTGGTCACCTTGCCCTCCAGGTCCAGTTCTTTGATGAGTTTCCTGTAACGTTAACAGAAAACAGTGATGAATAGCAGTTATGTTAACTATGGTAAGGACCCACACACCCCAAAATTTGGCAAGTAGATAGCTAGATCACTCACTCCCATAGGGCTTTAGCAGCGTATTTCTTTTTGGTGAAGAGGTCCTCCTTGCTAGTCCGATACCTTATCAGGTGTCGAACTTGATTCGGAGTCCCTGGAATGAAATGTGTGATTACCGTTAGACATAAACGTCCTTTGCTAACATAGCGTTCTCATAGCTGACTCTTCTGCCATCAGTACGAAGTAACATACTTGTTGCCTTATTATCATTATAATATGAAACATCTGACAAATTTGCAGGCAATATGAGGGCTAAAGAGTAATGTTAACGGGACATGGAGCCGACGCTGAACAGCTGTTGAAACGCAGACCGTTAACAGCGTTGACGGCCCCAGCACTAGTTATTACAATACTTTTTGAAAAAAGAATACGTGCGAAATAGGGCTGTCACGATATCAAATTTTCTCTTCACGATTATCGTGGGCAAAAAATATCACGATAACGATATTATCGCGATATCAGCAAAAATGTAACTAATAATGGTACAAACATTCAGCTTCATCTTTAATTTTATTTTTGTTTGTTTTCTCTCTTTTCCCAGATGAATTACATTCAGAATACCTGTCAAATAAGGTGTTGAAACAATATGAGAACAGTAACTGTACAACTGCATACCAAAAGTGTAGTTACACTCAACTAATTAAAATCTGATGAACTGATTAACAAAGGATCCACGGCAGAGGCGTAATTTACGTAGGGTTGGTGGGTTATGAAAACCCACGGGCCCTGTTGGGGTGAAATCCTGTACCACCACCACACTGCCGAGCATTTTTGTTTGTTTGTTTGTTTGTTTGTTTGTTTGTTTAAATCGGAGGCGGAATGAGCGCAGCAGCTGCTTCTCTCCAGCCAGAGGCGCCACGTCTGGCTAGGGCCCCGAGCTGAAGGGGGTCCAGAGGAACGGCTGACATCAGTCAATTTCAATGACAAATTTAAGGCGCTATGCTAGACGCTGCAACGACAACGTGTCGAAAATCCCCCGCATGGGGCCCTTTTCCGACTACTCACCGGTTAGTTGCTGGAAGGGGGCCGGCGGAGAAGACGGCGGATATCAGCGACACAACTTGAAACCCCTCGGACACATTACAATGACACGTCTGGAACCTACCTAATGGGGCCCCACTACTACCCCGCTAGCTTCAACATGCAGTCAGTGTTGCTAAACACACTTTTTTCGGGTTAGAATAGAGTGTCTCGCTGTCATTGTCGGCCACCGCCGACATGTTTAGTTCACTCGTGACGCTCGCTATCCGGGAGCCACGCTAGCTAGGAGCCGGGCCGCTACTGCTGCTCTGCTGTGTTTTCATGTGACGGGAGGGGGAGAGGCTGGGGTGCTGCAGGAGGGAGACGAAGCAGGGCGGAAGAAAATACACTTCAACACATTTCAAGTGGCACTAGATCCTCTTTACGATATTATCATAGGCGCATTTTGAACACGATATTGAAATTTCATTTTTTAATACCACGATTATCGTCAATACCGGTTTACCGCGACAGCCCTAGTGCGAAATAATACTTACATATACTTAAATACTTACATTTTTAAACTTTCTTCTCCGGGTCCTCTCGCTCTCTGGGGGTCACCATTGTTGTTTTGGAAATGGAGCCGCAAAGCGCTCTGGGAAATAATACCGGCCCTCGCTCGGCGAATCAGCATCTGATCTCCCTTGCTCTGAAGGGCTAGATTCATGGCCCCTCCCCCTCGTTATGTCCACTACCCCTACACACAAAGATGGATTGGGACACCACTACCCCTCACGGGAACGCGCAAATGTAGGGGTAGGCCTTAAAAGTAGGGGTAGGGGGTGTATTGGGATTCACCCTAAGTTACCTCTCCTAGTGGAACAGGCTGGAGTTACTCCTCTGTCTCTGGTTTGAGTTATCTCCCTTTGTGTAATGGAAATCTCACAGTTTCCTTCATATCCAGGTTATTCAACACAGAGTTTTCTTAAAACCTGCTTGGTGAAATAGACCCCTGATGACAACTGGAAAACTCTCTTTACTGCTGTGACGCCAAAGAACTGCTGACTGCGGCTGTTTCCTCCCGTTTCCATGGAGACCAGTGGCAGCAGTTTTCTAAAAGTTGTGTTTTCAGAGGCTGTGAGCAGCGTGGTGGTGGAAAGAGGACGGAACAAGAAATAGTTCAACAGACTTTATTGCACATCTGGAGCCTGCAGGGCGTTGTAATCCAGGTCTAGCTCCTTCAGGAGGGGTTGGACTTCAGAGCTGAGGCCAGAGAAGAACAGCTGATCTCTGACAAACTGCAGTCCTCCAACCTGAATAAAGAGAGAAAGCAGCAGAATCAATGAGGAGGAACCAATCAGATGTATTGATGGAGAAATGAGCAGCTCCACATTACTGAGTCCTGATCAATGAACTGTTCTGTTGTTGTGGATCTTCATCACACACAACATTCACACTCCTCCTCATGTCCACACACAGCAGTCAGCTGCTGCTGAGCTCAGTCCACTCTCTCACTGCAGGATCAGAGTCTCAGATCACAGCTGCTGACAAACATTTCTCCTTCTACAACAGGAACAGACAGTCAACTGACCTCAGAGTCTGCAGACCACAGAGTGGACTCTGCAGAAAACCACACAGCTGAGAAACTGCTGAATCCTGCAGAGGGTTCCAGCTCAGGTCCAGATGTTCCAGATGTTTCTGGAGGGAGGGGTTGGACTTCAGAGCTGAGGCCACAGAAGAACAGCTGATCTCTGACAACCTGCAGTCCTCCAACCTGAATAAAGAGAGAAAGAAGTGAGATTAGAGGACAGAGTTTGATGTTGAAGTGACTGAGAGCTGAAGAAGGTTCAGACTGGAAGAGTTTAGAAATGTAAAGTCCAAACAGCCGAAGCCTCCAGGAGGAGAAGAGCTCTCATCAACATGCTGCAGAGCTCAGTCCACTCTCTGTCCACACTACATCTGGATCAACACACACAAACACACACACACACACACACACACACACACTGGAGGCAGTGACAAGAAACAGGTCCTTCAGTTTTTTGGAAGCATTGATGTTGGATGTGGTATTTCTGCAGGTTCTGTTTCCTGCACAGAGCTGATAATGGGTTTAATTCTGGTCAGCTGCATATGAGTATGTAAGATTACACTGATGATGTGGGAGTGTGCCTACTTGTACCCTTCAATTACCTTTGTAACACTGGGTAAAATGTCTCGTCTTCAATTGGGATGTGTACACTGCAAGCGTGAAATATGTGTTATTTTGTGGTGACTACAGGAAAATATCTATCAGTCTGTTACATTTAATTTTGACAATAGAGGAACCAGTTTTAGATAAGTTTAGCGGTTTCATGACATCTCCTGAGGACTGCAGCACTCTATCTCATGTGCCTTTCCTGTTCTTGGAGTGTGTGTGTGTGTGTGTGTGTGTGTGTGTGTGTGTGTGAGTGTGTGTGTGTGTGTGTGTGTGTGTGTGTGTGTGTGTGGGGGGGGGGGGGGTGCGTGCGTGTGTCTCCTCAGAGGCACACACCCCGAATGACTGAGGGATTTCCTTGCTCCACTGACCTTGAGACGGATAAAATCTATAACATTCAGCCCCCTTGTAGTCAGACTTCCCCCTCAGTCGGTGGGCTTGTCCTCCAAGAATCTCCGTTTTTTGCAGTGGGACAGATGGATCCATGAGGATCTTTCAGCAATCTTCACAGCAGTCGGGATTGTTTGTAGCACTTGGGCCCTTCCCACCAAGGGCTGGACCACAATTTATTCTTGATCCCCCTTATCAGGATCCAGTCGCCAGCCTTCATGGGCGGATCACCGTCCTGCTGAGAGATAGGAGAGTCTGGCATTTGGTTATCTTGCTTTACCACTTTGTCAGTTAGCATTTTCCTAATTTAATCAGCAAAGTTCGTTTCTTCATCCTGTGGGGTGTCAACCTCCAGACCTGGAGGCCTGAAGGTTCTTCTGTGGATTATTTCAAAAGGTGTTAGAACTGTTTCAGAGTTTGGAGTTATTCTCATGTAGTTTCACTGAATCTAAACACTGCCCATGGTCTCCCTGTTTCTGCCATTCATTTTTTCTGTTTGGATTTAATTGTTCCATTTGTTCTCTCCACCAGTTCAATTCAATTCAATTCAGCTTTATTTCTATAGTGTCAAATCAGAGATCATTTTAATTGAAATGGACACGGGTTCACAGATTTGCACAATCAATCCACCACTCCATCAAGCTCATTTTCCCAACACCACCTTAGAGAACAGTTACATAACAGTTCTTGAAATGCAGAGAGAGAGAGAGAGAGAGAGAGAGAGAGAGAGAGAGAGAGAGAGAGAGATATGACCCCAGTCATCCTTTCTACCAGGATGTACAGAGAAAGATGCCAGTGTGGCCCAGACTGCTCAGCTTTTGGAGGTCGATGCTAAATAGCGCTGCGCTGCTCTGCTTCTCCGGCCACGCGGCATAGAGACGCAGCGGAGCAAAGCGGACGCGGTGGGTTTTGAACAAACGGAGCGGTCCGGAGCGCAGCGGTCCGGAGCGCAGCGGAGCAGAGCGCAGCAGAGCGCAGCAGAAACGCACGCAGTGGAATTTAGGGGTTACCTTGTTTTAATCCTGCCATTGTCTTTATATCAGACCAGGCAGCAGAAAGGTTATTCCCTGCTAGCTTACTCTCTGTTCTGGATTTATATTTTGTTTTGCCAGTAAGATTTCAGTTCTCCGCTCTCTTATTGCTACCTGTTGTTCAGCAAGTCCTCCATGTTTGAAGGACAGATTTTTCTGCTGTAGATGGGCCCTCACCTCCTTAGACATCCATGGCTTATTTTTGGGGTACACCTTGATAGTCTTGGAGGGAATGATCATATTCTCACAGAATGTAACATAAGAACAGATCACTTCAGTTAGTTCATCAATGTCTTTGCAGGAGCTTGTAAACATCTCCCAATCAGTACAGTCGAAACATCCTTGTAGACAGGAAGTTGCTCCCTCTGACCAAATTTTGACCACTTTGGTCTGTATCTTCTCTCTCTTCAGTATAATCTTATACTCAAGTAGGAGGAGCATACAGTTATGGTCTGTTGACCCCTGTGGAGGCAGATGGATTGATTTATAGGCTCCCTTAACTGTGCCATAGCAGAGGTCCAATGTTTTGTCCTTTCTTGTTGTACAGGTGACATACTGATAAAAAGTTTTTTTAGGTTTTATATAAAGACACATGATTAAAATGTGGGGCTTCAGGGTACATAGATTGAAATTTCTGCACCACCTCGAAAATGGTGCTTGTTGCAGTAGACTGGTTTGCTTTAGGGGGAATGTACACAACTGAAATGAATATTTGGGGGAATTCACGAGGCGGGTAGAATGGGCATTGTGACAAGGACAGGAGCTCTACGTCGGGGGAACAGAGGTTTTCTCTCAATGTCACAGCGCGACAGTAGCGCTGATATAAGCACACGCCCCCTCCCCAGGATTTCCCTGTCATCTCTGCATCCCAATCCTGGCAGAACGGGGCTCCAAATCTGTCTATGGACAGATCAGTGTCCGAGTCCTGCCTGGTAAACCAGGACTCCGTGAAGGCCATGACGCAACACTCTTTGTAGTCGCGGAGGAAGCGAACATTTCCTTGCAGCTCGTCCAGTTTATTCCGCAGTGACTGCGCGTTACCCAGAATCAGGGAGAACAGAGGGAGACGTGTCAGCTGCCGCTTCTTCAGGCACAGCCTGACTCCTCCCCTTTTACCCCGCTTCCTTTTTTCACGAACCATTCTGCCATGATCGCCGTCAAAGTTCACACTAACGTCTCATCGAATCTCATCTGGTAGCTCTGTCAGATGAGAGTCCCATGTTATGCCAGTGATTCGGGGCTCTGTTGACCACTGTAGCAGGAGTTCCCAAGTGTATTGTATCCTCGAACCCGGAAGTGCGGCGCCGTCATGTCCCATTGTGAGTCTGTTGAAAGTCCACAAAGTCAGCAATACGGTGATGACAAGCAGGTCTATCACAGCGGATCTGTTGGAAAAATTGTGGAGCTTCTGGTCCGTAACAATCGGCCACATTCAAACATACAGCTCTTCAAGAAAGTCACTTACACACAGCACACAGGACCACGAGAAACCCCCCCGCCGGTCGCAGCGTGCACATGCGCCCATGTGTGTGTGTGTGTGCGCATGCACCCAGGTGTGTGTGTGTGTGTGTGTGTGTGTGTGTGTGTGTGTGAGAGAGAGAGTGTGTGAGTGTTGGGGGGGCTGGTCAGGGGAGGGAGGTGGGGGGAGGGATGGGAGGGAGGAGGGGGGTGTGCTGGGTGGGGCCGGGGGGTGGGCTGCGGGAGGGGGGGGGTGATGCCCTGGATCTCGGGGTACGTGGCTGGAGCACTGGGGGGGGTAATGGCCTGGGGCGGGTGGCTGCCCGTGTGGGCCGGCTCTTCTAGGTATGGTCATGGCCCTCTGCCTGAGTGGAGGGGGGGGGGGGTCGGCTCTTGGGCTCTTGGGCCCTGGGCTCTCGGCTCTGCCCGCCCCAGGCATCCCGGGCCCGGGGGTGGGCTGGCTCCTGCCGGCCCTGGCTCCCTGGGGCCGGGCCCTGGGGCCGCCGGGGCTCCCAGCCAGGGCAGTCCTCTGCCCTCTTCTGGACCGGAGCATGGGCGTCTGCCTGGGGGAGGGGATCGGATCTGGGCTCTGGGATGCCTGCCAGTTATCTGAGCCCTGAGGGCCTCCCTGGCCTGCTTCTGGGCTGCGTAGGGGTCAGAGGTCATATATGCATGAACACTACCACTATCACTATCACTGTCATCAGGTGATTGTCTGCACCTGGTGACTGCAGGGGAGCTGCGAGGTCGGCAGCCTGTTGCAGTAGCTCCAAGTCTCTACTCTGTGTTTGGCTCTTTTTACTATCTTTTTCATACTTTCATCTGTTTGTTGTACCACAACGTTTTAGCTGTGGTATATTACTGGTGGAGCTCGACGTCATTGTTTGTTTTTCTTCTCGAATGTACGGATTCTTGCTCGCAATGATCTCATTCACACGGGAGGAGCTGCTGGACTTCAGACAGAGCTGGTGTCCCCTCTACACACATTCCAGAGGAGATATGGAGAGTCCGCCGCCGTGGGAAGAAAGCCGATGCTGAAGTCAGAGAGAGGATCGAGAGGGCCAGGAAATTCAAACCTTTTCTTCCATCGATCATTATGGGAAATATGAGGTCACTCGCCAACAAGACAGACAAACTAACAGCTTCTAAGTTCAAGGTCAAAGTTCAAAGTCAGTTTATTGGTTAAATATGCCATACATAAAGACATACAGCACAAATGTAATTACAGTCCTCTCGGACCCATGGTGCAACAAAACATATAAGATCTAAGGTAATAAATAAAATAAATTACTAAGAACACAGTAAAACACAGAAAAGTTCAGGCCTGAGGTCAGTGGCGGGGGGCAGAGACAGGGAGTGGAAGCAGAGCAGGGAGGGAGTTTAGCTTCCTGACTGCCTGGTGGAAAAAGCTGTCCTTGAGTCTGCTAGTTCTGGTCCGGAGGCTCCGCAGTCTCCTAGCCGACAGCAGCAGGCTGAAAAGGCTGTGGGCAGGGTGAAAAAGGGAGAGAGACACCAATGATCTTCTTGGCTGCTCTCACAATGCGCTGCAGGGTCTTGCAGCAGGACACGGTGCAGGCGCCGTACCACACCGTGATGCAGCTGATCAGGATGCTCTCAACAGTGCCTCTGTAAAAGGTGGTCATGATGAAGGTCGGGGCTCTTGCTCTTCTCAGTCTGCGGACGAAGTAGAACCGCCGTTGAGGTTTTTTAGCCAGTGATGTGGTGTTGATGTTCCAGGAGAGATCCTCAGAGATGTGCACACCCAGGAACTTGGTGCTGCTCACTCTCTCCACAGCAGCACCATTAATGGTTAGTGGAGCATGCTGGGAATGCTCTCTCCTAAAGTCCACAACAATCTCCTTCGTCTTCTCCACGTTCAGGTGGAGATTGTTGTCCTGACACCACGTGGCCAGGCGGCTCACCTCACTCCGGTAGGTTGTCTCATTGTTGTTGTTGATGAGACCCACCACAATGATGCTATGACAATGACAATGAGCTTTAATAAACAGTCAGCGTGTATACAGGGAGATCAGCTTGCTTTGCTTCACAGAGACGTGGCTCCACAGTAAGATACCGGACAGTCTGCTGGAGCTTACCGGCTTCACACTGGTACGAGCGGACCGGGGGAGACAGAGCGGTAAGAAGGGGGGGGGGGGGGGGGGGGGGGCTTGCCGTGTATGTCAACTCTAAATGGTGTCATTGCGGACATGTTACTGTGAAGAACTGTGTCTGCACCCCTGATATTGAACTGATATTCTACGGGAGTTCTCACATGCCATTGTTGTTGCTGTCTACATTCCACCGTCGGCTGCAGCGGCCAACGTGAGTGACGTCATACATTCTGTGATAGCGGGACTACAAACCCAGCATCCCAGCACCCTCATACTGATTAGTGGGGATTTCAATCATGTCTCTCTCGCTCCTGTCCTGATGAACTTTAAGCAGTATGTGGACTGTGTAACGAGAGGAAATCAAATCCTGGACTTGCTCTATGCCAATGTGAAGGAGGCATACAGCTCTTCACCTCTCCCACCTCTTGGAGAATCAGATCACAACCTGATACACCTTGACAACACCTACAGGCCACTGGTAAAACAGCAGGCAACCAGCTGAAGGACTATCAAGGCTTGGTCTAAAGACACAGAGTTGGCCCTCCAGGAGTGTTTCAATGTGACAGACTGGGAGTTGTTTCAGGAGGACCACGGTGACAACATAGAGGGTCTCTCTCATTGCATTACAGACTACATATGCTTCTGTGAGGACAAAGGACTGCAAGGTTTCAGCAGCCGGGATCGAGGTGAGGACAGGAAGGAAGTGGAAGGCATGGGAAGCAGTGGAGCTGGCAGAGTCACGCCTAAGACAGAAGGCGTTGGTGGGCACTGTGGCAACAGGCAGAGCGGGCTTGGGTTTCTTCCCAAAGATCCCCATTAGCCAGACCTACGGGAAGGAAAGGCACCACCTGATCCAGGAGGAAGTCAGAGCAGGGGTGGAGGAAGAACGAGTGAGCAGGGCAGTAGGACTACGGCAACAGGGACAAGGTGGGAGAGCGCACTACAGCGCAGGATCACCTGGACAAACATCTTGCAGCCAGATTTCCAGCGGGTTCGCTTCCTGGTGCAAGCGGTCTATGATGCCCTGCCAAGCCCAGCGAACCTCCGTGTGTGGGGGAAAAGTGAGACACCCTCCTGCCTGCTGTGTTCTGGTAGAGGCTCTTTAGAACACCTCCTCAGCGGCTGCCTGAAAGCCCTGGCCGATGGTCGCTATCGCTGGCGCCATGACCAGGTGCTTAAGGCAGTCGCGGAGAGTGTAGCCTCAGCCATCAGCTCCAGAAAGAACCATCAACCTCCAAAGAAGGCAATCTCCTTTGTCAAAGCTGGAGAAAAACCCAAATCAAACCACCAGAAGACAACTGGCCTACTCCACACAGCATCCAACTGGCAGCTGCAGGTCGACCTGGGGAAGCAGCTGAGGTTCCCCCAGCACAGTGCAACAACTACCCTCCGCCCAGATATGATCATGACCTCTCAGTCTACAAAACAGCTGATCATACTGGAGTCGACAGTGCCCTGGGAAGAAAACATGGAGGAAGCAAGTGAGAGGAAGAGGGCCAAGAGGAGTGCAGGAGGGGAGGCTGGAGGACCTTCTACGAGCCCATAGAGGTAGGCTGCAGGGGATTTGCAGGACGGTCTTTGTGCAAGGTCCTGAGCCGCCTGGGCATCGCAGGAGTGGCAAAGAAGAGGGCCATCAAGTCCGCAAGTGAAGCCACCGAAAAGGCCACCCGGTGGCTTTGGATGAAGAGGGCAGATCCGTGGGCTGCTACTGGGACACAAGTCGGGGCTTGATCACCCCCGGCTGGGTCGCCTGGGTGAGGGTGTATGATGTTGAGAGCCCTGAAACACCTAATGACCCCGGGAAGCATCACTGATGATGCGTCCCAGTGCATCCATGAGGTGTTTCTTTGAACAGCTAGGACACCATTGTCCCATCGAAAAAAGTTGGCTGCTTCCCAAACAATGAACCTTGGATAACAAAGAGATCAAAGCCCTCCTTAAAGGTCTGATACACAATTTTCTCGAAAAGACGAAGCCCCACGTCTGTAACTCACTTTTTGAACAACGCGCATGCGCCAGACCATCCACCCGGCTGTCCTGCTTCTCCCAGGAAACGCGGAAGTGTACGAGCGCGATCTCCTCTTCTCCGCCATGCACGGCTCTGTTTACAGTTTCTGCGATCCGCCTCGCTCATAAATAAGGTTTTTTTTTTCCGAAACAGTTACAGTTTAATTATGACAGACTCGCCATCGGTAAGTACTAGCTCAGAAGCTCACCGGCTACATAAACACTCTGAATGTGCATGCGCAAAAGGGAGAAGCTGATTGGGCGCAAGCACGTAGAACCGCCTTATGAAAGCAGCTCGTCAGAATGATTGACAAACAGACCCACCAATTATTTAGGTGATCCACCCGGAAATCAAAATGTTGTATTACACCTTTAACAGAAATAAGAGGGCCTTCATGGCTAAGGATCAAGGGGAGCTCAGGGCTGCCCAGTAGGAGCTAAAGAGGAAGCTGAGAGAGGCCAAAAAATAACTACAGGGACAGGATTGAGGCTAAGATGGGTGAGAACAATACAAAAGAAGTGTGAAATGGGATGAAACTGATGACAGGCTGCTGTAAACCTGTACCTGGAGTGGGAGGAGATCCACACTTCGCTTCTGAGCTGAACCTATTACTCAATAGGTTTGACATCTACCCCACCCCGGTGAGCTTGGTCAGAGTACCTGGGCCTCCACCCACCATTTCTGCACCTATTCTCACTTTTGCTGGAGACTTTGTCCCAACCCCCATCCAGACCTTGACTACCTCCATCCCCCCTCCTCCCTGCTCACCAGGAGCTCCAAAGAACAGACGTCCCCCTCCTCCCAGCTCTCTTCTTCCGAACAGCCTCAGGATAATGGACGCTCCCCTGCACTCATCCTCCTCACCCTATCCAGAGATTACTCCCGGCCAGGTGAGGAAGGAGTTCTCCAGACTCCGCCCTAGCAAAGCCAGTGGGCCAGACAATATCAGCGCCAGGGTTCTCAGGCTGTGTGCTGGGCAGCTTGCAGGAGTATTTCAGTACCTCTTCAACCTCTCCTTGAGGTTGATGTTGGTGCCCAGACTGTGGAAGATCTCCTGCATCGTTCCAGTGCCTTAGAGAGGACGTCCCAGCGACCTCAATGACTACAGACCTGTGGCTATCACGTCACATGTCATGAAGACATTTGAGAGGCTAGTTCTTCAGCATCTGAGGTCACTGCTAACTGCTTTCCTGGATCCATTGCAGTTTGCATACCAGCCACACATTGGTGTAGAGGATGCTATCATCTTCCTGACCCACAAGTCCCTCACACACCTGGAAAAGCAGAGTAGTACTGTGATAATCATGTTTTTTTTTACTTCTCCAGTGTGTTTAATACCATCCAGTGCGTTTAATACCATCCAGTCCTGCCTCCTAAGGGACCAGCTGCTGGCGATGCACCTGCACCCTGACATCACAACCTGGATTACTGACTATCTCACAGGCTGGCCGCAGTATGTCAGAGTGAATGGCTGTGCTTCTGAGGTGGTGACATGCAGCACTGGAGTACCCCAAGGTACTGTTTTGGCCCCTTTCCTATTTACTCTCTATACCTCTGACTTCCGCTTCAACTATGGTTCCTGCCACCTCCAAAAATTCTCTGATGACTCCTCCATAGTTGGATGCATCACTGATGACAATGAGGGGGGGTACAGAGACCTGATAGAGAGCTTCATAGTGTGGAGTAACAGCATCCACCTGAAGCTCAATATCAGCAAGACCAAGGAGCTGGTGGTGGATTATAGGGGGAATCGGAGGTCCCCTGCACCAGTCTTCATCCAGGGGGTGGAAATGGAGAGGGTGCACTTATACAAGTACCTTGGTTTTCACATCAACAGCAAACTGGACTGGTCCCATAACACCAAAGCCCTCTTCAGGAGGGCTCAAAGCAGGCTGTTCTTTCTGAGGAGACTGAGGTCTTTTAATGTCTGCAACAAGCTCCTGAAGGTCTTCTATCAGTCTGCTGTGGCCAGCGCACTGTTCTTTTCTGTGGTGTACTGGTGGGGGGGGGGGGGGGGGGGGGGGGGGGGCGGGGTTCAAGGCTGGTGAGTCCGGCAGGATCAATAAGCTGGTGAGGAAGGCCTGTCCTGTGGTTGGCCTTGAACTGGAAACTCTGGAGTCGGTGGCTGCGAGGAGAGTGAGGGATAAAATTAATACCATGTTAGATAATCCCTCTCACCCCCTCCACGGAGAACTGTGGCAGATGGGCAGCTCATTCAGCCATCGCCTCATCGCACTCAGGTGCAGAACAGAGTGGTTCAGGCGCTCCTTTGCGCCACTGCCATCAGAATCTTTAATAACAGTGGAAGCCACGGACTGTCATCACGCTGACCACGCTCAAATTCTTGTCTGTTATTCACACTGAACCTCATGTTGATTCTTATTTTCATTTTTCTTTATTTTTATTCCCATTTTATCTGACCACTTATCTGGTTATTCTATTTGTATATAGTCATATTGTATTATTGTTGTATTGTCTTTTTATTCTAATTTTTATCGTTTCTCTGCTGGTGCTACTGTAACACCTGAATTTCCCCTTTGGGGTTCAATAAAGGAGTATCTTATCTTGTCTTGTCTTGTCTTGTCTTATTATATTTGCATGATCACACTGCTCTTTAATCACTCTTCACTTCACTTCTACTTGTGTAATCAGTTAAATTGTTTTCCTGTGGTGGGTTAGACTAATGGGGATCTGTTGTAGGGAAGGAAAGAGGAAAAAAAAGAAAAAAAGCAAGATGCCCTTTGTCATACCCTTGTAGTAGTAGTAGCAGTGATAGCTGATTGTGTAGTGTTTAACTTTTCAACAACAACAACAACAAAAAGAAAAAATAATCTGTTCAAGTTCTGTCAGTCCTGGTGTTAGCTATCAATTTTTGGTCAGTCTTTCTGTTAGTTATAAGTACTGTGGTTACGGATTGTTCTCTGTCACATGTGATATGTCCTATTTGGAATGTATATATGTTAGTGCTGTCAGTTTTAAGCATTTGATCGCAATTAATTGTGATTAATTCACGGAGAGCTCTCAACAATTGACTTTTTTTAAGTTGAGATTAATCGCAATGAAGAATCTAATCCTTATAAATCAGTCCCAATGTCAGGAAAAAGACTATTATCCTCTACTTCTTTTCTTTGACCCAATTGGCAGACCTCGCGATAAATTGCGATCAATTCATTGACAGCACTAATTTATATATAAATATATATATATATATATATATATATATATATATATATATATATATATATATACATATATATATATATATTAAGGCTGTGACTTTAACGCGTTAGTTACGTTTAATTAATTACAGAAATTTTAACGCGATAAAAAAATTATCGCAAATTGTCGCGGAACGTTTGTCACCTGACGAGTTTCACCCGGACATATTTCGCTGTAACACAACAACGAAACAGCTCCCGACTTGGTGACTTTCTCGTTAAATCTGGCGACTTTCCAAAGCCTCCTGGCGACTTTTTTTTGTCAAAAGCGACTAGCAACAAATTTAGCGACTTTTTCTGGTGCTCTGGAGACGTGACAGGACGTCTCGTTCTGCAGCTGCTGTCCTCAATGAGCTGCGGGTGCTGCGTGAGCCCCTCCCCCGTGCAGCGCTCCCTGCTGCAGTCAGAGCAGAGAGGAGACCCACACCACTCCTCCACACCTCAAATGAATCGCGTGTGCGCAAATATGCCACTGCTCACTTGCTGACAAACCAAGAATCAACAGAAGAAAATTCATTTGTAGTTCTAAACATATTAAGGGTGTTTTTTTTTTTTTTTTTAACTCATTTTGCTTCTCCCATGACGTTATTCCTCTCTCCTTCAGCGTCCATTACAATTACATGCAAATTGCAAATTAGGTAACGACCTCATCTAGCGACTTCTGGCGACTTTTAGGACAGCCAATAGTGACTTTCCTTACTGGGGAGTTGGCAACACTGCTCCTGACGACAGCGCACTACTTGGTCTCGTGCACAGAAAATTTAGATTTAAAAAGCCAGCGGATGGCAGCGTGATAAAACCAAAGCTGTATGCACATTGTGCAGCAAAGAATTTGCATACCATCGCAGCACATTGAGCCTGCTATTGTTATAATCTGTTCTGTCGTCCCAAGAAGCGTAGACACTGAGTACTGGTTCAACCCAACCGGGTTATAGACTTTAATACAACTTCAGCGGGTCAGGTACATTCTGCTCAGTCTGATAACTCAGGCGGTGTCGCACTCAAACAGGTCCGTGTGTCAACCCATAACCAAACAATAGTTCCTATTGTTACATCCGTTCTCTTTTGAGAGTTAGAGCTGTTATCTCAAAATTTGCCCTGTCCCAGGATGTAACTAACAAATCAAAAATTTGTAATACTAACAGTACTTATTACTGCAACATAAACATTCATATTTGTCCTTCACCTTAGCAATAGCAATCTCCTCTCAGTAACTGATAATAGCAACTAATGAAAATACTGTAAACATTTTTAGTCAATCCAACTGAAAAGCATCTCTTTCACAGTTTGATATTGCTCAACTATTCACAGGCTGAAATGTGCAAACAACCACAAACAAATGAACAAATGTAAATGTAAGCAAACCATAACCTTTTGTGCTCATTTGCTTTCCTCCAATTCAAAGTGCATGTACATATCAACATATTATTCATCTTTCGTTACAGCAATTGTTCTTTTTTTTTTTTTTTTTTTGAAGTGTTCAAAAACAGGCCATGTGTCATTTTCCTCTTCAATGCAACCCACCCAAAGTCCATCAGTGAAACAGATGTATTCATCTGCGTGACAGTACAAAGTCCTGAAACCGCTGTGGCTGTATTCTCACACAGTCACCGATGGCAAGCATGTCCAAGACTCTGACGTTGCTGCCTGTTCTTCAGCTCCTGTCCGACACGAACAACCTTTGGCTTTAGGAGGCTTGCTTTTGTTGGCAGCAGTGTTTTGGTATGACGGCTGAGCAATCGCTGTGCTGGACTGGTGTCCAGGCCCTGCGTCGGTGTGTTGCGGTGGTCAAGAAGAGCAAGATAAGGATCCTGCCCCGCTGCTTTGGCTTTGAGCAAGAGTCTTTTAGCAGTCTTAACAGCCGATTCTGCTTTGCCGTTGCTTTGTGGGTAGCCCGGGGATGAGGTCACATGCTGAAATCCCCACTGTTTGCTGAATTTTTGGAATTCTTGGGATGCATATTGTGGGCCATTGTCCGAGATGACTGTGTCCGGAATACCTTGGCGGGCAAAATGAGATTTCAGTTTCTTTATCACTGTGGTAGATTTGGTGTCTGCCCGGTAGTCTATTTCCCAAAAGTTTGAGAAATAATCCACAGCAATGAGGTAGTCTTCATTGTCAAACACAAACAGATCTGTGCCCACCTTTGCCCACGGTCTGCTTGGCACTTCATGTGATATCAGTGTTTCTTTTTGTTGTTTCATGTCCATTGATCTGCAGATGTCACACTTGGCTATATACTTCTTAATCTGGTCGTTCATGCCCAGCCAGTAGACACTGAGTACTGGTTCAACCCAAACGGGTTATAGACTTTAATACAACTTCAGCGGGTCGGGTGCATTCTGCTCTGTCTGATAACTCAGGCGGTGTCGCACTCAAACAGGTCCGTGTGTCAACCCATAACCAAACAATAGTTCCTATTGTTACAGCTATATCGTCTGAATGCTAAGCATGTCGCAGCAGCGGCCAACACGCAAGCCTCGCATACAGCTAGAGTTGAAGAGGACGTCACTCCGACTACTTCAAGGACCCTCGCCCAGCCCAACAAAAGTTGCACTAATCAATGTGTATTGGTGTATTTGTCTTGGTTAAATTCCTCCTTCCCTGCTGAAAAAATGAGCAGTGTTTTGTTGCTTAAGCTTATGTATCACTATATTGATTCACTATACCAAAATCCATTAGAAAAAGAAAGGTTCTCACTGATCTCGGGTCAAATATCGATATGCGATTAATTGAGATTAATGAATTACAAAGGCCCTAATTAATTAGATAAATTTTTTTAATCGAGTCCCACCCACCCCTAATATATATATATATATATATATATATATATATATATATATATATATATATATATATATATATATATATATATATATATACATATATATGTATATATATATATATATATATATATATATATATGTATATATATATATATATATATATATATATATATATATATATATATATATATATATATATAAATGTGTGTGTGTATGTGTGTGTGTATGTATCTTATGCTACCCCCCCCCCCCCCCCCCCCCCCATTCCCCCTTCTCTTTATCTTTCTCTTTTTCTCTCTCACTTGCTGTCTGAGCATTTCTGTCCCGGTCCTGTCCAGCAGCCATGCCAGATGCCAGTTTCAAATAAAGGCAGCATACAATCATACAATAGTGCTCACCCCAGCTGCCGAACAGGGCACCAAAAAAAAAAAAAAAAACCAGGAAAGGGGTGGGCTGAAACCAATGAAAATAAGCATTGGTATCACGTGAGTCTGCTACTGCGGATTCCGCAGAGACCAACGGGATGAACTGATCGCAACCCCCCCTCGTTGACAACTCTCTCCGGAGGGGGACACTCACGGGGGGGTGTCACGCTTTCCTGTATTCAAAACTTGAGAGTCCTGTGATTGTCATAAATCAGGCAGGTGATCCAGACTCCTGACAGCCTTGACAGTGCTCATTGAATGATGACATCCTGACTAACGGAAATGAAAACATTATTCATGGATAACCTTGTGTTCATGTTGGCACCAAACATTTTTTGGTGTTAAATGATTGCAAGAAGCACATTCAATAGTTTATAGTGTTTTATTTTGCCAGGAGCCTCTATGTTGAACAGAAATGTTCTTTTAGTTGATCGTATCAGGCAGAGGTTTATATTGAGCCAAGTCAGCCTGCTTTAATCTCTCTAGTTCTGTCATGGAAACACAACCACATCCTGACATATGACAGCAGCCTCCTATCAGATCTAATTAGGGACCGAGCCCGAAGCGCATGGTGGCCAAAGGCCACCATGACCAAAGGGCAAGGTCTCTATTGTTATTCGTTAGTTTCTTCACTATTATTATTATTATACGGACCTACCAAGTAAACACGAATTTGACCCCCTAAACATGCACGAAAACTCACCAAATTTGGCACGCACATCATGACTGGCGAAAATTTTCTAAAATAGAGAAACGAACACCATTGGATCTCTAGCGCCACCTATATCCCAAAAAAATATCTTAAACAGTCGCTACGGCCCGCAGGAATGTTGTAGAGAGATGAATCAGAATCAGAATTCCTTTATTGTCATTGTTCAGAAGAATGCAATGAAATTGAGAACAGCAGCTCTCGTGGGCAGTGCAGATAAACAAAACAGACAAAAGGACAAAATAGTGCAAGACAAAAATAGTGCAAAAATGGTATAAAATAAATAGACTTAAAGTTTGTGTGTCTTGCAATATAAATATAAAAATAAATATAAATATATTACACAGTTGGTGGTCACATTTTGTTCTTGTTCAGGGACTGGTTATGGTGCAGTATTCAGGGCAATGACAGCTCTCGGATAGAAGCTGGTTTTCAGTCTGTTTGTTTTAGTCTTTTTTGCCCTGTATCGCCTCCCCGAGAGTAGGAGTTGGAAGAGGTGGTGGCTGGGGTGTGAGGAGTCCCCGATGATGCTGCGGGCTCTCCTGAGGCAGCGGGTCTGATAGATCTCCTCCAAAGACGGAAGAGGGCAGCCAGTCAGTCTCTGGGCGGTGTTAATAACCCTCTGGAGCTGCTTCCTCTCCGCCACTGTACAGCTGGAGAACCACAAGCAGACGCCATGGCTGAGTACCAACTCCACCAGGCAGCGGTAGTAGGACACCAGGAGCTCAGTTCTTAAGTTATTATACCTGAGAATCCTCAGGAAGGAGAGTCTCTGCTGTGCCTTCTTCAGAATGGATGTGGAGTTTGCAGTCCAAGTCAGATCTTCGCTGATGTATGTGCCCAGGAACCTGAAGTCTTTCACTAGCTCCACCCTGTCCCCGTTGAGTGTGATGGGCTGTATGTCTGGTTTACACCTCCTGAAGTCGACTATCAGTTCCTTTGTCTTGGAGGTGTTGAGGGTGAGGTTGTTGATGGTGCACCAGTCTGACAGTCGCTCCACCTCCATCCTGTAAGCAGTCTCATCTCCTCCAGAGATGAGACCCACCACCGTGGTGTCATCTGCGAACTTGATGAAAGTGTTGTTCGGGTGGGTGGGGGTACAGTCATGGGTCGTGGGTAGAGCAGGGGGCTTAGCACACAGCCCTGTGGAGAGCCGGTACTGATGCTCAGTGCCGATGACAGGTGGGGTCCTACTCTCACCCTCTGGGAGCGGTTTGTCAGGAAGTCCAGAATCCTGGAGCAGGTGTTATGGGAAAGACCTAGGACCCCCAGTTTGCTCACCAGTCTGCTCGGGATAATGGTGTTGAAGGCCGAGCTAAAGCCCAGGAAGAGCAGTAGCTCCCTCGCTGTTCCACGTGTGTCAGTGTGGTGTGCAGAGCGGTGGCGATGGTATCCTCTGTAGACCGGTTGGCTCTGTAGGCAAACTGGTGCGGGTCGAGCGTGGGTGGAAGGCATGAGATTAGATGACTCCGTACCAGTTTCTCAAGGTACTTCATTATGATGGGGGTGAGTGCCACTGGCCGATAGTGGTTGAGACTGCTGATATTGTTCTTTTTCGGCAGAGGAATGATGGTGGAGGTCTTTAAGCAGGGTGGGACGGAGCACTGGGTGAGGGACTGGTTAAAAATGCTGGCGAAAACCCCAGCTAGCTGGTCCGCACAGTCCTTCACCACCCTCCCCGACACACCGTCAGGTCCAACAGCTTTCCAGGGGTTCATTGCCCTCAGAGTCCTCCTCACATCCTCCACCTGCACAGTGAAGGTCTGGCTGTGGAGGGATGTTTTCTCCAGTGTGGGCTCTGATGGTGGCTTGGTCTCGAAGTGGACAAAGAAGTGGTTCAGCTCCTCTGCCAGCGACACGTCCCTGGAGACTGTGGTGGTGTTGCTGGGTCTGAAGTTTGTGAAGCTCTGGACTCCTTGCCACACCTGCTGGCTGTTGTTGCTGCTGAAGTCCTCCTCGATCCTCTGCTTGTAGTGTGTCTTGGCCTCTCTGATCCCTCTCTTCAGAGCAGCTCGGGCACGACTGTACCGGTCCCTGTCCCCGGACCTGAAAGCACTGTTTCTCTCACTCAGGAGTTTTTTCACCTCTTTGTTCATCCAGGGCTTCTGGTTTGGAAACACCCGGATGTGCCTGTCCACTGTGACAGTGTTAACACAGTGCTGGATGTTGCCGAGGACTGCTGAGGTGAACACCTCCAGATCCTGATGCAAGAAAATGTCCCAGTGTGTGCTTTGGAAGCAGTCCTGCAGCTGCTGAGAGGCTCTGTCGGGCCAAGATTTCACAGTCCGGGTTATGGGAGGGGCTCACTTCTTCACCGGTTTGTATGCCAGAATCAGGAGCAATGACATGTGGTCAGAAGACCCCAAGTGGGGCATCTGGGTGGTCCAATAACCATGCTTGATGTTGGAGTAGGCTTTATCCAGTGCCCTAGCTCCTCTGGTTGCACATTCTGGGTATTTGTTCTGTTGCCGGCCGAGAGCAGTGTCCAAATCGCTGAAAGCCGTGTTAGCGTTAGCATTGGGTGGAATGTACACGGCGGTCACCATGACAACGTTGAAGTCGCGAGGAGAGGAAGGTGTATGGGCCTGCATCTAACTGTAATAAACTCCAGGTCTGCAGAGCAGTGCCTGTCGGTGACAGCTGCGTTCGTGCACCAGCTGTTGTTTACGTAGATGCAGACGCCCCCTCCTTTGCTCTTACCGGAGTCCCGGTTCCTGTCGTGTCTGAATGCTATGCGGCCCGCTAGCTCGATAGCTGTGTCCGGAATGGATGAGTGGAGCCAGGTCTCTGTGATCAGCAGGATGCAGCAGTCCCGTACGAGTCTCTTTGCTTCCAGCTGCAGCTTCAACTCATCCATCTTGTTCGTGAGGGATCTGGCATTTGAGAGAAAAATGTTGGGTAGCGGTGGCTTGTGTGGCCTTCTCCAGAGTTGTATGAGGGCACCAGCCCGGCAGCCTCGCTTTTGTTTTCTCTCCTTACACCACCTCCTTCGCCTGCCCACAGGGATGAGTGTCCACGGGGAGCCCGGTATTTGGGCTATGATCGGCGGGATGCTGTGCTTGTTTTTGAAGTCTTTGATCACGAACTGTTCGCTCCGTAATCCGATGCGGAAAAGATCCTGTCGGCTGTAGGTGATAAATGCCCGGCCAGTCGGGGAGAGAAAAAACAAACACATGAACAAAAACAAAAACAAAAAAAACTCACGACGAGTGGAGCTTTGTGCCGCTGCGTCTATGCGCGCCACCATCTTGGTTGCCAGGTACACCAACCATCAAACCAACGTTGACGCATTCGTCTCATCAAGATCTACATTCCGCGCTGACACCCCTGACCTAAATCCAACAGGAAGTCCACAATTTCCCTTTCAAAGTAAAATTTTGCTCAAAATCACTCCTCACAAAAAAATTATCTCCTCCGAGACCGTTTGTCTTACAGATATAAGAGTCACACGACGTGATAGAGGACAAATTTCTCTAGAAAAGTTGTTCAAAACTTTGTCAAAAGTCTCACTGTGTATTTTATTAGCGTTCAAAGTTGGAAGTCTGAAATCCTGCCTTGCTCCTGCCCTCATCCGTTATAATGGGAAAAGCAGACAAAAAGTCTCCTTTTTTCAGCACCTCGAACAAGTGGCAACTGCGGCTAAACCGTGACTCCTATCAACAAACCGAGCACACGTGAAGCATCTCCAGGTTCTCCCGAACAAGATGATGTAACATAACTGGGTAAAATTTCATGTTATATGTACGTTTTCACAGGTATGAAAAGGTGTGCACTCTGCATTTTTTTTTGCTCTCAGTTATAATGGAGCCGGATGGGGAAAAATCTCACGCTTCTCACAAACTGAGGCCTCTACGGTCCAAACTAAAAGTCTGACTGCTCTGAAAGCCTCACCAACTGAAAGATAACTAATTTTTCTATCAAACGTGATATTTTTTGTTCAGTTTTGTCAAACAGGAAAGAAACAAGGAGCAGTTGTTTCCCAAACAGAAACTTTTATTTTCTCCTCTCTCCCACTCTAACAGACATGACCATATATGGGCATACGGTGCAGTTACACAGCTGACAGCAGCTGTCAATCAAACTCTGACACTCAGTGCCTTCATTTAGTGACTCTCAAAAGCAGATGGAAGAAGCTAACAGCTCCATGTTAGTGGATGACAGATGCTAACAGCTCCATTTTAGTGGATGGGACATGCTAACAACTCCTTCTTAGTGGATTACAGATGCTAACAGCTTCATGTTAGTGGATTGGACATGCTAACAACTCCATGTTAGTGGATGACAGATGCTAACAGCTCCGTGTTAGTGGATGGGACATGCTAACAACTCCAGGTTAGTGAATGACAGATGCTAACAGCTACATGTTAGTGGATGGGGCATGCTAACAACTCCATGTTAATGGATGACAGATGCCAACAGCTCCATTTTAGTGGATGGGACATGCTAACGTTTCTGTGTTAGTGGATGACAGATGCTAACAGCTCCATGTTTGTGGAAGAGAAATGCTAACAACTCCATTTTAGTGGATGGCAGATGCTAACAGCTCCATGTTAATGGATGACAGATGCTAACAGCTCCATTTTAGAGGATGGGACATGCTAACAACTCTGTGTTAGTGGATGACAGATGCTAACAGCTACATGTTAGTGGATGGGACATGCTAACAACTCCATGTTAGTGGATGACAGATGCTAACAGCTACATGTTAGTGGATGGGACATGCTAACAACTCCATGTTAGTGGATGACAGATGCTAACAGCTACATGTTAGTGGATGGGACATGCTAACAACTCCATGTTAGTGGATGACAGATGCTCTCTTCACACTGTACACTGCTGACTTTGCTCACAGATCTGCTTCGTGTCATGTGCAGAAGTATTCAGATGACACTGCAATTGTGGCATGTGTGAAGGGTAGGGATGAAAAAGAGTACAGGGAGCTCATCGCGGGATTCACCACCTGGAGCAGGGACAATGGTCTTATTCTGAACAGGCTGTTCAACAGATGTGCCTGAGCCAAACTAAGTACACTACGAGCACTCTTATTTATTGTACTGTTGTTATTTATTATTTGCATGTGAATGATTTGTGTGCTGCTGGACACCTGAATTTCTCCCTTGGGAGATTAATAAAGTTTTTAATCTATCTATCTATCTATCTATCTATCTATCTATCTATCTATCTATCTATCTATCTATCTATCTATCTATCTAACAGCTACATGTTAGTGGATGGGACATGCTAACAACTCCATGTTAGTGGATGACAGATGCTAACAGCTACATGTTAGTTGGGTGGATGTCTCAGTCGCGGACCTGACCAATGCCGCTTGTGGCTTTAATTATACAAGTCCGTTTCTCAGGAAATGACTTCTGTTGCTCTACATAATCACAAAGTTTCTCAACCTGGACAAGTATCCAGAGTTAAAATTCCAACAGACATCTAAAACTCCAACAAACTGATGCAAATGACAACAAATAGATGTAAAGCCTCCAGAAAGTGATGGAAGCCAAAAAGCAGATGTAAAAGTGAATAAAGACATGTGAAGTCCAATCCTTAGATGTGTAAATCCTCCAACACGAGAGATGATGTTAGACTGGACTCCAGGATCGAACATTTTTCATTTGAATCCAGACAGAAACAGTTTCTCATGTGTGTCTAATGAGACTCTTTAGCGTCTGGTGAAAAACATGCAGGGTGTATGTGGAAGCTCCACCTCCAGCTCCACCTCATGGCTGATAAATGTTGGGGACAGTTGATGCTGATCAGACTCAGAGAGATGTGGTATACCTGGAACATGGAACAGCTGAAGCTGCTGCTGCTGCTGCTGTGGAGCTCAGGTAGGACTCTGCTGCTCACTGCTGCTTCTCTCTCTGCTGGGAATTCTCCATCTGGGAGTTTTACTGCTCTACACACTAGAAGGAAGACATTAGTGTGGTCCTGAAAGCTGCTTCATGGATCATCCTGATTGCTCTTTCCTGGAGTGAGCACAGTGGTGGCAGAGAGGATTTGGAGCTGTTGCTCCAAACTTCAAGGCAATCGTTCCAGTACAACAGTATCAGTGATCAATATAGAATCTGGAGAGCTTTGCTGTGTAGGAAGGATTCTGCTTTGCTGAGGACTGAAAGACTGGTGGATATTTCGGATTCAATAGCCTTCAGATTCTAAATTCTCCCCTGGACAGAAAATACTTGTGTCATCAGAAAACAAGATAAATTGTAGTATTTACTGGATTTTACATCCTTCATGACAGTTTTTCTCAGTGGCTTTGGTGCATTTCTCACATGACTTTTTCTTTTTGTTCAGCAGTCAGTTCAACCTCCTCATTCAGTCATTTGTTCTCATCATAGTAGCAGTTTTTCATTCCTTGTAACAAGTCTTAAATGCTCGTGGATAGTCATCGGCTGCTTCCATCCAGCTCTGCTGTTTGATAACATGATCATTTGCTCATGTCCTGTCAGTGTTGAACTGTGATGCTGAATCGTCCTTCTCTTCTTGTTGAAGCTTTGAGCCAGGACAGCATGGCAGAGTTCTCCTTGTATTTTCTTAACTTGAGAGCTTCGGTTCCACACACACTTTGGCTGGACTGGCATGTTCACTGCAGGCAGCTTGAAGGACACATGCACACTTCTCTGGTAAAGCCCAGTGCAGTATGGGTAATGAAGCGCCTGTGCAGGATGAAATATTAAAAGTGCGCTGGGCCCTGTGAAGGCTGATGTGCTCTGATAAGCGGCGGAGCAGTTATCTGAAGGATTCAAATAGACGCGCTGGTGAGCGTAGCGCTACGTTGTTGGAGCTTGGAGAAGAGCCAGGACGCTCAGCTGACATTTTCAGAAGTCCTGGAACTCTGTACCAGTGCAAACCTAACCACTGAAACCACTGAGTGGCTGTCAACATCTGTCAAGTAGCTTTTAGACATTTTTATCAGTTTTTCCTGAAAATGTCTCCTAAATTGAAGTATTGAAGTACTCAGGTAAACTTCAGCTTTCACTGATGAGGAGTGTGTGAAGCATTTTCTGATCTGATCTCATTAGTTGCAACTGAATCCCATCAAGTCCTACCTTACAAGCAGAGTGTGAATCATTTCTAAAACACTGAGACACAGAAATGGAAGGTCAGTCTGGTGGAAAAGGGGTGAGGATGCTGGTGGGAAGCGGAAGAGGACAACACAGGGGAAGAGGAAGAAGAGGCCGAGTACATCGGAGGACTCTTGATGAAATTAGGGCTCCGTTTGTGGATCATGGTGTGAATCCCGGCCTCACAGTGGCTGAGAGGCTAATTGAAGGATGCAGCTAAAATGTTGGAAGAACCACTGTGAATTCAATGATTCGAACATTTGGTTGGAGAATGTTGAGACTTAAACTTTAGAGAGAAATAAAAATGCTTGAAACTTCTAAGTCTCGGCACAGATTCTTTTATTCAAGATGAAGGAGATAACAGACAGCGGAGAAGGCCTACCAAAATATAATAATAAAAAAACAAGGCCTTGGTCCACAGCCCTTGAGTACCCGATCCGAGTCGAGACCCCAGGCTAATGGCCTCGAACGATAGAAGAGGAGCAAAGTTATACCTCAATGCTGCATGACAATGTGGCACTTCTGCTTTTCCAGTGAAAGCTGCCATTATGCTTTTAAGACCTTGTGATTTGTTCAAACAGATGCTTACCATCAGTTCCCATTTTCTTGGGCGTCCCTAGCAGGTATCTTATGACAGTTCATGCTGATTAGACAGGACCTGTCTCCAAGTTCCCCTTTCTGACCGGTGCAGGCTTGTGGTTTCAACAGCACACTTTGCTCAACAATTTAGTTATAGTGACCACACGCTAGTCTTAAGACACAAAACAGTTTAAAAGGGATATCATGATTACAGCTTTATCAGTTTCATCAGTAACATATAAAATAGTAGAATCACAATTCAATCACACATATTAGTAATACATAAGAGTAATAAAATCTCAATCTCATTACATGCATTGGTAATATAAAAATGCAAAATCACTGTTTAATCACACGTTACAGATGCAAATATACAACAACAACAGGTGTGTTTAATGACAGGAATTCACCACTAAACAATCTGCACTGAACTACTGTCATTGTGTCAAACATGAAGCTTCCAGTGGGACAAGAATTTTTCACTTTTTACATTTAACATTTAGACGAACAGCTTTACTGCAGCTCAAATTTAGTGTATTGTAGTGTACAGTGGTTTGCTATTTTTATTATCATTTTACTCTGAACCACAGAAGATTGTAAGACAACCTTGCAGAGGTGGAAGAGGAGCCATTTTCCCTTCACAATAAGAGCACCATGTGTGCAGTGGTGATTTCAAACAACGGCAGAAGACTGAGAGATACAAAGTGCTGTAATAGAGGATGACAACATCTTTAGATGACTGAATCTGTTTCAGTCACTACAACTCACTAAATGCAATAGTGTTAAACATTACAGTAGTTTTCAAACGGCTGTGTAAATAGTATAAAGTGCTGCTTGAGCATGTTCAAGTAGAGCCACTTAGATACAAGGGCGTACCCAAAAGAAACCGGAATTAGGTTATAAAATACTAATAATAATGAGTTTCGACTTCTGGCCGTCAGATGTGCTACAGGTAAGCCTCGTGCATATCTGTGAAAAAGCTGAGCTCCCAGAGTTGCACTGACGCCTGTCAGGCGCTATTTATAATAACAGAGTGCAGCGGCGGTCTATGATTTTTCCAAAATGGCGACATTGACTGGGAAGCCAGAGCAGCGCGCAAACATTAAATTCTGCTTTTTGCTGGGAAAAAGACAGCAGCAGAAACACTCACCTTGTTGCAGCAAGCCTACAAGGATGATGCTCTGGGAAAGACTCAGGTCCATGAGTGGTTCGGGTGGTTTAAAAAGGGCCAGATTTCCGCACGTCAGGTCCGCTCAGCCATGAAAACAATGCTGAGCTGCTTCTTCGCTGTCCAGGGTATCGTCCACAGCGAGTCTGTCCCTCCAGGTCAGACTGTAAATCAGGACGACTACATGGAAGTCCTCAGATGCTCCGTGAGGATGTGAGGAGGAAGTGGCTCGCGAAGTGGCAGAGTGGAGCCCGGTTGATCCACCACCACAGAGCGCCAGCAGACACGACGCTGCACGTCACGCAGTTTCTGGCAAAGAATGGGATGAATCTCCTCTCCCATCCACCTTATTCACCAGATGTAGCCTCGAGTGACTTTTTCTTGTTCCCCAGGTTGAAGAAAGAGATGAAGGGACAGCAGTTTGCAGATGTGGAGGAGGTGACAGACAAATCGCAGCCGGTCCAGAATGACACAATTATGCCACAACACATTGGTTAAGTGGGAGACACAGCTGGAGCGCTGCAATAATGCGGATGGAGATTATTTTGAAAGCAACAGTGATGTTTTATTTTGAAATGTCAGAAATAAAAAGTGACAGTAAAATTCTGGGAACTTTTGGGTACGCCCTCGTATGACTGTTTTACTTTGGAAAACACAGAGTGGACTGTCATTATGAGAACATGACAAAGCCTTTTGACTATCTACTTCAGAAACAATGGTGCCAGGACTTTTCCTTTTAACGACAAAGATACTTTCACTGACATGAAAACTTGCTTTTGAGGAATGAACCGTCCATTTCAACAAGTGACACATTTTGCAGGTTATAGGTTTTGCCTTTTGTCATAATTGTTTTGAGAAATGCATTAACTGTAGTGGAAAAGTAAAACGTGATGTGAGGAATGAACCAAAGTGATTGAGAAAAACTGGTAATGTCCAGAATGAAGAGGTTTTGTCCCAATACTGACCCCTGTTGGACACTGCAAAACAATGTCCAAGCATGAAGACTGAAAATCTCCCATTTTGACAAACATGTCTGTTGCTTCAATAACTTTCTACTTCGTGTGATGCTTAACCCACCTATGGGCTTCGCTATTGGTAACTCCTCTTGGTGCCAGCCAGACACTGAGACAGATCAAAGCAGTTGCCGCGCCAATCCTGCCCGGGCGACAGCGCATGCCCCGCTCGCGGTGGAAGTGGGGGGAGTTTGACTGCTTCAGGTCCATGATTGACAGTACCTGTGCAGTGGGGCAGTCTAGTGCTGTGTTCTCGCTGCCCAGGTCTGATGACAGTGTGGTTGGCTCAACGCGGCTCGACGCCATGACCTTCTCATCTGTGTCGGCTGCCACGTTTCGGCAGGGGCTGACCAGACACCTGGGTCCTCCTCCCACCCCTAGCCCAGGCCGCGCACGGCCCTTTCGCAAAGGGCCCCCGCACCTCTTTGTTCTGAGACGGTGGGCGGGCTGGTGTTCCTGGATGTGAATGCAGTGCAGCTGCTGACGCTTCACTTCCACAGGTGAAGAGACGTGCTGGACCTGCTCTCACCATGGCTGTCCAGGATGCTGAGAAGTGGTTACGCTCTGTAGTTTGCGCACCATCCCCCGCCATTCTGTGGCATCCTCCGCACGCGGCTTAGTTGCCCCGCTGGGACAGCCACACTCATGGAGGAGGTGTCCTCACTCCTGCACCGCGGCATGATAATGGAGGTGGATCTGGAGGAGTCGCACACGGGTTTCTACTCCCCCTGTTTTTCCCCCTATCCCCCCTGTGTTTAGAGACCTATTCTGGACCGACGTGTCCTCAACTCATGTGTGACCACCAGGTGGTTCTGCATGCTGACGTTCAAACACCTCCTGGAAAGTGTCCGCTCCGGGGATTGGATGACATCAATCGACCTCAAGGACGCCTATTTCAGGTTCGCCATCGAGGACTGCTGTTTTCAGTACAATTGCCTGCGCACCTTCTCAAAATGTGTCAAGGCTGTGCTGGAGCCCCTCTGACATCAAGATCTGAGAATCCTCACTTACATCGACGACTGGCAGGTGTTGGCGTCCTCTCGGCAGGAGGCCAAAGAGCACACATCCCGGGTTATACAACACGTCACGAGGTTGGGGTTTGTTGTGAAGAGAGAAAAGAGTGCGCTGCTCCTGGCCCAGCAGACCACTTACCTGGGCCTTGAGTTGGATGCGTTGACCATGAGGGTGCGTCTCTCCAGGAAGAGATGAACCTCATTTCTGTCCTTGCTGAATTTAGCGACATCACCTTTGGTGCGGGTCCACCATGCGAGGGTAGTTCCGGGCATGAGGGCTGCAGCCCACCCGGTGGTGCGCCTCGGTCTCCTTCACATGTGGAGGCTCCAGAGGTGGTTCAGTCTCCTCTGCCTACTGTCAGTAACAGACAGACACAGGAAGGTTGCTGTCCTGCCCTCCGCACAGGAGGATCTTGTGTTCTGGATGAATCCAGGTCACCTCCAACAAGGGATGAGCATGGGCTGCGTCTCAAACCCCGTCGAGGTGTTCACGGGCGCATCACTCGCGGGTTAGGGTGGCCATTCCGTAGTGGGCGGAGTCTGGGAGTCCATGCCCGCCCACATCAGCATTCTGGAAATGATGGTAGTACAGAAGGTGCTGCTTCACTTCTGGCCCGAGCTTCAGGGAAAACATGTTCTAGTTAGTTCGGACAAGACCACGGTTGTGGCCTACGTGAACAGACAGGGGAGGACCAGATCCCCTCCCCTGCATCACAAAGTGGCGGGGATTCTGCTGTGGGCAGATTCTCACCTATCCTCTCTGAGAGCGCGACATGTGCCCGGGGCTCTAAATGTTGGTGCGGACAGAATGTCTCAGGGAGGCCCACTGCCCGACAAGAGGTGCCTGTCACCCCGGAAATCACCCGGATTTTGCGCAAGTTCAGCCGCCGTGTGGCCAACCTTTTTGCAAGTGCAGAGAGTGCGCACTGCCCACTCTGGTTCTTGCTCAGGTCGTCAGACGACCCTCCTCTCGGGTAGAAGCCTTGGCTCACAGGTTGTGGCCTCTGGGCCTCCTGTACGCCTTCCCTCCGACCCGCCTCTTTGCTCCCCTGTTGCGCAGGATTAGGTTGTGGGGCCCTCACATCCTGGTGGTGGCCCCAGACAATCCAAGTGCCAGGTGGTACCCAGACCTGGTGCAGATTGCGGTTGAGAATCCCTGGCTAATCCCCTACAAGTCGGATGCTCTGATCCAGGCAGTTGGCACTCTTCAGTCCCGCCCTGTCCTGGGCAGGAGGTCTGGATGCTGAGAGGGTGAAACTAGCCAAGCTGGATCTCCCCCCATTAGTGGTGTCCACTATCCACGCCAGAGACAAAGTTTAATTGAATTTAATGTAGTTTTGAACCATAAAAGATAGAAACGTACTTTATTTCCCTTAAAACAGGGACATTTCAGGCTTTCGAAGCGTAGTTCCGCCATCTTGCTACGCTGTTCAGACAATGTACGGTACCGTGTCAAAGTAGGTGGACCGATCATTACCCGCAGTTGTCCAAGCGGAGCCGCTAATACTTCAGGAAAGGCTTCCAAAGAGTGTCAGTAGCAGCAAGATAGTTGTCTCCCGCATTTGCAAGGTCGCCAGAAAGTTCTACAAGCAATAAATCATGAAAACATCAACTTTTACGCATGTGTGCCATACATAATCGGTCAAACAAATATTTTGGTTTTTTTATTCAAGAAGTTTATTTCAAAAACAATTTCAAAAATTCAAAAATTTTGTATTTCACAAACAACACAACAGTGAAGTGGAAATAACGTCAGGCAAAGGAGACGCTGTGGATATAGTCACTTCTCTTGAAATGCAGTGTTGCTTTGAGAGAGATGCACCATCTGCACTCTCTGTGCGCACAGTGTGCATGCTGTGCACTGGGCGCTCTCAGGACCACAGAGAGCGCACCGGGGATACTTGTTCCAAGAGTTCCTTTGCAAAACTTTTGCATAAAAATGGCAAAGAAGACACTGAGAAAAGAGGACAGAAGGCCTTGACACATAAGAAGTTCACCAAAGAGCTGACAGTGCAGCTGCTTGGAACCCCCATAAAGAGCTCTCCTGCCCCAGCACCTGCAGAACACCTACCTGTAGCAACCTCTAACCAAGAAGATCCAGATAGGCGTGCCTTTTACGGAAGGAGAAACTGTGCCTACTGCAGGCAGACTGAGGGTAAGAAGATGAGCACTCCATGGAAATGCCAGAAGTGTGATGTTTATCCTTGACCAGAACTGCTTTTTGAAACATCACTCAACCCCAGGCAACATGTTAGCTTTTTTCCTTCAAAAACTGGACTCAGATTTGTCCACAAAGGCCTAAAGACTCATTTTCAAGTGTTATTTTTCTTAATCGGTGTCATTGAGTGTGTGTTTTTTTTTTTTTTTTTTTTTTTTTTTTTAATAAAGTGTGGGATTCTAATTTCTGCCTAATTTTTTGCATTGTATATCTGGTTGTAATGCTCTTACTACATGCATATGAGCCTCATTCACACAACAGTTTATGATATTTCAACTCAAGACAAAAAAACAAGGTCTATAATTTTATGGGGCATTGAAAGGTGGTCTGCACCCATACTGCACCGTGAGAAGTGGAAGGTCCTTCCAGTCTCTCTGCCCCCTCGCTCAGCACTGGGATCTCCAGCCCCATTCCCACAACCATTGCGACCATCTACCGTCCCCCCAGGCCTCCCACTCTTTTTTAAATGAATTTTCTGCCGTTCTCACTCACTTTTCCACTCTCTCTCCGAATGTAATTTTGCTGGGTGATTTCAACATAGACATGGACAATCCTGCTCCCCCCCTTACCAAGGACTTCTCCTCATCACTCAACAGTTTTGGTTTTCAGCAGTTTGCAGATTTCCCCACTCACGTCAAAGGACACACCCCGGACTTGATTTGCTGCTCCGGTCTCACCCCGTCTGACTGTACTGCTGCTCAACTTCATATTATGGACCATTTTCTTCTCTCATTTAATGTCTCCCTCCTTCTATCCATTTCTAAGACCCCGGTGTCATTTCATTCCGTAACATGGACTCCCTCTCCTCCTGCATCTCCACCCTTGTAATATTCCACATTGGGTCAAATAAGATGCATTGATGAAGCTTGCGGTTGGCATTTATTGACATCCACCTGGTCACATTGACATTTTTCTACCGAGTCCCCAGAACAACATTTCCTAGAATGCATTGCAAATCCCTCCTGGACTACGGTGAGCGAAGAGGGACACAGGTCACAATCCACAATAATAATACAACAACCCTGATTTTTGACTCTTCTTCCACCCCCGATGACCTTGTCTTCCTTTACAATAATGGACTCATGTACTCATGTACCATGAAATCCAAAAATCATGAGCTTGAAAGGCTCTTTCATAAATCTGGACTCAACATTCACAAAGACATGTATACTGCTCATCTATCTCTTTATATGGACTCCATTTCTCATGCAAAATCACACTATTACACTGGTCTCATCTGCTCTAATGCAGGCAGCAGCAGGCCCGCCGACAGGGAGGGACAAACGGGTCTGTTGTCCCGGGCCCATGGTTGGGAGGGGGCCCATCCAGCACCCCACTCACGGCTCCCGACGCAGCATGCAGGCACCATGCCGCTACGCGTGCTGCTCCGTGCGCTGCTCCGTGCGCTGCTCCGTGTGCTGCTCCGTGCGCTCCGTGCCTCTCCTCCCCACCGCCCGGTCCTACACTGCATGTAAGCACCGTGCCGCACCGCGTCGCACGCCGCATGCCACAACGTTCCCCACGTGCCGCACAGCTCCAATAACGCACCAACCCCACCCCCCACCCCAACTCTGCTAGTCGGGAAGGGGCCCAACTAACAATACGTTGTTCCTTGTCCCAGGCCCAGAAAAAGCTGTCAGCGGGCCTGGGCAGCAGTAAGACACTTTTTTCCATATTCAGCAGCATTATCCAAGCCCCTGACTCTCTGCCCCCCCCCCCCCCCACCCCACCCCCAACTTGTACTCTGAATAGTCTTGGAACTCTCTCCTCCAGTTTTTTAATGACAAATTCATCAAAATCCACCAACACCTTGGTTACACTACCTCACCTCCTCTGAACCTCTCCATCTCATCTACTTTCCACCTGTGATCTCCCTCCCCCCTCTGATATCTCCGATCTTATTACCAAGTCCAAGCCCTCAACTTGTCAGCTGAATCCCCTCCCCACAGTCCTGGTCAAATCCTGCCTCCCCTCTCTGCTCCCCCTCATATCAGCCATTATTCACTCCTCGCTGTCCTCTGGAATTGTCACAGCTCTTTTTAAATCTGCAGCTGTCAGCCCCATCCTGAAGAAACCTGGTTCAGATCCCAACAACTTCAAAAACCTCTGCCCCATTTCTCACCTTCCCTTCATCTCCAAAATCCTTGAGAAAATTGTTGCCTCTCAACTCCACTCTCATCTCACCCATGTCTTTATAAACGATTCCAGTCCGGTTTCCGTTCCCGCCACTGCACCGAAACAGCACTCATAAAGATCACAGATGGCCTTCTCATGGCAGCTGACTCCGGTCTGATCTCCATCCTCATCCTCCTCGATCCGAGCGTGGCCTTCGACACCGTTTCTCACTCCATCCTGCTCAATAGACTCTCCTCCATTGGCATCACACACACCCCCCCTTCACTGGTTTCACTCCTACCTCACAGGCCACACTCAGTTCATCCAGCTCAAGTCCTTCACCTCTCAGCCCTCCGCTGTCACTTCTGGCATGCTCCAGGGCTCCGTCCTGGGGGCCCCTCCTCTTCATCATATACCTCCTTCCCCTCGGTAACATTTTCTGGAAATTTGGTATTCATTTTGATTGCTATATAGATGACACCCAGCTCTATCTCTCCAGCAAACCTGACTCCACTCTCCCACTCTCCTCCCTCACCCACTGCATCTCTGAAATCAAATCCTGGTTCACCACAAATTCCCTAAAATTAAATAGTGATAAAATTGAACTTCTTCTTGCTGGCATCAAGTCATCACTGTCCAAATCTAACAGGTTTTCCCTCACAATTGACAGCTCCACAGTGTCCCCCTCCCCACAGGTTAAAGCTAGGGTTGGCGATCTTGGAAAACTAGCGTTAGCATGTAGCATCTCCCCAAGGCTCCGCCTAGCTAGCTCCGCCCAGCTCCCACCAAATTGGAGGAGCTCCCGTTGGGACGCTCTGTCGTTCTCAGCTTGGCAATGCGCACACTGAACCAGGGTCAGTGCACACCACTGAAAAGTATGCGCAGGGGACAGGTTGAACGGCGAAGGGATTTGATTGGTTTAAAAAAAGGTGTCCCGGCAAGACTATTGGTTGCTGTTTTTTCTGTTTTACTCCTGCTGTAGATAGCGGATATTTTCCAAACTACTTTAAAAGCACACTATGAGTTGCTTCCAATCGGGTCATAAAGATCATTTTAACCAGTATTTAAAAAAATTTATCTAATTCAGATCGCCAACCCTAGTTTTAAGAGTCTGGGTGTCGTCCTCGACAGCTCACTTTCTTTTCACTCCCACATTAATAACATCTCTCGATCTGCATTCTTCCACCTACGAAATATAAGCCGTCTCCGCCCCTCTCTTGCCCCTCACACCACTGTCATCCTGCAGGTACACAGCCTCGTCACCTCCCGCATCAATTACTGCAACTCACTCCTCTTTGGTGTCCCCCACAAATCCCTCCATAAGCTCCAACTGGTCCAAAACTCAGCAGCTCGCATCATAACCAAAACCTCTTCCTTTGACCACATCACCCACATCCTCCAGCAGCTCCATTGGCTCCCTGTCAAAGTCTGGATCATTTTCAAGATAATTCTGTTTACATTTAAAGCCATCCTCAACGTTGCCTCCCCCCCAATCTGTCCAATCTCATACACGTTGCCACCCCCTCTCGCTCCCTCAGGTCCTCCTCCTCTCTCCACCTCTCTGTGCCCTCCGCTCGCCTCAGCACCATGGGGAGCAGAGCATTCAGCCACTCTGCTCCTCAACTCTGGAACTCTCTCCCACCTGACATCCACAACATCGACTCTCTATCTCAGTTCAAATCCAGACTCAAAACCCATCTGTTTCAATCTGCCGATCATTTGTAATCTCAATCTTTTTAACTCATTGTGCTATGTTGTCTGTTGTTTTATTTATTTGTAATGTGTTTTTAATCTTTTGTAAAGCGACCTTGAGTGTCAACAAAGGAATAAAATGTATTATTATCATTATTATTATTATTATTATCATTATTATTATTATTATTATTATTATTATTATTATTATTATTATTATTATTATTATTTGGTCTATTAGCAAAATTTAAGATAAAAAAAAGTCAGGCAAGGACTAATTCTCCAACATGGCCAATAGTATGTGTCTGCAGCCGGATGCTGCACGAATATGACCCTACACTTCCGGCATCTAAAAATGAACTAGTTCACGTTCATTTGTTACTTTTGTTAGTACTCAATAAAAATCTCCTCTTAACCATCCATCACAAGTCACTGCGACTCCGAAACTAAACAAAATTCTTGAACCTGGGTGAAGCGGATTATACAGCGTCTTGTGACATGCGCACAAAGTCTCACGGGGAACTTGCAGGTCTTTAGCTCTGCAGCAGCAGTCCTCAGTGCCCAGCAGAGTGTTTTTATCTGCTGATATCTGCTCAAATAATGTCCCAAAATCTCCATGATACGCTGCTGAAGGAGCGGCTGCTCCCCTGACTGGAGCACCACCGCACCGAGCGGCACGTCTCAATGTGAGCTCTGCTCCATGCTGATGTTTCGAATTAACTGGTGCCCGTGTTAACTTGTGACCAATAGATGACTGAAACATGTAGTCATTCTGGCGAACGTCGGTTATCGACAGTTACAGTGAGTGTATACGTTTAAAGTCTTTTGTGAATCTTACTTTAACAACTGCTGTTATCAGCAGGTATTTACACAGACCTCCGCCGTCATTCCTTAACACGAGAACCAGTTAATCCATAACATCAGCCGGACGATCGCTCGTATTCTGCCACGGAGCTCTTTATACAACTCGCTGTTTCACAGTTTGCTTCCATCTCACCTCTCCAGTGTTTGTTGTCTCGGGGTTTTTATTAAAAAAGTGTTTTTCAACCACCACCGTGTTTCTCTGCTTGTTTTTGACTGTCCTGCTTCCCGTTTACTGCGCACGTCATCACGTCATTAAGTACGGGGATCCCCTGTTTAATCCGCAACACTACCCCATCCCCACTGCCCTCCACTGTGCCGTAAAACCGGACTTTTCAAATGAGTGTGAACGTGAACTGCGTGTGCCACTCATTCTTGCCAAAGTGAGCGTCGCTCTCGTTCACGTTCATGATATGAAAACTGAAACGCTCAGTTCGCAGTTCACCGTGAATATGAATGTGTTCAGTGAAAGCCGTTCATTGAACTCCTTCATGCATAACACTGACGGAGGTGGCACGAACACGCCCCGCACGAATATGGTCCTCCCGCAATTTACGTTTTAAATTAGATTAGGGTTTGGGTTAGGGTTGTAAGTATATTTAGAGTGAAATCACCAATTTAAAACGTACATTGTGGTAGGGCCATATTCCTGCGGGGTGTATTCGTGCAGGCTCTGGTAGGTGGCGCTCTCTTTAGAGAGTGGTCTAAACTTGCCGGAAGTGTATGGGTCATATTCGTGTGGCAGCATCCCGCTGCAGCCATACCCTTCTCAAAATGGCCAGGTCTCGGTGGTGCCTCTCTGTGATATGGTGTTGGGACAGGGGGCTGGCCCCCGGCTCCTGCTCCATCTATGGGGTTCTGGAATTTTTGCAGGGGCTCTTGGATAGTGGCTGATCTGCATCCACCCTCGCAGTGTTTGCGTTGGCCATCACGACAGGTCATGAGGGCTTCTGGGGCTTTTCAGCGCGCAGTTATCCACTGGTGAAGCGTTTCCTTAAGGGTGCTTGCAGGTTGGGGCCTTCCCTTAGACATGTGGTTTCCCCATGGAACCTCCACACAGTGTTGGAGGGTCTGGGGGGGCCTCCGTTTGAGCCTCTGGAACAGACAAATATTCGCATTCTGTCTTTTAAGGCTGCCCTCCTTTTGGCCTTGGCCTCTGCCAAAAGGGTCAGTGATTTGTGCGCCCTTTTGGTCCATTCCTCCTGCTTATCATTCAGCCTGGATGGTGGACTGGTTCGTCTTTGGTCCAACCCAGCCTTTCCCCCGAAAGTGATTACTTCAGATTTTCGGTCACAGGTGATCCAGATGCGGACAATTTGCACTCCGCTGGTCTTATCAGTGGACGAGGCGTGGCTGTGGTTACTGTGTCCGGTCAGGGCCTTGCATTGCTCCGTGGAGTGTACAGCTGGCTTCCGTACTACAGACCAGCTATTCGTGGGTTTTGAGGTCAGGGGGCGTGGTGCCCCGCTGTCATCGCAGCGCCTTGCCCACTGGGTTGGTGGTGCTATTGCTGTGGCTTACGAGGCACAGAACCGTCCTCCGCCCACAGTGATTCAGGCCCACTCCACATGTGGAGTCTCATCTTGTGCAGAGGGGTCACATGTATCAGGCTGCCTCCTGGTCTTCAGTGTCCACCTTTGTGCGTTCATATCTCATGGATATGTGTGCGGGTTCAGTGGCTCTGTCGGTCTTAAGTGGGGACAAGGGTCCTGTCGCTTGAATGGACTGTTTTGTTTGGTCTCGCTGGCTGCTGTGTTTTCCCTCGGGGAATCCAGGCTGGACCCTGGTGCATGCTGGGTTAGCTCTGCCGAGGCCTTGCCCAGCATGTGTTTTGTTATCAGGCACGTGTATGGTCAGCGCCTCGGTGCAAGGGCGCTTGATGTCGGTGTCTTGGGGCTCTGTGGGCTCTGTGCATGGCGTATGGCCTGCTTTGCTCCTTCATTCCCTCGCCTGGGGGCACATTTATCCTTATGGCCCCCACCTTGGTGGTTACCAATATTGATGCCTGTAGGTGGGCTAAGCCAGCCTCGTGAACCAGCCCCGCCCACTCCACATCCACATTTGGATTTAGTAACTGGGGTGGGTCTGGGGACAAGCCAATACAAACTCCGTGCAGGGGGCGTTGGTTACCTCTTTGACTGACAACGCACTTCAGCCAATCAAAACAATACGTCATCAACATGCGTTAGCTTCTCTAAGAGTTAGTTTTAGCTCTTTAGCTCTAGCTTCTCTACACCCAAAGACACGTGAAAACATATTTTTCTATCAGAAACTCACCAGGTGCAGACTCTTGATCTTGCTTGATTGTTGTAATACTTGGTATTTTGGCTGTAACTTTACTTATTGCAGCTTTCAGATGATGGTTAAAGTCCGTAATCTCCGCTACGCTCGTTGATGACATCACTTCCAGTTTAGCCACCAAAAAAAAATTGAAAACAAAAAGCGGCAACGCTGATTGGCTCGGCCATCTCATGGCCGAGCCGCATTGTCTTTATATTGGCTTGTCCTCAGACCCACCCCAGCTACTAAATCCAACTGTGGATGTTGAGTGGGCGAGGCTGGTTCACGAGGCTAGGGCTAAGCATCATACGAAGTAGAAACTATAGTTACTTAATGTAACTACAGCTCTGCGAGCGTGTGCATGCCCACCTTCCCACAAGCCCAACCGGACTGCCTCTCTCCTCTGAGCTGACTCGAAGATTGAGAGGTTTGCCTGATTAATATAGTCCTGGTGAGGGGTGGGGCATGCACCATCGCCCGGGCAGGAATGGCGCAGCAACTGCTTTGATCTGTCTCAGTCTCTGGTTGGCGCCGAGTGGAGTTACCAATAGTGAAGCCCATAGGTGGGCACGCACACACTCGTAGTACTGTAGTTATGTTAAGTAACTGTAATTTTCCTACAGTGTGAAGCCACACCCCTGATCCCAGAACTCCAGTTTATTGATGAATATTTCATGATTTATTGTGTCAAATGCTTTTTTTTTTTTCAGCTCAATCTCAATGAACACTGGAACTGCTTCATTCTTTGTGTCCGTGGAGCTGCTGATTTTCTCCATGAACTCTATTAAATCATTGATGTAGATATCTGTGATCTGAATCCATGTTGATTTGCAGACAGCAGTTTGTGTTTGTCAATAAGTTAATCCAATGAAAACTTGTTCTATGATTCTGGAAAACTGTGGGAGTAAAGAAATGGGCCTGTAATTGTTGAGCAAACGGAGCCTCGGTGTCAATTCCAAACTGAAAATGTGGAGTTTTCTGTCCCACACTTTAAGACTTCAGGTCAGACTCAGTTTGTTAGATTTGCTTTTAGAAATAATCTAATTCTCGACCTTTGAACTCTCTTGGCCCACTCTGGAAGCTCTTGACCGGAGCTGGACTCTTCATACTTTCAGCTAGTGATGGAGAGATGACACTTCATGAACCACTGTCTTTATTTTCTGAAGCCACTACATGGTGCTATCTGTTCAAGAAACGTTTGAAAGCACACTTAATTGTCAGTACCTCAGCCTCAATCTTAAAACCAAGGGTGCCATCTAGTGGCTTCAGAAAATAAAGGCAGTGGTTCATGAAGCTTCATCTCCCCATCACTACTTTCAGCTCATCTTCAGATCAAACATATTTTATTGGAATGTTGACACTGAACTCAAGCTGCATGATCAGAAGTGAGAATCACTAAAACCTGATTAATACTGAACACTCTCTGTTTCCCCACAGGAGTCCATGTAAAAGACAGAAACCGTCCAGCTGGTAAAGACAGTCCTCAAAGATGAAGAAAGAAAGTGAATCTTTGTTCTTGCTGACTTTGTGCTCTTTGCTCAGAGGCTGATGATGAGTTCAGATTGGTGGGAGGAAGCTCTGGCTGTTCAGGTGGACTGGAGCTGAAACACCTTGGAGAATGGAGACCAGTGGACGACGATTACTGGAACATTAAGTTATCAACTGCAGTCTGTGAACGTCTGCGCTGTGGCTCTGCTATTTCATTGAAAGCAACATCTGAGTCATCATTCATATCTGTCTGGAGGGTTGAATATGAATGTTCCAAGTCTCCATCAGACTTGAAGAACTGCTTCAGGTCCTCTTATGCTTCCTCTTTCATTATTCTCACATGTTCAGGTAAGACCAATGTGGTTTCATTAACTCCATGTTCTCAACACGTTGAGTTCAGAAAATAAAGCTTTTAACATAACATCAGAATTGATCAATCATTAAAAATTCAAGACTTCTATTTTCAGTTTGTTCACACAGACCTACAACTCAGGCATACAGCTGTTGAGCCGAGTTCAAAAAACAGATTCATTCATCAAAAATATAATTAAATAAAATAATAAAATACACTCAACAACAGTGAAGTGAAGAATAAATACGAGAAAAAGAGGACCAGATGCTGCAGCTGAGCAATGAAAATCATTCAACTGCCCATAAATGTGTGTGTGTGTGTGTGTGTGTGTGTGTGTGTGTGTGTGTGTGTGTGTGTACGGGTATTTATGTCCTTGTTGGGACCAAATGTCCCCACAAGGATAGGAAAACCTGGCACGACCTACCTCGTGGGGACATTTTTTGGGTTCCCCTGGGGGGAAACAGTGTTTTCTTGGCCATGTTGTTGCAAAAACATTTCTTTAGGGCTACGCTTTGTTTTGGTGTGGGTTAGGGTTAGGGTAAGGGTCAGGGTTGGGAGTTAGATATGAATGGTAGTCAATGGAAGGTCCCCACGAGGATATAAATACAAACATGTGTGTGTGTGTGTGTTTATGTGTGTGTGTGTGTGTGTGTGTGTGTGTGTGTGTGTGTGTGTGTGTGTGTGTGTGTGTGTGTGTGTGTGTGTGTGCGTATGAACGCAGAAAATACTAGGGCTGGGATGATATGCTTTTCTTTCTCCCGATTCCCGAATACTTGAGTGCCAATTCAATTTAAATTGCGATTCCGATTCATTGTGATTCTGCAAGTATTGCAATTCGATACTATCGATTATTGCAATTTTTCTTTCCATACATTTCCTGATCCAAAAACAAAAGTTGAATCACACACTTCTTGGGGGGTTTGCGTGTGTGCATGCATTGGAATCCGGTCGAGGGCTGGATTGGAGTGGCGGCCGCCATTTGATGATCACTGCTTTATACGAGGGTGTACCCAAAAGAATCCGGAATTTGACTGTAACTTTTTATTTCTGACATTTTAAAATAAAACATCATCATCACCTTCAAAATAATCTCCATCCGCTTTAATGCAGCGCTCCAGCCGTGTCTTCCACTTCACAAATCCGTCGTCAGGCCCGCACGTAATTGTGCCATTTTTTGCCCGCTGCGATTTTTCTGTCACCTCCTCCACATCTGCAAACCGCTGTCCCTTCATCTCTTTCTTCAACTTGGGGAACAAGAAAAAGTCACTCAAGGCTTCATCTGGTGAATAAGGCGGATGGAAGAGGAGATTCATCTCATTCTTCCCCAGAAACTGCGTGACACGCAGCGCCGTGTCCGCTGGCGCACTGTGGTGGTGGATCAACCAGGCTCCACTCCGCCACTACGCGGACCGCTTCCTCCTCACATCCTCACGGAGCCGTCTGAGGAGTTCCATGTAGTAGTCCTGATTTACAGTCTGACCTGGAAGGACCAACTCGCTGTGGACGATACCCTGGACAGCGAAAAAGCAGCTCAGCATTGTTTTCAAGGCTGAGCGGACCTGACGCGCGGACATCTGGCCCTTTTTAAACCACCCGAACCACTCATGGACCTGATTCTTCCCCAGAGCATCATCCTTGTAGGCTTGCTGCAACAAGGTGAGTGTTTCTGCTGCTGTTTTTTTCCCAGCAAAAAGCAGAATTTAATGTTTGCGCGCTGCTCTGGCTTCCCAGTCAATATCGCCATTTTGGAAAAAATCCATCAGTGTAACTCTCGGAGCTCAGATTTCTCACAGATGTGCATGAGGCTTGCCTGCAGCACATCTGACGGCCAGAAGTCGGAACTCATTATTATTATTGTTTTCTGACCAAATTCCGGTTTCTTTTGGGTACCCCCTTCGTATGAACATGTGTGTTAGGTCAGGTTTGTCTCGAGGCCTGCTACTGGTAACATGTAAACGAGTACTACCTGTTCCATGGTCAACTTACCGGCGACTAAACTGGTAACCTCACTGCCCTTGTAGGACACTTAGGGGGGTGGGTAGACACCCTGACAGGATAAATAAAAGACCTGTCTACAAGGATACATGCACCCGAACTGGGTCTTATATCCATCTACCAAACACAATTCACTGCCTTGTGGACAGTGTTTTGACAAAGACTGAAGGAAGCGACCCTGACCCAAACACAGCAGGACGTGGACTCCTGTCGGGAAATTGGAAAGGCGGGCGAATCCCGCAGGATCAACGGCTGTTCATTGCAACTGGGTGTGCCTCCGGTCGTCAAGAGTTCCCTTGCCATCGGACTAATACACACCTGGTGAAGACTATGGAGCTCTGTTTGTGTGACTGTACTCTTCACCACGCACAGCTTCTGCTTACATCACTCAAAAAAGCCCTGCGGCAACTGGGGATTGGCGTCGGGAACAGGGAAGTGAAGCCCGGAAGTTCCTAGTCACAAACCAGCACATAGGCGGTGGAGGTTTTATTAGTCGCTCAACTCAGGACCGGAGACTGTAAAGTTGTTCGGTAGTTGCCTCCATGACTAAGCAGGCCTATTTGGGATCCACTCTGCTTACCTCTTTATCCACCTCTATCTCTACCTCTATCATCCAGCGGGTTCACCTAACAAGTGGCAGGAAAACACCATTGAAAATTGCAACTTGGAATGTAAGGACGATTATGGATAACGATAAATCCTACAGACCGGAGAGAACTCCCAAGACTCGACACTGATATAACGGCGCTTCAAGAAACACAACTCCCGGATGAAGGAAAACTCACAGAAGATGGAGAAGGATATACCTTCTTCTGGAAAGGTCTACCTACTGCATCAAAAAGGATCTATGGTGTGGGATTTGCCATCAAGACCGAGATAATGAGGAACCAAGACCATCTGCTGGTTGGGGTAAATGAGCGCTTACAGCTGAACCTAAGTAACAACAGGAAAGCAACTCTCATCTCTGCATATGTTCCTACCCTCCTTGCTGACCAGCATGACATGGAAGTATTTTACTCAGGCCTCGACATTCTTCTCTCGCAATTCCTTCAGAGAAATAAACTCGTATTGCTGGGAGACTTCAACGCTCGCGTTGAGAAAGAACACCTCGTATGGAAAAATATTATCGGCAAGGATGGGACTGGAAAGGCAAACAGTAACAATAATAATGATGCACCCAAAGACATTTTACATTGCATTATTCATTCACTCCATACTGGGTAGTGGTAAGCTACTATTGTAGCCACAGCTGCCCTGGGGCAGACTGACGGAAGCGAGGGACTCATCATGTCCCTGATGAACTTCCACATACAGAGGAAACACTGTAATACATGTAAGAAAATATCAATCAGATATAACACTAGTCGACTGAACCAACTTGAAGTAAAGGAGAAATTCCAGAAGGAGATTGCAGAGGAGATCAGGTGCATTAATTGTGACTCTGTGGATAACAACTGGACTGAACTTTGAGAGGCCGTAACCAAGATATGCAGCACCAAGCTGGGCAAGCTGTCATGACACAGCGAAGATTGGTTCGATGACAACGATCAGCTTTCAGAGTTTGGCAGTCTGACTACAGAAACAAACAGAAAAGAAATCAATACCACGATGTCAGATCTAAAGTCCAGAGAGAAGTCAGGAACTAAAGGTGGGTCAGGAAATTGGAGGAGATCCAAAGCCTGGCTGACAAGAACTGTAACCGGGAATTCTTTGCTGCCACTCAGAAGCTATATGGACCTTCTTCCAGCGGAGCATGACCCATAGCTGCAAAAGATGGCACCATCTTTAAGGAGAAGGAACAGATCAAAGCCAGATGGGGCGAGCACTTCTACAAGCTACTCAACCAAGAAACCCCAGTTAATGAAAATGTTCTGGATAAAATACCCCAAATCCAGACAAACGAAAGTCTGGCTCTACCACCAATCACAGATGAAATGCGAAAAGCAAGTAAGATGGCCAAGCAAAAGAAGGCGGCTGGCCCTGATGGAATACCTGCTGAGCTCTTCAAACATGGAGGAGCAGAACTCACTCAAAAACTTCTGGATCTATTCCAAAAGATATGGGAGAGCGAAACACTCCCTGCTGATCTCAGAGATGCCAACATCATTACCATCTTCAAGAAGGGGAACAAGGGTGAATGTGGAAACTATCTGGGGATTTCTCTGCTCTCCATCACTGGGAAATTACTAGCTAGGATACTAAGCTACCGATTGAGTTCACTAACAGAGGGATGTCTTCCAGAGATGCAGTGTGGGTTTAGGCAAAACCGTGGAACAGTAGATATGATCTTTGCTGCACAAAAAATCCAAGAAAAATGCCAAGAACAACATAGAGACCTCTACATGGCATTCATTTACCTAACAAAGGCTTTTGACACCATTCACAGACCAACTCTATGGAAAGTCCTGCACAAGTTGGGGTGCCCAGAGAAGATCATCAACATAGTGCTTCATGACGGCATGAGAGCTTCTGTATTAGTTGGTGGCGAAAACACACAAGACTTTGAGGTGAAAACTGGAGTCAAACAAGGATGTGTCTTGGCACCTACCGTGTTCTCGATCTTTCTTACAGCAGTCTAACACTTGGCCATGGAGAGCATGCGGGAATAAGACTCAGGCATAGGTTTGGTGACATCTTCAACCTGCGTCGACTTAAAGCCAAAACCTTCAAGCAAAAACTTCTGGACTCCGGTATTATGCTCCAGCTCAGAAAACTAATCGTTTTTCAAACCCCTTCGTGCCTTCTGCAATCAAATTATTGAATTCCAGTTCTTAAATTGTTTATTGTATTGCTTGTTTTATTATCGTTCAACCTTAGTTCCACTTGTGGCTGAACTGGACTGTCTCATGTTGTATATATGTGTGAAACTGGTCGAGATGTGCTGCAAATGAATTGCCCTATGGGATCAATAGAGTTTTCTGAACTGAAGTGAAGACCAAGACTTCTGTCACATCAGTGTGCAAACAGTACGCAGACGATAACGCCATTGTTGCCCACACAGAAGAAGATCTCCAACACGCAATGGATGCATTTAACAATGCCTACACTGCATTAGGCCTTAAACTCAATGCCAAGAAATCAAAAGTCCTATATCAGCAACAACCTTCGGCCCAACTCAACGGAAACCGACCTAGAACTGGGCCCTCATTAAATTAAGGAATTAGGTCGGGGCGGGGGGCATCTAGTTCCAGCTGTATGCGAGCAACACAACGGGAGGTGGCGGTGGTGGCACCCCCCCCCCCACACACACACACACGCACACTCACACACACTCCCGTGGATTTCAAATGAGAGGGTGCAGGCTTTAGCTCGGGCAGAGTGTCCATCATTTTCTACTTGTGGCTGGACTTGAACTCGTTTTCTCTCGGCTCACCTTCATTGTTTTCCTTGAAACGGATATGACATAACGCCGTTGCCGCACACTAAAACATTAAAAAATTGATTCTGGAGAAAAGGATAGATATTTAATATCATCACAAAAAAAATCCCGATATACATGAAAATCGATTTTTTTTTCCCCAGCCCTAGAAAATACTGTTTCCATCTCAGTTGTCACCACTTTCACTGTCAAAGGGAAAAACTGCGGTGAAAATATTTTTTATGTGTTATGATCCTGTCTTCTCACCTTTGTTTGAGTGTAGGTACAGTGTTTCTGGTTGTTGCTGCAGTGTTTGTGTTTGACGTTGCTGGTACAATGACCTGCTGTCCTGTGTTCAGACGGGGTGCGGCTGCTGAATGGATCCAGTCGTTGTTCAGGCAGACTGCAGGTGAAGACTAACCCATCTGACCAGACCTGGTCCTCAGTGTGTGAAGCAGCCCTGGACCTGCACGATGCAGAGGTGGTGTGTCGGGAGCTGGGCTGTGGGGCTCCTTCATTCCTGCAGGGGGCGCTCTATGGAGACGTGCAGACTCCCAGGTGGAGCCCAGAGTTCCAGTGTGGAGGCCATGAGTCTACTCTCCTGTACTGTAGAAGCTCAGGCTCAGCTAGAAGCAGCTGCTCAACTGGTAAAGCTGCTGAACTCACCTGCTCAGGTAGAAGAAGAGCTGCAGCTTCCACTCCTCTTCTCTTCACACTAACGTCACCCTCTAACTCTTCTCTCTCTGCTCTGGGTTCAGGGACCGATGAGTTCAGGTTGGTGGGAGGAGCCAGTCGCTGTGCAGGAAGTCTGGAGCTGAAATATCTTGGTGAACAAAGACCTGTGGAGAATGATGGCTTCACCATGAAGACAGCAGCTCTCATCTGTGAACAGCTGAACTGTGGCTCTGCTGTTTCTTTCGAAACAACAGATGTTTCAGAGCAATTTATGTGGTTTATCCACCCAGGATGTTTTCAGTCTCCATCTGATCCATGGAACTGTCTGGAGTCATGGAGCTCCTCTTACACCCTGAAACTCACCTGCTCAGGTATGTTTTACTGACTTAAAGGTGCTGTCGGCAGGATTCGGCATCTCCATGGCGATTTGACCCATCTAAGATGGCGATTTGAAACCCAGCACAGCCAATCCTGTCCTGTTTTTTCTGACATCACGCTCTTACGCAAGTTAAGCCCCTCTCACAAGAACGAGTGATGAACGCCCCTCGACCAATCACGGTTAGAGCCTCAGGGCTCTTCTGATTGGTCAAAGATACCTGGAGCTGTCGAGATTCCTTTTCAGCTCAGAACAGAGAGAGATAGAAATGCTGCACCCTTGCTGGAGTGCAATTATGCTACACTCCTAAAGAATTATCAATGGATACTCTTACATTTAACCCAAATAAAACACAGAAAAATTAGCATTGACTCGCAAAATCCTGCCTACAGCACCTTTAAAAAAAAACAAAAACAAAAAAAACCTGTTTTCTTCATGGTTTTACAGTGAATTATTTTCTGATGCTTCTCTGCTCCTTCAGTTTGTTCCTCAAACCAGAGATCAGCCAATTGGTCTCCAACAAATTCATGTTAGGAAAAAACAAAACAAAAACAAAAAAAAAAAACTCAAATCCACAAAGATCTGTAGATAGAAATACCACAGCTGCTGGAGTTGAACTGAGTTTCTGCTGTTTCTGCCGAGGTTCTTTTGTTTCCTCTGAGTTTCTACGATTTACTCTGAATTTTCTACTGTTTCTTTTGTGGTTCTATTGTTTCTTCTTAGCTTCTACGGTTTCCTCTGAGGTACTCTTGTTTCTTCTGAGCTTCTCCTGTTTCATGTGAGATTCTGTTGTTTCCTCTGAATGTTTACTTTTTCGCTAAGGTTCTCCTGTTTCTTCTGAGTTTGTGCTTTGTTTCTGCTTTTATCCTGTTTGGAAAACTGTGTGGGTGTCAGGGGGACTGCTTTAAAGCGGTTTGAATTTTACCTGAGAGGGAGGTCCATCTCTGTGAGGTTGGGGGACTCCAGTTCCTTTTCTGCTCCTCTGCACTGTGGAGTCCCCCAGGGTTCTATTTTGGGCCCAATTCTTTTTGCCCTGTACCTCCTCCCAATCAGGGAGATCTTCAGAAAGAATGGCATGGATTGCCATTTTTACGCCGATGACTGCCAAATTTATATGGCCATCACCAAAACCAGCCATTGCCCCCTGACCCCCTCGTCAACTGTGTTGGTGACGTCAAGGCTTGGTTAGCCAAAATTTTTTAAACTGAACGAGGGGAAAACTGAAGTCATTTTATTTGGTAATTCCCTCATTAACTTGGGACCCCTCCAAAATTATTTGAGTCCCAAACTCACCAGCCTTGGCGTCACCATAGACAGTGATTTTAAACTTGATAAACAGTTCAATGCGGTTTTGAAATTGAGCTTTTATCACCTTCGTCTTTTATCTAAGGTAAAATCTTTTCATCTTTTAATCTTCTTGAACAAGTCGTGCATGCTTTTATTTCTTCTCGCCTGGACTACTGCAAAGTGCTTTACACAGGCATAAGCTGAAATACACTCTAGCGGTTGCAGTTAGTCCAGGACTCTGCAGCATGACCTTTAATAGGGGCCAGAAAGCGCGAACACATCACCCCAATTTTAGCTTCTTTGCACTTGCTCCCTGTTAATATTAGAATTGATTTTAAGATCTTTTGTTTGTTTTTAAAGCTTTGAATGGACTGGCCCCTCAATACATCACCAACTGCCTCCAAATTTACACTCTAGCCAGTCCCAGCTCATGGTGCCTAAGACGCAGTGTTGGGGAGAATATTTGGAAATGGTATTTAGTTACAGAATACTGAATACCTACTTTAAAATGTATTTTGTAATGTATTCCATTACATTGGTTAATCTTGGTACTGTATTCTGAATACTAGAATACTTCCTCTTAAAAAAAGTTCAAGTGCACGAAACCTGTTATTTATTTGTAGCTTTGCAGGAAATAAAAGGCATAGTAGTGCTAAACATCTATTGACAGGCAACAATAAAACCCTGACACTTCAATTATTTTCTTAAATTTATTAAAGTATTAACAGCTTTTAATTCTTTTTTTAGTAATAAAGTGACAACATGCTTGAAAATTGAACCAACTGTTCAATCATTTTCCAAAATGATGCATTCTCTACCAGTGAAAAAGGTTGTACATTGGCTATGTTGTACTCAAACAACAAATCATCAAGTCGTTTTTGAGTAAGTGTGAAGGTGCCAAAAACTGTTTGCTTGAGAGGAGGTGTGCTTGAAATGGAGTCATCTGGTGATGTGGCTGGGATTCACAGTAATTGGGATGATCCCTCTGAAACAACAAACACAGAAACCCAGTTTTGATGATTAAAATAATACATACAAGTGCTCTAATTTTTTGATGACATAGACATAGAATGGCATTCTTTTTTAGGTTAATTCTCTGGATCTTCTGGCCTTCATTTCATTCCTGAACTAGGAAGAAGTCCTCCGATGTGAAGTGGGCACTCCACACCCGATAATCCAAATGTGGTAAAGTTGGAACTTTGATGCTGGGGTCCATGTTGAGCGCTATTAGCCATAGCCTCAATAAATCCCGGTCACAAAGTGGGAGCCTGTGAGCTCAGTGACGTCCAGCTGGTCATTTTACTTTCACAGCCAGGATATATGCACACTGGAACCATTGTACCAAAGTTACAACCAGCTGAAAATAAACTCTGACTGACTAAAAAAGCCGATTGAGATGCAGACGCTACTTCCATGTAAACAAACAGAATGAATGTGCGCCACGGCGCAGTGTGATGACATCATCGCTTCAGCGCTCCCAGAGAGTTGCTCAATCTAGCTGGTTTACAGACTTCCCAATAGCACTAAGTGATGCTGAGTTATTAAATTTACATGTATCTACCACCCCACAACAAACATAAGAGAAAAGAGCGTCTGTAACGGCTGCATGTCGGTGCCCCTCCCGCTGCCGTTATATGGATATGGGAGCATCTAATTATCTCCGAACCAACTGCAAATCATACGAAAGTCAAACGGGTGAGTAAATGTTGTTGTGACGAATGTGAAATAAGGTCCAGATTGTAAAAACGACCGTTCCCCTTTAAAGAACAGCTGTATTCTTTTTCATGAACACTTAGGACTTCATGCTGCTGCTTTTTACATTTTTTCATAACATGTTTCACATGACTTGTATTTGAACTGCCAAATAAATATATGCCTTTCCTTTTAGTCAGTTACCAATTGAATGATAAATGCAAAGAAACAATTCCACTCAAAAACAGCTTTATTTGATATCAGCATGCCTGCAGATTCATGGACAATTAAGAGGTAAGAACCAATTAGACACATATATTGTAGGTTCCTGAATAATGAAGCCCAAGCTTGACACTATCTCCTCAGTTTACTCATCAATCCTCAGTTTACTCCATAACATCCAACAAACCTTATCCATGTGGATTTTTAACCTTAACTTATTTATACACATATTTTCAAAAGTAATTTACCACAACATGAACTGTACCTAATCATCTGTGAATATTTCAACCTGTAATTACAGGTTAAATGCTTGTTTGTGTTTGAGATGTGAAGTGATTATTTAGATAATTATTTAAATAATCACTTCACATCTCAAACACAAATAAGCATTTAAATATGAAATGGCAATTTTCACATTGATAAACTCAAACTGTATTTAAGCTCCTACATATGTTGGTATGAATTTTGTCACAATCACTTCTGTATATGTAAAATGTTTCAGCAAGCTGAGTAGACATGAAAACACATCTCCAGCATTTATATAAAAACAAACAAGAAAAGGCCAGATAACTTCAAAATAACACAAATAGATCAATTACTATCACAACTTGAGTCACATGTCACATCAGACTTCACTAACAACTAGCAGGTGTAAAGCAACTGAGGAGCTGTAATGTCATGAGCTGCTTTAACGACTCTTTTTCCTGCTGCCTCTGCATTGTGGACAGAACCCAGAACCCTGCACACCCTTTGGGGTTTCCTTGATGTTCACACAGCCTAAATGGAACCGCTGCAGTTATCATTGTCATGGCGTACAGATGGCTTAGCGAGTAGACTGCAGGTAATTAACGATGTTGAAGCAGCTGATGTCAGCCCATTTATCCTCGTTCGACAGAACCCAGAACCCTGCACACCCTTTGGGGTTTCCTTGATGTTCACACAGCCTAAATGGAACCGCTGCAGTTATCATTGTCATGGCGTACAGATGGCTTAGCGAGTAGACTGCAGGTAATTAACGATGTTGAAGCAGCTGATGTCAGCCCATTTATCCTCGTTCCGGATAAATTCCGTGCTTGCGATCAAGTATGGGTCAATAGTCAATCCCCTTGCACTTTTCGCGACACAGAATCCTGTTTTTTTCGCTCAAAAGTCTGCAGTAATCCGCCACCATCTGATGTGTTTAACTCCGTGTATGCCCTCCAACATGACGCCTGAAACGGTTGCTCAGCAACCGATGACGTCCTTAGGAACACCCTATTTGCTCCCGGTCTGCGAATCGAAGCACGAGCACCCCGCCTTCATATTATCGGATAAAAGTCAACGTGCCTCCAAACAATACTCCTGGGCTGAATTTCAACTCCACCCTGACCCTGGCTGTGAGTAACTGCAGCCACCAGCCAACGCGGCATGGGAGCGCGCACAAACACTTTACAGACTGTCCGTCGGTCTTTTTTTTTTTTTGACTCACGAGATAACGCTGATAAAGTTTTTTTTTTCTTTGTGGTGGCACTTTTTTGTGAGCTTTGAGTGGATGCTGATTTGGAATAATGCTTTGTTTTCAAAGTTCTCAGGAACACAGTGTGAAGGCCGCTCTGTTGTGTCTGAAGTCACTTGGAAACAGCGTCTGCTAGTCTCGTAAGATCTAGCTATATGAGATGGCGTGGCCGGAAGTCATGCCAGAGTTGGGTTGGATTCTTGCTGGAGCAACAGCCTTGCTCTCAATCAGCTGATTTGTGTGTGCTTCCTCTGCAATCCTCAATAAATCCTCCTTGTGCAGCGTCAACTCCTTGACTCGTCATCTTTGGCTCTGATTCACCAAAAATTCCACAACAGTTTGGGGGCTCGTCCGGGATCTAAATACAACATAAACGAGGTGAGTGCAAATGTTTCCTCTGTTAAATATTTAACTCAGGAAGTAATGCCTTACCTGTGGGGATGTTTGACTAGATAAAAGAACTATTTCATAGTTGGTTGGAATTGTTAAAGCAAATTTCTAAACAAAGAGCCAAAGATGTCCCTAAATTTTTGATTGATTTTTATCAATCAATTGCTAATCATTGATTAGTAACAATTGGGTTGTAACAATAATTTTATCCTAATTTGGAACTGTGGCTGAGAGAGCTCAGGAAGAGTTTCTAGACTCGGAGTCTGGACGGCCCTGGGGGCCACTGGCGTGGAAGGGCTGAGCCCCTGAAGCGACTTTGTTTTCACTCGGATCCGATCCGAGATTAAAGCAACCCCAGAGCTTGGGGGGTATTATGGGATGGCCTCTTCACCAGGGCGGGCCTGGTGCATGTAACAGAAGGGTTGATGATTTCCCTAACGGGCTGACCTGCACTGTTGAACTGTGGGTGGCGTCGCGTGTGGAAGTTTCTACTGGTGAAGCTTGTTGAAAACTGGGTGAGTGTGATTCTGCAGGTCACACCTCACGACTCTGACTCTCTCTTTCACTATAAAAAAGGGGGTAAATAAAGAAGAAGGTCATGATGCTGGGAGGTTGTTTAGGTTTGTAGAGGACATGTGTTGCTGTTTGTTTTGCTGTTTTGTGTGCAGTTATTGTTTGTGCTAACCGTTTGGTAAACACCAAAGTGTTAAACATAGGAAAAGAAGAGACAGGAAGTAGAACAGCACGGCGTGGTCTGATCGCGTTGAAAGTTTTCAGCAACTATTCGATAAGTTCACACCGGTCGGGGTGGTCGGCAGGACCAAGATATTGGAATGTTTAGAAGAGCAAAAATCTACGGCCCGAGCAATGATTTCTGGCTGGTTACGCAGACAACCGAGTGATCTGAGAACACCGAGAGAGTTAAAGTTTACTTTAATGCATGGTGGTTTTGATTTGCTGGTTCTGTGTAAAACACGGATTGCGACTCCTCACTTGTGCCACAAAACCGGTTGTTGAAGAGAAGTGTGAGGATAGAAATGCTGAAGAGAGAGAGGCAGACAGAGAGAGAGAGAAAGAAATAGAGAGAGGCAGAGAGAGAGACAGAGGTGGAGAGCGATAGAGTGAGAGATAGACAGAGTGAGAGAGAGAGACAGAACAGAGAGAGAGGGAGAGAGAGAGAGCGAGAGAGAGAGAGAGAGAGAGAGAGGCAGAGTGAAGTGAAGAGATGAAGGGTTTGATGAACAGGGAGGAAGAACAGGAAGTTAAGAAAAACAAGCAAGGTTTTAACCAAAGGGAAAGGTTTTCAACCTGTTGGTTTTGTTTCCTGTTTTTTACATGTTTAAAATAAGGAATCCATCAATGAGTCAACAATGTTGCTTGTTGAACATGTAATCTACTCCACTATTTTTAACCTGAAGTCTACTGAGGACACCCAAAATTTGAATTTATATTCAAATCTTTGAATCTAACAGCCTGTCTGATCATGACGGGGTTGATTAATCTATGATGTGATTGATGATTGGTTCTCTGAGAGAGATTCACTCTGCAATCTTAAAAATTTGATTAATCTAATGTAACCCGGATCTCACGTAACTGTGGGATGGGGCCTGAGTTCGGTATGAACCAGTAAAATTTGCTAAACCAAATAAGGGACACAACAACTGAACTTTTAAGACAATAATCCTCCAAACAGGGTTTATTTTGTATCAATGAAATAAAATAATGAAATTCTAAATGAAAATGTGTTTTAACAAAATATAAAATATATACAGAGACAAAAACTACATATCAGTCCTTTTTATGAATTTTCTTTCAAACCTTTTTTCTTATGAATTTACCCTTTTTCATGAAAACCTCTTTTTAGTACCTTTTTAAATATTATTTACAAAATCCCAGATATATGTATAAATCACAACAACAAAAACCAACATAAATCAAATTTGTGGGCCCACACTCACACACTCCTCAAGCATTCACTTGCAAATAACCATGTTGCAGGCCTGATTCGAAGCTGGGGAGCGGTGAGGCCAGAAACTGTGGGGCCGCTTCACTCCAAATTGAGCAACAGAAAATAAAATGTGCACTTTAGTAATTCTTTTGAGTACTCACGGATCCGAGGGGGTTAATAGGATGAATGGGGAAACGAGTGGTAGCAGTCACAAGAGCACAGAGGAGTAGATGGTCTTTTGTGAAGATGGATGATGATGAGATGAACAAACTCAGATCACTGAAGAAACGAAGCTGAAGATATCATTGAAGAACGAACTGCAGATAACACTGAAGAACAACTCAGAACACTGAAGAAACAGCAGAAACTCCGCCGGGCCTCTGGTCGACGCTCCAACCGGCTCTCTCTCAGTCCACATCTGATGCAAGGATATTTCACTTAGTTCAACTCACACTTATTATAAGTATGTGCTCATACAAGGCTTAAACTGAGCATATTGAGGCTCACTTGAAATGCCAAAGCTAACAGCTAGTCGCTATGTAGCACCAGACACATGATTTCCTTTAGCACTGCAACCACAAGTTATAGCACCGAAATACACATATCTGTTACCTGATGCAGATCACAACAGTCACACTCTGGATCAACTGGTAGTCAATCTTCCATATAACTTGAATGTTCTCCACAAATCACGATGTTTCCTCGCCGATCACGGCTGACATGAGAGATCTATTTTTCTTCCTGTTACAGCACCGTGCGCCACTTGTCCCGCCCCTTACGCAAAAGAAGATCTCTGATTGGCTATTAAGTCACAACCAAACCAGTGACAACAGAAAAACACCATGAGTGACAACTGAAACAAAATCAAGGTAGTGTGCACATCTTTTAAGGAAACAATGAAACCAAAACTTATTATCTCTTTCAATTTCACACATAAATGAACTTTATACATTTTACACTGTAAATACATTTCAAATGAGTTCTATGTTTTTTAACTGAATGAACTTTGTGGCTCTTTTAACTTATTTACATACAGGAATCACTCATTTTTAAACATTTATGAAATCTGATTGTCTTTTTATGCCTTTTAAATGTATTTTATGCATGTGTCTAATTGGACAGGGCTACACCCTCCCCCTTCTAACCGTGTAGATGTCCTCATCACACCTTTTCCCTTTTCTTTGTCTTAGAAACATGTTTCTTTGTCTCATGTTCTGAGATTTTCACGGATGTTTTATGTTTCTGTCTAGGTGTCTTGTAGATTTGATCTTGAGGGTTTAACTTTAGTTGAATAACCATGCCATGATGCATAATGGTAACTGGTTCACTGGATGGATAACCAGGTTTGTTATAAGTAAATCGCATGGGCGGTTTTGATTCTCTATGAGATTTTCGAACAGGGGAACACTGGTTATGTTTTCGTCTTGAACTTTCTTGTGATTTGTCATTTCTGGCTCTGCTTGAAGAGGGTGATGTTGCTCCCCCTTCTGAATCTTGTTCTTCTGCAGAGGCATTTGTTTCTTGAACTTCAGAATCCACTTCAGAAGGTGTAAAGCTTTCAGAAGATTCTTCATTCTCACTTTCTTCAGTAGGTTGATTTTCCGGCATGTCTGGGTTCTCCTCTTGAGAACTTCCATCCTCCTCTGAGCTTTTACTGCTCTCATTTTCTTCAGGGTCCGGATTTTGTTTATTCAATTGTCTCCTGACTTCATCCACATCAAATTCCCAAGGAACATGAGTGGTTTCCAGCTCAGAATCTGATGATGCAGTATCATCCTCTGTTTGAGTAGGCTGAGTTGTTCTTTGGTTTTGTCGGTTACGAAGCGATCTGGTGACAGGTCTCCGGACGGGTTCTTCTTCATCAGGAGGATCTGACATCCTGACCAGATAACCGATTGGCAACAGATGATCTCGATGCAAGGTTTTGGTCGAGCCGGAACCATATTCTGGCTTAACTCTGTATACCGGTAGGTTGGGTAGCTTTTCCACAACGACATATGGAGTTGACTTCCATCGATTTTGGAGCTTATGTTTGCCTTTTATCCCAACATTCCGGATGAGAATTCTGTCCCCTTTGTCCAATGGCTGATCTCTCACTCGTTGATCATGACGAGCTTTGTTTTTTAGGTGACTCTTTGTAGCTGCTTCCGAGGCCAGCTCGTAGGCTTTCTGGAGATCTTTTCTCATCTTAACGATGTACTGTTGATGAGAAGATTCACTTTCACCATCCGGTGAGATCCCAAAACAGATGTCTATGGGCAGTCTTGCTTCTCGGCCAAACATGAGTAAGTATGGCGAAAATCCAGTGGCATCATTTTTAGTACTGTTATAAGCATGTACAAGATGACTGATATGCTGGCTCCAGCATTGTTTTTTAACAGTATCCAAAGTGCCAATCATCGCTAGGAGAGTGCGATTGAATCTTTCTGGTTGCGCATCGCCCTGTGGATGGTAAGGGGATGTTCGTGATTTCCGGATTCCCAACATGGATAACAACTCTTTCACTAGCCGACTTTCAAAATCTCTGCCTTGGTCTGAGTGTATCCTAGCCGGCAGGCCGTAATGCACAAAATATTTCTCCCACAATACTTTTGCAACAGTGATGGCTTTTTGATCTTTGGTAGGAAACGCCTGTGTGTAGTGATCTGTCACTATCAACACATTAGCAACACCTTTGGAATCTGGCTCAATCTGTAAAAAATCAATACAGACAAGATCCAAAGGACCATTACTGGTGATCTGATTCAGCGGCGCGGCACGCTGAGGGAGCGTTTTCCTGGTTATGCACCTCCCACATGTTTTAATGTACTCTTCAACCTCAGCTGCCATGCGTGGCCAATAAAATCGATCATTGACCAATTCTCTGGTTCGCTCAACACCCATGTGTCCACAGTCATCATGCAGCGATCTTAAAACCATGGGCCGATATCTTGATGGCAAGACAAGCTGTTTTATATGTTTTCCACATGGTTTTTCTTTCAATCTATAAAGTACTCCATCCTTAGATTCCAGTTTGCTGCTTTCACGGAGGAGCAAAAGAATCTCTGGCGGATCACTTTTCGAGTGATTCAGTTTCTGTTTGGTTTCAATTGCTTTCTTGACTGGTCCAATTATGGGATCCAAATCTTGTGATGTCTGAATTTCTTTTGGGCTCAACTGGTCAAGTGCGCTCATGCTGAGATTCACTGGGAACACAAAAGCATCAGGCACCACCATGCCAGGAGCTCCAAGCTGATCCACCAACCGGTCTGGTGCCTCTGCTTCTTCACTTACAGTGGCCCGTTTGCAGAGAGCTTTAACCCCAGCAGGTTGAATGCTCACCCAATCTTTTTCATCTCCTGGGGCGTACTGACGGGACAATAAATCAGCGTCGATGTTGTGTCGCCCAGGACGGTACTGAATGGTGAAATCATATGTGGCCAGAGCGGCAAGCCAGCGATGACCAACTGCACTGAGCTTGGCTGAAGTCAACACATACGTTAGTGGGTTATTATCAGTCCTGACAATGAATTTTGCACCATATAAGTAGTCATGGAATTTGTCCACAACAGCCCATTTTAATGCCAGAAACTCCAACTGATGGACTGGGTAGTTTTGCTCTGAGTCTTTTAGTTTTCGACTTGCGAAAGCAACAGGTCGAAGGCCTTCGGGGTATTCTTGGTTCAGGACTGCACCTAGTCCGTTCATACTGGCATCCACATGCAAAATGTAAGTTTTTGTGGGGTCAGCGAAGGCTAAAACTGGGGCGTTGATCAGGCAGTCACGGATTTTCTCAAATGCATCTTGACAGGTCTGAGTCCACCGCTCTCCAAAAGGCTCTGATGTTTTGAAGTAGACCTTACTTGAATCTGTTTTCTTTCTGGCCTGAGGGTCCTGCCACAGGGGAGCATACCCTTTGGTAAGTTCAGAGAGGGGGCGAATGATAGCGGAGTAATTTGCAATAAACCTCCTATAGTAAGAGCAAAAACCCAGAAACGACTTTAGAGGTTTTAGGTGAGTGGGAACTTTCCAGTCTTTCACCACTTCCACCTTCTCCTGATCAGTAGCTATCCCATTTGCAGATACAATGTGACCCACGTATTTGACTTGAGGTTGACAAAACTGACATTTGTCAATGGAAACTTTTAATCCAATCTCCTCCAGTCTGTCCAAAACTTTGAGCAGCCTCTGTTCATGCTCTTCCAGAGTTTTTCCAAAAACAATGATATCATCCAGATATACCAATGCTTCCAGAAGATGCATGTCACCAACTGCCTTCTCCATTAGACGCTGAAATGTTGCAGGCGCTCCTGTGATTCCCTGTGGCATGCGTTCAAACTGATAGAAACCGAGGGGGCAAATAAATGCCGTTTTTTCTTTATCTTCCTCAGTCATTGCAATCTGGTAGTAGCCACTACGTAGATCTAATACAGAGAACCATTTGCTGCCTGACAACGAATCCAAAGCGTCATCAATGCGTGGCATTGTGTACTGGTCTGGTACGGTGCGGTTATTAAGTGTTCTGTAATCGATACAGATTCTTATGTTTCCATTTTTCTTTCTCACAACAACAATTGGTGAGGCGTAGGGACTACGGGACTCTGTTATAATCCCAGCCGCCAACAGTTGTTGTATGTGTCGTCTCACATCATCAATATCTGCAGGAGCGATTCTCCTTGACCTCTCCCTGAAAGGTCGGGTGTCATGCAGACGGATGTGGTGTTCTACACCTGTGGCCAAGCCAACATCCCATTCATGCAATGAAAAAACTTTCCTCCTCCCAGCCATCTTCTGCCGAAGCCGATTCCTCCACTCCTCGGAGATCGGGGAATCTCCAAAGTTGAAGAGCTCTGGGTCGATAGCTTCAGCTGTTGACTCAGATGGTTGGACAGGGGTGACTGTGTCTACAGCATACATTTCAGCAATGACCGTTCCCACTGGTATAGAGGTTGCTTTTTTGGACTCATTCTGAATGAGCACAGTGAAACTGTTGCTATCGATAGTAGCATTTGGGAGCACACCTGGCTGTACCAGTACGCCAGCTGGTAATGACTGAGCAGTGGGTGCATCGATCAGTACGAAATCTTTAGAGGGGGCACTCTGTCTGTCTACTTTGCATGTAGCATAGTATTTTGCTCCTGGAGCAACAGAAAGTGGGCCAGGCCCATTCCATTTTATTTGTCCCAAGATTTCCTCTTTTTTTTGCTGTGTCGGAGCATTGACTGGGGTATAGACTGACTGAATTCTCATTGAGTGGACAATGTCCTTGTCATTTTCCGTCTTCACCAGTTCCCACAGGCGACTAAACAGAGACGTGTTTGTGCCGACCAATACAGGGGCCTGTTGATGGTTTTTTGGCTCAGGGCAGATCAATGCAAGCACCTCGACTTGTCCAGATACACCAGTGATCTCTTTTGCAAACTCCATCTCCACTACAACATAACCTCTGTATGGATAATCTGTGTCAGCAAGACCCCAGAGGCCGAGGTTTGAGAGGGGTTTGATGGGAACATCTGACAAATGGTCATTATACCAGCTTTCAAAGATGATAGTCACATTAGATCCACTGTCAATGAGAGCATTGCAAGGCACATCGTTCACCTTGATGGTATGAATGAATGATGGACCTACAAGACCCTCAGGTAAGTTTGCATCTTTTCCAGGGACTTCGATTTTGTTGACATTCGCGACACACGACTCATCTGTGGCAGATTTTGAGTTTTCTGTCGTGGGATCTGGTGCTCCGCGTACTACACGAATGAGCTTTCTTATGACTTTCTGTGGGTTCTCAGCTCCAGTGCATCTCGTAGCAATATGACCATTTTCTCCACACTTGTAACAAAAATACTCATCAGAACTTCTTGACGATGAAGCTTTGAATGGAGCAGGTTTGTGGATTTGGGCTGGTCTGTGTTTACTGGGGTGTGTCATATTTTCTCTCTGAGGAGCTGATGCGTAGTTCACTGCCATTACGCTCATTTTATTTTGCAGATCTTGAACTTGTTTTCTGAGGGACTCCAGTTCGTTCTGTGACTCTCCTTTGATTTTTTTGTTTTTCTTCTCTTTTGGTCCACTGGCAGAACCATCGAATGGCATCTGAGATGATGAGCTGTTTTTCTTCTCCAGCTGCGCTCTCAATTCTTGAATTTGAGCCTCAAGTTCACTCCTGGAGGTTGAATCAGGCTCTTTCTCCTTCTCAGCCTGTATTGTGCGTACGTGTTGACGACGTACAGGTGCTGTTTGGCTTTGTTTGGCAGACTGACGACTCTCTTCCTCAATCACTTCTCTCAGCAAGTTCAAAAAAGTTGGGGGGTTGTCTTTCCGCTCCCTAATTTTCAACTGAAGCAACATTAGCTCAGAGGTTGAACCTTTAATAAGTTGCTCTATTCTGGCTTTGTTAGCAGAACTAACAGGTAAACCACCTGCTTGCACAACTTTAACAAGAGACCTCTCTAATCTTCTCAGAAAATCAGATAAGCTTTCACCAGGCTGCTGATGAAGAGATCTGAAGGACAAATAGAGTTCTTCTCTAGACTCTACAGTACCAAAAATGCTCTCTATGGCCTCTATGTAGTCATGGGGGCTAGCATCTGGTTCAGTCATATGAACAGCTTGAACGATCTCCAAAGCGGGCCCTTTTAAACTTTCCAAGATCCGTCGCCGTTTCTCTTTGTCAGAGCACTCACCTTCATCAACTAGAAGCGTTGCTTGCTCCAGCCAGACGTGGAGGGATTCCTCTCCCGCGGGTGTGGGACTGACT